>NC_058133.1:282461705-282507292 GCF_016433145.1 Gracilinanus agilis
CTGTTAGTCTAGGCAGTTTATATTTTTGTAAATATTCGTCCATATCTCCTAAATTGTTATATTTATTGCCATATAATTGGGCAAAATAGTTTTTAATGATTGCCTTAATTTCCCCTTCATTAGAGGTGAGGTCTCCCTTTTCATCTTTGATACTATCAATTTGGTTTTCTTCTTTCCTTTTTTTTATTAGATTGACCAGTACTTTGTCTATTTTATCTGTTTTTTCAAAGTACCAGCTTCTAGTCTTATTTATTAATTTGATAATTCTTTTACTTTCGATTTTATTAATTTCTCCCTTGGTTTTTAGTATTTCTAATTTAGTTTTCATCTGGGGATTTTTAATTTGCTCGCTTTCTAATTTTTTGAGTTGCATGCCCAATTCATTGATCTCTGCCCTCCTTAATTTGTTAATAAATGCACTCAAGGATATAAATTTCCCCCTGAGTACTGCCTTGGCCGCATCCTACAGAGTTTGGTAGGATGTCTCATCATTGTCATTTTCTTCAATGAAATTGTTGATTGTTTCTATGATTCCTTCTTTGACAAATTGGTTTTGAAGAATCATATTATTTAATTTCCAATTAGTTTTTGATTTTCCTGTCCAGGTGCCCTTAGTAATTATTATTTTTATTGCATTATGATCTGAGAAGGTTACATTTATTATTTCTGCTCCTTTGCATTTGTTTACAATGATTCTATGCCCTATAACATGGTCAATCTTTGTGAATGTGCCATGTGCAGCTGAAAAGAAGGTGTATTCCTTTTTGTCCCTATTTATTTTTCTCCACATATCAATTAAATCTAATTTTTCTAGGACTTCATTCACCTCTCTTACCTCTTTCTTATTTATTTTTCGGTTTGATTTATCTAGATCTGACAGAGGAATATTTAGATCTCCCACTAGTATGGTTTTACTATCTATTTCCTTCTTGAGCTCTGCCAGTTTCTCCTTTATGAATTTGGGTGCTATGCCACTTGGTGCATACATATTGAGCAGTGTTATTTCCTCATTGTTTATACTGCCTTTAATCAGGATGTAATGACCTTCCCTGTCTTTTTTAACCATATCTATTTTTACTTTAGCTTTGTCAGAAATCATAATAGCCACTCCTGCCTTCTTTTTCTCATTTGACGCCCAGAAGATTTTGCTCAAACCCTGAACCTTAAACTTGTGTATGTCCACCCGCCTCATATGTGTTTCTTGTAGACAGCATATGGTGGGATTTTGGTTTCTAATCCACTCTGCTATTTGCTTACGTTTTATGAGAGAGTTCATCCCATTCACATTCAGAGTTATAATCATCAGTTGTGCATTTGCTGACATTTTTGAATCCTCCCCTCTTCCTACCCCCTTTTTCCTTATATTTTTTCCTTTTAAACCAGTGGTTTGCTATTGAGCCGCTATCCCTTATCCCCTCCCTTGATTAACTTCCCTTTCTACCCCCTCCCTTATTTTTCCCCCTCTTTTTGTTTTTAAAGGCCATATGAATTCCCTCCCCTTTTTCCCCTCCCTTTTTTTGACCTCCCCACTCCCCTGCTCCCCTTGGTTTATCCCTTCTAACTTTCTCAGAAGGGTTAGATAAGAGTTTTATGTCCCAGTGGATAGTATAGCTACTCTTCCCTCTCCGGGTTGATTACACTGAGAGTAAGGTTTGATTATTACCTCTTAATGCTCTCTTCCTCTCCTTCTTATAATAGTATTTGTCCCCTCTCCCTTCCATGCCCTCTTGTGTGTAATAAAATATCCTATTTTTTATTCACTCAAGTTTCTCTTGATGTCCCCTGCTATTCACCCCCTCTTTCCCATCCCCAATGTCATCTTAGATTATTTAATGTTCCACCCTCACCCTGTGAATTATTCTTCTGATTACTATAATAGTGAATAGAGTTCACTACAGAGAATTACACATAACATTTCTCTACATAGGAATACAGATAATTAGATCTCACTGAGGCCCTTAAAAAGGCAAATTTAAAAATTATAAGTTTTCTTTCTTTCCCCTCTGTATCTTATTTACCTTTTCATGTTTCTCTAGATTTTTGTGGTTGGATATCAAACTTTCCATTTAGCCCTGGTCTTTTCTGTGCAAATACCTGGAATTCTTCAATTTTGTTGAATGCCCATACTTTCCCCTGGAAATATATAGTCAATTTTGATGGGTAGTTGATCCGTGGTTTCAGGCCCAGCTCTCTTGCCTTTCTGAATATCGTTTTCCAAGCCTTGCGATCTTTTAGTGTGGAGGCTGCTAGATCCTGTGTGATCCTGATTGGTGCTCCTTGATATTTGAATTGTTTCTTTCTGGCTTCTTGTAAGATTTTTTCTTTTGCTTGGAAACTCTTGAATTTGGCAATTATATTTCTGGGTGTTTTCTTTTCTGGATCGAATGTTGCAGGTGTTCTATGAATCCTTTCAATGTCTATATTGCCCTCTTGTAGGATTTCTGGGCAATTTTGCTGAATGATTTCTGTTAGTATGGAGTCCAGGTTTCTATTAATTTCTGGTTTTTCTGGAAGACCAATTATTCTCAAATTGTCTCTTCTAGACCGGTTTTCTTGGTCTGTCACTCTCTCATTGAGATATTTCATGTTTCCTTCTATTTTTTCAGTCTTTTGACTTTGTTTTATTTGTTCTTGTTGTCTTGAGAGATCATTAGCTTCTAATTGCTCAATTCTAGCCTTTAGGGATTGGTTTTCGGCTATAATCTTTCGGTTTTTGGCTATGATCTTCTGGTTTTCGGCCATAATCTTCTGGTATTCCTTTTCAGTCTGGTCATTTCTGTGTTCAATTTGCTTATCAGTTCATTTGGTTTCTGAGCCTCACTTTCCAATTGCAAGATTCTACCTTTTAAACTGTTATTTTCTTGCCAGATCTCTTCCATTTTCCTCAAAATCTCAGTTTTGAACTCTTCCATAGCTTGTTTTCCTTATTTGAGGAGGGTCCAGATGTTTTTTTGTTCTCCTCCTCTGTTTGCTCGGTTGTCTGGATTTTCTCTGTGTAAAAGTTGTCGAGTGTTAAAGACTTCTTTTTCTTGTTGTTAATCTTTCTCTTCTGAACTTCCTGAGACTGGGTAGCCATCGTTAGCCCAGCAGCTTCTCAGGTTTATCCTCGAGCTCAGGGTCTGTCCGCGGCCTTTTGGCTCCTGAGGTCTGAGTTCTGGTTTTTTCCAAGGTCAAGCCCCCTGGTGGACCCCCTTGCTTGATCCTCTGCGGGAGGTTCCTTTACACGCCTCAGGGCGCTGCTTCCACAGTCGTATACCCATCCACGCTGGTTCCCCACTCAGGGTTTCAGAGCTTTAGCTTGTGGCTGTGTCTGCCTCCACCACCCATGCCTCCGCCCGTTCCTGCTCTCTGAGCCCACGCTCTGCGCTCTGCCTCCGCTCTCGGTGCCCTGCTCCCGTGCTCAGATTTTGTGTGCGTTCGTTGGCTTTTTGGGGTCCTAAATCTTGCTGCTCTCAGGAACAGGCCCTGGAGCTGCCAATGACTCGATGGGTGCCCCAACCTTGCTCTATTTCTTTTTAGCGGGCTTCGGCGCTATAGGTGTTGTGTGTGGAGGGGGTGGGGGGGTGGTTGCTCAGCCCTCGATTTAGTGAGAGCTGTTTCACCCCTTTATAGCATGGAAATGCCTCAATTCCATGTACCTTCCACTTTGTACCCTGTTGTGGGGTTCCTCTGTTCGTCTGGACTTGTTTTTATGTCCCCTTGAGGAGTTTTGTGTGTTTTGGTCAGGAGAGGTTAAGAGCTGCTTCTTACTCTGCCGCCATCTTAACCCAGAATGACAAATATCTTTTTTATTAAATGATCCTTTTTCTAGTGTGGGGAAGGGAAGAAGGGTGAGCCATATATGTGAATTTTAATTTAAAAAACTAATTATTTAATTAAAAAACAAGAAGATCTTCCCTACTCAATTCCCCTCTTTATTGTCACTTGTTAATCTTATTCTTTAAAGCTTAGTTCAAGTGCTGCCACCTACATGAAAACATTTCTGATTCTCCCAGGTGAATGGATTCCTTTTCTCTTCCAATTGTTATAGAGCATTTTGTCTCTATCTTTTGTTTATCCATGACAGAGTCTACTTTGTTTCAGATGGCAAACTATAAATTCCTAATGTCCTCTTAAAGACTTAAAGACCTGTCCAGGGCAAGTCACATAACCTGGTTTACCTCATTTGTACAATTGTACAATTTTTCTCAATTATAAAATGAGCTGGAGAAGGAAATGGAAGAGTCAGACATTAATAAAATGACCGAACAACAAAAACTCCTAATATAGAGGCCTAGACTTAGGTGTTTACTAAGTGTTTGTTGAACTGAACTAAATTGAAACTAAGAAAGAGCATGTAGAAACAGACTCCACCCAGACTTTTTTTTTCTCCAAAGACCAGTAATAATTCTGATTAAATGCAAGATGACAACCATTGATAATGGTGCTACATTTCCATAGAGCTCCTATGAAACTAATTTCATTCTCCTTCAATCAAGGAAGAAGTTAAACAATAAAGAGATATGTAGATTTTGGAGTTGAGGTAGAAGGAGGAGGAGTTGTGTCTGAGTAAGCTAGTATAAGAAGACTGCATTTTTTTTTTGCACTTTCCTCTTAATTAAAAAAATACATATTTTTTACCTTCCTTAAAACATGTTAGCATGCAGGGGGTCTTCATAGGGATAGCAAATTGCTTCTATGCTATACTTTGAGGGTCACCCCATGGCTCTAGATCTTTGTCTCTTCTTTAAAATGAAGAGATAGAACACCATCAGTTCTTAACCTTGGGTCTATAAACTTGGATTAAAAATATTTGGCAACTATATTTCAAAATAATTTATTTCCTTTGTCATCTGAGGCATTTTCTTTTATGCAGTTTAAACACATTCTAGGAGGAGACCTAAGGCCAGTGATTGCAAACCTATGGCACAGTATCAAAGATGGCATTCAGAGCACTCTCTGTGGGCATGAGGCTGCCCTTCTTCCCTGCCCCTACCCCAAGTTCATTACTAGAAAGGCAGAGCTGCTCCCTTTCCCCTCTCCACCATCCCTGACAAGTTTTTTCAGTTCATCTGCCCCTTCACCCAGCAGCCCAATGGGAGTGCTTTCTCCCTCCCTTTGTGGGATGCGGGGAGGAGGATGGGCCTGGCACTCATGGGGGGAGAGGCACAGCATGCAATCCCTGGAGTGGGGGGAGGAGCTCAGCCCTTGGTCTGGGAGATGGGGTTGGGGCAGGGCCTGGCATTCCATCTCTAAAAATTTCACCATTACTGCTTTAGGCTTTACCAGTTTATTAAAGAGGTTCACGATACAAAAAAATCCTTGTTCTGCCTGAATATTTTGGAAAATTCATTATTACCTATCTAATTCTTTGACTAAAACCAGTTACTCCTTTAGACATTATTTTTTGTTTTTAAATGCCCTATTTTTACTCCTGTATTTCTTTTCTTCCTTTTTCTGAAAGAGACATTTCTTATATCAAAGAAATTTTTAGAAGGAAAAAAAAGAAAAAAGAAGAAAAGAACTCACTAAAATCAATTGACACATAGATAGAAAAATTATGGCTTTTTATGTAATGTTCCACAATTGTTGATCTAGACTTCTGGGGAAACAAACAAACATATAGTTATGAGCTGCTTGAAGGTGGGGGTCTATCTTTTGCCTCTTTTTGTATTCCAGCTCCTGACACAGTTTGTGGCACACAGTAGGCATTTAATAAATATTTATTGTATAACAAATGAGTAGTAAGGGTAAGATGCTAACTTCTCATTCTCCTTCTTTGAGACCAACCTTTCACAAAATTCAGTTTTGATTATTTTGTGGTTATTCTTATTATACTATTGAAATTATGTATATTGTTTTTCTAGTCCTACTTCACTCTGCATCAGCTCATGTAAGTCCTATGCCTTTCTGAATTCATCATGTTCATCATTTCTTCCAACACAATAATATTTCATCATATTCATGTACTCCAATTTTTTTGACCATTGGGAAACCTCTTTAAAATATATATGTTTCCTTGGGAAAAATAACAATGAACTTGCCCCTTAGTGTACCAATAGTTAAAACATAATGAGAATTGACTTATTCACTATACTTGAACTAATTAACTACTTTAAAAACTATGAGAGGAACAGTTTTCATTTGGTTCAGAAATCATTTTCTTGAGCATAGGGAACTTTTGAGGAGTCAGATCTAGTATAGGGAAGTTGGCAATTAAAAGGTGATAAGTAGTAAAATGTAAGTCCTTTGAGGGCAAGGACTATTTTTCATTTTTGTCTCTGTATCCCAGGTGCCTAATGGAGTTCCTCGAACATAGGTTGAAAAAGGAACTCATTGTGTAATAGAGATTGTGAGTGGGAGGCAAAGAAGAAAAAAATTGTTTATTTCATAATTTTCCCAAAGTCTATACTTGCTAAAGCTCTATGGTCATAGCTAATTCATCAGTTTCTTGGGATAAAATTTCTTTTCAAATGGATATAGGTAGATTTTTTTCTTGGTTTAATCAAATTAAATGAAATGCTTTGGTGCCTCCTAGTGGTTACATGTTCTTCTTTCTTCCATGCTTGCTGATTCTGTGCCATTCCCAGTAACAAATATACTACCCTGGAATTTCTGTTCTGAGCCAGAAGACCAGAGAAGCACCAACAGTAAGGTACTGAATGGAGTTTGGTAAGGCATAATCTGATGAAAACATGAAAATACCAAACTTGGTAGATCAGGTAGTTGCTGATATAAGGTATACTCTCACTAGAAGAGTCCTCTGCCATAATACAGCTCTTTGATCATACTTTCTGTGAAAGTGGTTTAAAAGCATGATCCGAATGAAGGCTCAAAACAATGGTCTTCCAACTTTTTCTACCCTCAGGATCCCACAGGAGGTTCCCTAAGTGTGATACAGGGGGAAGACCATAGAATCTGAAGCTAAAGGACCTTGATTTAAATATGATCTTGGACGGCCTTGAGTAGGTCATTGAATCTTCCTGAGTCCCAATTTCCTCATCTGCAAAAAGATGACTTGATGACTTCTAAGGTCCCTTCCAGAATCTAGATCTCTGATAACATGATTCCAGCCCTTCCCTTTCCTCCAAAGCAGGTTTGTCTTGTAGATTATCAGGTTTTTTGTTGTTGTTGGTATTGTTTTTTTTTAATTAAGGGATAAAGGGTATAGGAGCACAGAAGTTGAGGACCTTCTCCAAGAGAATGAATGACCCAAGTCAGTCTGGGGACAAATTTTGTTGCCATTTTCTTTTCAGCCTTACCCCACTGAAACCAGTGTATCTTAGAGCTTGCCCTCGTTTTTCTTTCTTAAGTGCCCAGCTAACCCATCAATCAGTCATATAATCAACAAGGGTTCAATATATGTCCAACATTTTGGAAGATGGAAAAATAGAACAAGATTGATATTTAGCTGGGCAAGACAGAAAATAACCAGGAAACACCAGCATACATATAGGACAGCATATTATTAAATACTGATTGATGTAGTACAGACTGTAAGGAGGAAAGGGAGACCTTTGAAGATGGAGACTGGACTGGATGGTCACTGAAGTCCCTTCCAACTATCAAATAGTATGGTTATATGGTTATATTCCCTGACTAGGGAAGGCTTCATGGAGGATAGTGCAAGGTGGAGCTTGAAGGATGGGTAGGATTTGAACAGGGGAAGGGATAGACTTCTAGAAAAGGTGGAAAAGATCGTTCTCACAGAGGTGAGAACTGGCATGGAAGTTTGCTTCTGGTGATAGAAGACTGGCTTGACTAGAGTGGAAAGTGGAGCAAATAAATTAATCTGATGAAGGGAAACCTGAGAGTATACTGATAGGAGGGGCCAGGGGGAGAAGCTCATTCCCCATCCCCAAAATCCACTGAAATAAGTTATCAGTGAGTGTTGCATTGGATGGTTCTGAGAATTGCTGTGGCCACCTTTGATTCCTGTGTCTTTTAATAATAGCTATATAATAATGATAACATATATGTAGCACTTTAAAGTTTGATAAGCACTTTATAAATATCTGATCCTTACAACTCTGGGAAGCGGGTACTATTATTATTCCCATTTTATAGATGAGAATTTGAGGCTTTGAAATATTGTGATTTGTCTGATAGCACATAGCTAGTAAGTATCTGAAGCTATATTTGAACTCAAAATTTTTTAGCCTCAAGTCTATCCACTGTGCCATCTGCCTGTCTCTGAAATTTAGTTTAAAAATGAAGGTAATCACTTTTATATTCCCAGGTGTGGATGAAGCTTAATTTATGAGCTGTCTTCAAATTCTTGGAGTTGCTCCCTGTGGCTAGAAAACAGTATTGGCATGCCTTGGGAAGGTAGAATTTCTCACCATACTAGCAGGAGCTGGGCAGTGGCTGACTAATGTGATCAGTATTTCAGTAGGAAGATACATGATTAAATGCTGCTAGATGTTTCATAAACATTTGGCTGATGCCATGGGAAAAAGTAGGTCCTAACTGCACAGATAGCTAATGAAATCATTCTTTCTATGAGAATGAAGGTGTCAAAGATAGTATCTTGATCCTTATCTCATGAGATGGAAAGGAAAATTCAAGTTTAGAGTTAGTTCTTTCTCTCTAATCATGCCAATGAACTTTGGGGCAAATTGTTGGCTGGAGAATGAAGTCTGTGTTCAATGCACTTGATTCATCTGTAAAAAAAAAAAGCCAAACAACAAGCCATGGATAAAGTGGTAATGACTACCAAGGAACAGGGAACTGGTATGATGTAGTGGAAAGAGGAAGGAAGAAAGGAAACATTTATTTCTACTATGTACCAGGTACTGTGCTAAAAGCTTTAAAAGTATTATTATTATTTTCTATTTATTATTATTATTATTATTATTATAAAGTATTATTGAATACTTTAAAAGTATTTAAAACTATTATCTCCTTTGATCCTCACAACAACCCTGGGAGGTAGGTGCTACTATCTGTCATCTGCATTTACAGTTGAAGGAACTGAGGCAAACAGGGTTAAGGGACTTGTCCAGGGTCACGTAGCTAGGGTCTGAAGCCAGACTTGAACTTGGGTCTTCCTAACTCCAAGCCTAGCACTCTGTCCATTGTACCACCTAGTTATGTCAATAGTACTAATAAGGGAGAGTTCAAAAGATCTCTGAAGAGGACGTACAACTCTTTTTTTTCATTTTCATTTATTTTCATTTTATTGATTAGTTAAGAAAAATTTTCCATGGTTACATGATTCATATTCCTTTCCTCCTCTCTTCCTACCCCCCTCCCATAGCCAACTCGCAATTCCACTGGGTTTTACGTGTGTCATTGATCAAGACCTATTTCCATATTATTGATATTTGCACTAGAGTGATTGTTTAGAGTCTGCATCCCCAATTATATTCCCATTGACCCATGTGGTCAAGCAGTTGTTTTTCTTCTGTGTTTCTGCTCCCACATTTCTTTCTCTGAATGTGGATAATGTTCTTCCTCATAAGTTCCTCTGGATTGTCCTGGGTCATTGCATTGCTGCTAGTAGAGAAGTCCATTACATTAGACTGTGCCAAAGTGTATCAGTCTCTGTGTACAATGCTCCTGGTTCTGCTCCTTTCACTCTGCATCAATTCCTGGAGGTCATTCTAGTTCACATGGAATTCCTCCAGTTCTTTATTCCTTTGAGCACAATAGTATTCCATCACCAAACAGATACCACAATTTGTTCAGCCATT
This sequence comes from Gracilinanus agilis, assembly GCF_016433145.1. NCBI lineage: Eukaryota > Metazoa > Chordata > Mammalia > Didelphimorphia > Didelphidae > Gracilinanus > Gracilinanus agilis. Next base: position 282,471,380 of record NC_058133.1, read on the forward strand.
CCCCAATCCAAGGACATTCATGGGTAAATGTTGTAACTTGATAAAATACTAGCAATGTTAAGGTGTATTCTACAAATCCAGATATTTTTACATATCAGAAAAGATATCCAATTTAGTGAAATAATCCTCAGAATTCATGAGAAATATTAAAATTAATCCTAACAGATTTCTCTAAATAGTGTCTACAGATTTACAGGCATAGAAAATTTCTTATGTCCTTATCTCAATGAAATAGTAAAACCCTCCTCAAAACTTTCTTTCCATAACTTCAGTCTTTATTTTCAAACTATTCATAGTCAAATACAAATGGACTCCAACTTTCTTTCACTTTTTCCCATTCTCCTCTGATTTCTACTTGCCTAAACCTCCTCTCTTCTCTCTTTCTGCAGACCACAAACTGCAAACTTCATCATTTTTTATGTTTTTATTTGATACTTCATTTACCTTTGCTATTTTTAAAATTCATTTAATTTCCCAATTCTAATCCACTCCACTGAATCTCTCCTTTATAATTTTTTTCTGATATTGTATTAATTAATTGTAAAACATTTACAGTTCAGATTGCACAGTCTATTCCAATTTCTTCTAGGTGATTTTACTTCTAATTAACCCGAATATGATTTTCATGTTTTTTTCCTGAGTTAAACAAGCCTCATTTTTTCTAATATGGAGAAAAAGAGTGATTCTTAAATACCTGGTAAGGTTTAAAGCAGTGATTCCCAAAGTAGGCGCTACTGCCCCCTTGTGGGTGCTGCAGCGATCCAGGAAGGTGGTGATTCAGGCCACAGGTGCATTTATCTTCCCTATTGATTGCTATTAAAATTTTTAAAAAATTAATTTCCAGGGGGCTAAGTAAATTTTTTCTGGAAAGGGGGCGGTGGGCCAAAAAAAGTTTGGGAACCACTGGTTTAAAGGTAGAAGAATGGAAAACATTTTTCCTCCTTTGCTTTAAGGCTTTCTTATCATTCTTTAAATACTATTTCAGATATTTCATCTTTCTTCATTAACCAAAAAAAAAAACGACTCTTTGGAGGGGATGTGGCAATGGGTGAGGGTGGGAGAAAAGAGTGATTAAAAATTTTCCAAGTGCTATATTTATCTAATTTTACTCTTAGGGGGCTGCAAATTCTTCTAGATCTCATTAGGGTATTTGACCATTTATAAAAAAAAAACATTAAGGTCATAGTTTGGAAATTTAAAATGAAGATATTATATTTCACTTAAAAATTTAGTTTCTAATTAGTTGACAATACCACAGATTTCTGCAAACTGAGAAAAAGATTTCCTCTCTTACCTATTTTTATCACTGTAATATTAATTTGGCTAGAATTAAGAAGACAAAGAAGAGACTACAGCTTTTGAAAGCCTTGGAATACTCCATTTTTTCACTGTATTCTAAAATCTTATTTCCCACTGAAAAGTCTAATCAAAATGTCAGTCTTTGTTTATTGGGAAAGGGAATTTAGCATCAATTTTATAGTAATTACAGACAATACGGAGAACTGATTTAGGTATAAAACTTTATTAGTTAACTTAATGTCATGCAAAAAAATTTACAGTGTCTTATAGGCAATGAAGAAGAGGCTAATAATACCAAATGAGTTGTATTAGTATAGACTTTCCCACCATTCCAGAAGGTTTTTGCTTGGACGTTGGCTCTAAATTCTCTAAATTTCCTCTAATTTATTGCTTTTTTCTTGTAAAGAATTTGGGGATTGAATAGTGCTAGGAGTTGGGGGCCAGGGCCTAACTCCTTGTAGCTTCATAAGGAGGTATTTTTTTTCTGATTATTAAGGCCGGTGGGCATATCTATAGATGAGTATCAAAGCTTATTCTCCAGCAGTTTTTAAATTATAAGGTGGAATTTTGATTCTCAAGGTCTACCCAAGTGTTCCACTAAGCCATTTGATAAAGGAATTGATTTTTTATAGCCAATTTAAGCACATGCAGGGTATTAAAATCAAAGGATCCTTCTTGTAGCCAAAGACTTCTATCCCCTGAAGTTAATATTATTCAAAAGTTTTCACAAAGATTTTTTAAACTGAGCTGTAGACAATCTGGATACCTTGAAGGAAATCTTGTCCAAATTAGCCAAGAGAGAATCCAAAGAAGTATCTTTATAAGAAATGGAATGTCCACATACTATACTTTGGAATAATATTTTACCAGAAATATTTGAGCCAGCATCTAAGGGACTCAGAAGACAAATTATTTTGGAACAAAATTTTTCTACCTCATCAGAATCTCTAATACCAATTCATTAAAACTAGTGTACTGAACTCCTTGAAATAAATTTTCAAGGAAGTCCACAGAAAAGCTTTATAATTATTGATGGCAACAATACTGTAAAATGGATATTTGAGATAGTAAACAGAAAGAATGAGATCCCTAGGAGATTTTTTAACATTTGTTTATTTTTTGATTAATTATGAAAAATTTTCCATGATTCATATTCTTTCCCTCCCCTTTTCCCAACTCCTCCCATAGCCAACACACAATTCTACTGGGTTTTATATATGTCATTGATCAAGATCTATTTCCATAACATTTAGAATCTACATCTCCAATCATATCCCCATCGACCCATGTGGTCAAGCAGTTGTTTTTCTTTTGTGTTTCTGCTCCCACAGTTCTTTCTCTGAATGTGGATAGCATTCTTTTCATAAGTCCCTCAGAAATGTTTTGGATTGCTGCTATTTGCATTGGATTTGCATTGCTGCTAGTGGAGAAGTCCATTATAATTGATTTTTCCACAACGTATCCATCTCTGTGTATAAGGTTCTTTTGCCTCTGCTCCTTTCCCTCTGCATCAATTCCTGGAAGTTGTTCCAGTTCACATGGAATTCTTCCAGTTCATTATTCCTTTTAGCACAATAGTATTCCATCACCAACAGATACCACAATTTATTTAGCCATTTCCCAATTGAAGGGCATAGCCTCGTTTTCCAATTTTTTTTACCACCACAAAGAGTGTGGCTATAAATATTTTTGTACAAGTCTTTTTCCCTATTATCTCTTTGGGGTAAAAACCCAGCAGTGGTATGGTTGGATCAAAGGGTAGAAATCTTTTAAAGCCCTTTGGGCATAGTTCCAGATTGCCTTCCAGAATAGTTGGATCAATTCACAACTCCACCAGCAATGTATTAATGTCCCTATTTTGTCACATTCCCTTCAAGATTTATTACTTTCCTTTTCTGTCATGTTAGCCAATCTGCTCGGTGTGAGGTGGAACCTCAGAGTTGTTTTGATTTGCATTTCTCTAATTATAAGAGATTTAGAACACTTTTTCATGTGCTTATTGATAGTTTTGATTTCTTTATCTGAAAACTGCTAATTCATGTCCCTTGCCATTTATCAATTGGGGAATGGTTTGATTTTTTGTACAATTGATTTAGCTCCTTATATATTTGAGTAATCCTAGGAGATTTGTGATATATTGGCAGTATCATATGGAGATAAATGGGAAATTTGATTGATATGTATTTTTATAACTTCATATAACCAGACCAGAAAGGGAATCTCTAATTAAGCCACTCTAGTACCTATAATTACACAATTCACAGAGACATTTCTAAAATGTGATGCCAGATTAGACCATGTCTTGTAATATAGGATTTTTAACCTTGCCATGTTGGCTTAGGACAAGCCTGTCAGTTGCTCTGGATGGAATGTTGAAGGTGGCATGAACCACAGGGCAGACTTCAACTGCCAGAGGGACCAAGAGTATAAAAAGCCCTGGAGACCCAGGGCTGGGTTCTGTTTTTCCCCTGACTTCGCCCTGATCACTCATTTGCCCCTTACTCCCCATTGGGCCCGGGTGGTGGGTGTAGAACATGGGTAGCTTAGGCCTAGAGTAGTGTAGGGTTTTAAGACCTAATCTTCTAGAGCAACTCAATATTATTATCATCACTGGCAAGATTTAGTCCAAGAAACAACTTTATTTATCAACCAGAGACCGCATCACTCTGACCCAGGGCTACCTGCCCTGGGTCAGCAAAGACCATCCAAACAGGATCTCTACCAACTTTACTCAGATAATCTTTCACCACTAGATCACAGTATTTTCTGATCCTCTTTCCACTGCCTTGTTCCCTTATTCAGTTATCAATAAACCCCTTAGTCGTAACCAGAGAATTCTGTGGTCATTTGCCTACCATCAAAGGCCAAGGAGAAAAGGCAACAGGAAGGGATTCTGAGCAGTTTGGACTGGAACAAACTTCATTGCTGAAGGGCAGGAAGTTCAACATCCACTTCCTGCCAGCCTGCCATTAACCAATAGGGAGCTGCTTCCTCAACAGGGAAGGGGATGGCTACCTGATATCTTAAAGGAGCTTGGTGGCAAGCAGTGAGGTTACTCTGGACACTCAGTTGCCTGAGTTGGATCCTTGTTACATTAATAAACAAGTTTCATTCCCAGGCCTGGTACAAAACACTCTAACCTTACAACCAGCATTATCCTCCCGCTAGCCTTATTACCAGCATAAGGCCCTTGTGACCCACTTATTAATTACAGTCTAAACTGTCAATCTAGACTAACTCCAAGTGCTCATAAACCACCTTCAAGTGATCAACCTGAGATTCAGAGATAATGGCTCAAAACACAGACAAGGCTCTTGCTTATGTACCTACAAAAAAAAAATGGGACAAAAAAGGGCACAAGGTTTGGAGAAAAAAAATCTACAATGGCTTGTCCTGCCTTTTAAAATCCAAAGTTTCTCATCTAACCCTTGCTTTAAGCTTCTGAATCCTAATACCATACTTATTAGACTGTCTGAATGGATAGTAGATTAAGCACATTAAAAGTATGCTGATTATTCAAATGCAAGAAACAAAAATAAAAAACAAAATACAAAATAAGACACAGAAGTACACTCAATGAATATAGAAGACAAATTTACTTTTTTACCGTATTTTTTATGCCAGCAAAACAGTATCATTTATGATTCAGTAGGGACTACCCCTTTAGAGCCTCTGAGATAATATAACCTCATGCTTCTGAAGTGAAATTCCCAATTTTTCTAATCTTATCACCTGTATTTTTGTCATCAAATTTGTTAAGGTAAAATATTTCTCATTGAGTTAATGTAAGAGGTAACTGCCGCTAAATATGCTTAAGCAAAGGTTAGGATTCAGAAAAATAATCTTGAATCAAGATTGAGGTTCAGACAAAGCATTTTGTAGAGAAAAATTACATCAGAAAGACAGAAAATTAATATTTTAACATAGAGAATCTTTATGGACTTTTATGTATTCTATTCCTTTTAAACATACCTTTTGTATAATCATATTTTAGTCATAAGTCCCATTCCATCAAGTCTAAGTAATAATTCTGTGATCAAACTTATTTATTTATTTATTTGTTTGTTTGTTTATTTATTTGTCGCTTTAGGGTTTCTAGTTCATCTATATTTTATGCATTTTTGTGGAAATATCTAAGGCTGTGGTGTTTATTTTTGGGGTTTTCCTTGGATATTAGCTGTGACTAGATAGTTTTTTCTATTGCTATTCTGATTAAATGAGATAATATTTGTAAGGGCTTAGCACAGTTCCTGGCACATAATAAGCACTTAATAAATGCTTATTCCTCTTCCCTTTGCTTTTTTCCTATGCTGTACTTGTTATTTGTTGTGGCAGATTATTTTAGGTACCTTTTACTCTCCCAATACCTTTTCATCCAGAAGGCATCTGGTTCAGATTCACAAGATTCCAGGCAAATATATGTTTTTACTCATCCTTGCTAGGTGGATTCAACTCTTAGTCAAGAGTTTGTCATTCTTTTATTTTAATTATCATTGAGAAATTAAAAGTCTGTTTTTTGATATTAACTTTTTAAAGAAGTTTCAACTCATCAGCTTAAAAGAAAAAGCAAAAAACAAGAAGAGGATGCTATATTTCATTACAATAGATGCAGTGTAAACTTTTTAAACAAGCATAATCTCCAAAAAAGTGAGAAATGGACAAAAGCAAAGACACTAACTATTATTGTGCTGTCTTTTACTGATACAAAAATGATGTCAAAATAAGGTGGTCCTATAAAACAGAAATAGCCTCAGGCAGCACTATTAATTTCCCAAACAGAGACATGATAGCATAAGAAGGGAAAGCAAGATCTGACATTTTCAAAATTTGTCAGTTAGAATGTTGAGGAAGCAGACCCAGGGACCATTGGAAGAGAGCAAGGACTTCTGGGATTGAAAAGTCTGAGGAGCAGCTTTTGGGGGGGAGGAAGCCAAAGTAGGAGGGGGTGGAAAGTGGTTTTGTGACCCTCAAAAGTGAGCTTTGGTGGGGGGCTTTCTCCCTGATATACAAAAGATGACCTGCTTTTCTCCAGAGACAACCTGTTTCCTGTGATTCATTTATACCACAACAGTGCCAACAGAGTTGGGGGGATTTTTCTGGACTTCCTTTGGGGAACCGATCCCCGAACCCCACTTGCCTTGGGCTTTGCCCAGCAGTATCCCTCTGTGACTCATATGAATCATAGCTTTAGACAGATAGATTAGTGGGCTCAAGAAAGTGAAGCTGTGTTTGGGGAACCCCTTGTCTGACCCTAGGTTCTTGGACTTGGTGGCTACCTGGCATGGTAAAGGACTTTGGGGATTTAGGAATTATCCTGCTCCCTCTTTCCTGTTAAACCCCTATTCCCATTCCATCTGCTAGTTGTTCCTTGAATTAAACACCCAAGATTACCCAGCCAGATCTGTGTGACTCTATTGGTGGGAGGCTACTGGAAGGGATAGTGAAGGGAGACTTCAGGCTGACCTCCATTTTAAGCCTGACTCCCCTGCTGTAAGGGGAAGTTTCTGTGTACCCCAACTGGCACCAACATCTATCAGGGTTACACCCATTTCTCCTTGAGGGGACAATATCCCTATAACTCCTCTACCTTGGCACAACCTTCCAGGGAGTTCATGGAACCCCACTCAAGGAACCCCATTTGTCTCCCCGTAATTAGGGGTGGCTGTGAGGGAGGAAGGGTCTTTCCACATCTCCCTTGCTGGTTCCCAACTGCCCCCCAATCCTCCTGATCACTCCCCCTGTTACAACAGTCATGAGTAACTGGCTTAAAATGTAGAGTCATTTGCAAAATGCAAAGGAAGAATGATTAAAGTCAAGGGCAGCGTGGGATGAGGGAGGAGGAGTATCATGTAATGGCAGTAAAACTAGACTGAGAGACATATGACCCCTGCTCAAGTCCCATTCATGTCACTTGTCTTGGAGGTGTTATTTTTTCACTTCACTTTCGTCATCTACAAAATGATGAAGTTCCACTAGATAACCTCTAAAGCCCATTTCATAGCTGAGATTCAGTGATTATGAGCTCAGTTGCTTCTTTAAAACAACAGATTGCATCATTGCCTCTAGGACGATGAATAGCAGTAAGGGAAAAGCAACTTTGGAAGAAGCTTGGCAGAGGAATAGCTGTCAGATCATCCTATGGACATTTATAGATAAAACTGGGAAGAAGAAAAGAGATATGAAATAGGAAAGATCTGTTGAAATTTTTATGGTTTTCTTTTCCTATGGATTATTGATAGGCTATGTGTTATTTTGGCTAGAATTGTAGTGGTCAGACCTAGGTTCAAGTCCTATCTCTGAAACATTCATTATGTGACTTTAGTCATGTCACTTAAAAACTTCCCAATTGTTTAGGCATGAGATGTCTAACACATTGTCCATAGTCACTCTAGAATGTGGCTCGAATCTAATTAAAATGTAATTAGGCAACATTAAACAAAAATTAAAAATATAGTAAAATGTAGGTTAGATTAAAATTTAAAACTGAATCAATACATGGTCTGCAGGGATCCTTATGGTTAGATGAGTGGTCCCCATTTCTATTTGAGTTTGATGTCACTTCTCTCAGCAACTTTGTAACTCATATTGGGGACAGAAAATGTGCTGATCCCAAATGACAGGAAGTTTTCTTATTTAGGAGTTTCCCAGCCCAGTGAAATCACAGCTATAATTTTTCTTCTTATTTTCATTCTCATAAGTGAGAATAGCAGGATGGCCACATTGTAAACAGCTACCACCTCTGTACCTGAAGTTAAGAAAATGGCAGTGGTGCTCATGAAGATTAAGGCAGGAAGAATGGCTAGACCTGGTTGAATACACACAGAGGAATTGATATAATTTTAAAGGTACTTATTAATTAAATTGAAAATTTCTAAAAGAGTTGATTTTAAAAAAAAGAAAAGGATTACAGGTCCTTCCCTCACTAAAAGATATATGGTGACAACATTGCTTATTCTCTCCTAGGGAAAAGAGGAACAATGATGTGCCACATACAAAAAAAAAATCCAAGAGAACTCAATATCTTTTCCCCTCAAATCATTTCCTCTTCTCCACTTTTCTATTTCTATAAAAATGACTAACATTCTCCCCGTCATCCAGATTTGTAAATTTGTTATCATTCTTGACATCTCATATCCCTTCATTTCACATATTTAATCCATTGCCAAATCTTGTAAATTACACTTTCACAACAATTTTTATATACATCCTTTTCTCTCCTCTCTCATAGCTCTAGTGATTTATGCCATAGGGATTTAGACAAGTTGATATATCTTTAAACGCAAGCAACTCTTTGCTCTTGCCTCAACTATTGAAATAGTCACAATGAGTCCATGTCTCATGTTCCTATCCACTTAAACCATCCTCCATTTAGCTTCTTAAAAAGGATTTCCTCTCATGATTTTCTGGGAAACCTATGATCCTTAAATTGTTTCTACATATCCTGCCTTCTGAGATCAATGCATTTTTACTTGTATAGAGATCATTTGTTCTTTTAATGCTCTTGCTTTTTGCTTCTCTTCTTCTAGATTGTCCATTACTTAAGTATATTTGTACTCTCTGTCTGTTGTTCATTTACTTATTTTCAAAGACTTGCTCATGGGGATTAAATCTTTTCTATTCTGCTAACTATTTCTCCTATGAAGACCATACATTGCACATTTTTTCTCATCTAAATTCTTCTCTCAAGGTTATTATATCATTTTGGAATGTCCTATTGTGACTTAATGCCCTTTTGGGGAATTTTTCAGGTTCTATGTTTCATCAGGGGTTGGCATCATCATAGCCCTTATGTCTGAGGGATAGGAACTAATTGGATCAGGATGATTCTAGCTCATGTTTATTTAGCATTTTAGGGTTTGCAGAGCCATATATATATAAAATCTCATGTGAGTCTCATAATAGCTTTGTGAGGAAAGTGGTATTGTTAATCCTATTTTAGAGGTGAGGAAACTGAGACTTAGGAAGGGACAGAGATTTAGTGACTTGCCCAAGGTCACGCCACTGGTGAGTATTGGAGACAGAAGTGAATTTAGGTCTTCAGTATTACCCATGAGGCACTATATACTCTACCTTCTGTCTCTCAATACCAAAAAAAAAATAAATTATAAGGTATGAAAAATGATAACATATGAGAGCCACTGGGTGGCTAAATGGATAGAGAGCCAGGCTGAAGGATGGGTGGTCCTAGATTCAAATCTGGCCTCAGACACTTCCTAGCTGTGTGATCCTGAGCAGGTCACATAACTCCCAATGCATAGCCTTTATTGCTCCTCTGCTTTGGAATCAGTTCACAGTATTGATTCCATTGGAGGTCAAGGGTTTAAAAGAAAAAAAAAAAAGAGAAAGCTTGACATAATGGCTACTGTGCTGGATTTGGAATCTGAAAGACCTGAGTTCAAATTCTATCTATGATGCTTCCCAGATATGTGACTCTAAGCAAATCACGTAAAATCTCTGAACCTTAATTTCCATGTCTATAAAATGGGAATGATAACATCTCCCTAACAGAGCTTTTGTAAAGCTCAAGTGAGATATTTATGTAGCACTTTGCAAATGCTAAGAGGCTATAGAAATGTCATTATTATCATAGTTCTATTATCTCAGGATAGCCCTTAAGTAGGATTAACCCTTTTTTTCTTGCTTATCACAGTGTCTGCCATATTTGTTTTTCAGTCATGCAGTGGCATCTGGATCTTCATGATCCAATGGGCCACACCATCCAGGAGGCTTTCTCAACATACAAACTGTAGTGGTTCTTTGGTGGACTATAAAGCAATTAGAAGTTAAGTGACCTGCCCCAGGTCACACAGCTAATAAATATCTGAAACTAGATTTGAACTCAGGTCTTCTTGACTCTGGGCAGCTAGGTGGTACAGTGGATGGAGTGTTGGGCTTAGAGTCAGGAAGAGATCAAATCCAACCTCAAACATTTATTAGCTCTGTGACCAGGCCAGACACTTAATCTAGTTGGTTTTAATTTCCTCATCTGTAAAATGACCTGGAAAAGGAAATAGAAATCAGCCCCAGCATCTTTGCCAAGAAAACCCCAAATGGGATTATGAAGAGTCAGACCTGACTGAAATGACTGAACTACAACTTCCTGGCTAAGCCCAGCCTCTGTCTCCTGAGCCACCTAGCTGCTTAATAAATGCTAGTTGATGGACTGACTGATTGGTGGCTGATCCTTTACATTTTATGCTTCCACTTTTACAGGATACTCTGAACATGAACCAAATAGCAATGCTGACTTCCCACTTTTCCTTCCTCTCTCTGAAATTGTTTTGTAGCTTTTTTTTAACCCTTACCTTCCATCTTAGACTCAATAGAGTATTGGTTCCAAAGCAGAAGAGTAGGAAGGGCTAGGCAATGGGAGTTAAGGGACTTGCCCAGGGTCACACAGCTAGGAAGTATTTGAGATCTTATTTGAACCCAGGACCATCAGTTTCCAGGCCTGGCTCTCTAGCTTTCTCCTCTCTTCACATTTACTTGGCACATATTAAACACTTAATAAATATTTGGTGACTGGTATTTATTTCTCAAAGTCCTGACAGGAGCACCAGGAAAGTTTTTAGGGAGATTTTCTAACTATTTGAAGCTATNTAAAAAATTTTAGAAATAAATTTAAAAATTAAAAAATTAATTTACTTATAAATCGTAACTGAAGTTAAACTTTTTGAGGGCAAGAGCTATTTCACTTTTGTCTCTCATTGCCCCATGCTAAGCAGATTGTCTGGCACATAGCAAATATGAAATAAATGCATTTTTGCTGATTGATTGACCTCTGGTCTTTTCCTCTCCACCCCTGGCCGGCCTCTTCCTGGTTCTAAGCTATCATCCTCCATGTGCCTCCCCGCTACACATGGGCCACCACGTACATCCAAACTGGCCACTGGAAAAACTTTGTTCTGGAGATGCTACACTTCAGACTTGGCTCCGTTTGTAGTTTCCTGGGTTCAACTTAGAGTAAAGAACATGCTAATAGGGACCAACTTTGCTCATTTAACAGGTCAAGCTGCTCTCTGATGCTCGTGGGGACACTTATAACGAGGAGCTTATTAACAAACTGAGATGTGTGGAAAGGAAGATCAATAGTTTTCAGTAACTAAGGAAGATTACCAGAAGTCAAGCAAACCTATAACAGAGGGTGCACAGACCCGAGCTCAGGGCTGATAAAAAAATATCCACCACCTGGCAGGTGATTGAAAAATAGTAATTGTGGCTGGGAATGAGTCATTTGACAGGATTCTCACACCTTACTTTGCCAGAGTCCATTTTAGGAGCAATAAATCAGGCCCAGCAGGATTTCTTCTAATTTAAAACTTTGAATTTCTACCTGTGTGAACCAAGGTGACGCAGAGGGTACAAATTAGACAGACCCAAGGCGTCAGGGTTTGTGTCTTCTTTCCTCTTGCTTCTGTTCCCAGAACTGGGTCCTTTCGTCCTCCGGCTCAGTAGCGGGTGCTTCATCCCAGAAGATGGAAGTAAACTGGTACAGCCAAAGACAAAGATGGAAGTTAACAATTATAGCCATTCCTCTACCAGATATTTGGAGAAGGGCTAGGGAGGGCATCTTGGAGTCTGGGGCAAAAAAGAATAACTATAGCACCAAAGGGAGTGAAAATTAATTCAAAAAACATTTATGAAATGTCTATTAGGTACCCTGGTACAAAGCTATAAGTCACTTGGGATGCAAATACAAAAATTAACTAGTTCCCACCCACATCCAGCTTACTAGCTATCGGGGAAAAGAGACAATCTAAAATGCAACCAATTAATTGATGCCATTAGAGCAGTGATTCCCAAAGTGGGCGCCACTGCCCCCTGCTGGGTGCTGCAGTGATCCAGGAGGGCAGTGATGGCCACAGGTGCATTTATCTTTCCTATTAATTGCTATTAAAATTAAAAAAAATTAATTTCCAGGGGGCACTAAGTAATATTTTTTTCTGGAAAGGGGGCGGTAGGCCAAAAAAGTTTGGGAACCACTGCATTAGAGGGTTTCTCGATCTTAAATCAGTTAGCTGGGTCTACATCATATTGTAGGATAAGTTACTTCCAGTAGTGTTCTCATGTCTAGACAGCTAATCCTAGGCAAGGTGAATCTTAATATCAGGCACTGAGGGTGAGATCATGAAGAGGTTCTGCCTGCTGCCTCCATACAGACTTTTTTATTTTTTATTTTTTCTTTAAAAACCCTTACCTCCTGGCTGCAGCTAGTTAGCTCAATGGGTTTAGAGTCAGGTCCAGAGATGGGAGGTCCTGGATTCAAATCTGGACTCAGACACTTCCTAGCTGTGTGATCCTGGACAAGTCATTTTACTCCCATTGCCTAGTCTTTACCATTCTTCTGCCTTAAAACCAATACACAGTATTGATTCCAAGACAGAAGGTAAGGGTTTCTAAAAAAAAAAAAAAAGCCCAAAACAAACCCTTACCTTCTATCTTCTTATCATTTCAAAATAGCAGCAAGGGGTAAACAATTAGAGTTAGGTGACTTGACCAGGGTCACACAGGTAGGAAGTATCTGAGGTCCGATTTGAATCTAGGACTTTCCATCCTTCATCCTGGCTCAATCCATTGAGCCACATAGCTGCCCTCCATATAGACTTTTAATACTAAGCTATATTTAAAAGCCAAATGACTTGGGACTACATTTAATTTGAAAGGTAGCACAATATAGTACTGAGACAATTTGTCTTGAGGTCAGAAGTCCTGAATACGAGTTCCAATTCTAATATTTGCTACATACGTGCCATAGGTAAAAATCCTTTTACCTTTCTAGGTTCCTCATTTACAGAATGGGAATAATAATACTTGTACTACCTACCTTTGTGAGACTTGTTGTGAGGAATACAAGTAAATATTGAGATCTTTGCAAATAAAGAGTTACTGTTAGGAAATATAGTTGAGGGTTAATTTTATTCCTTTTAGAAGTCATCCTTTGTACCACTCAAGCCAGGCCTCTCTCTAGGGATTGAAACAAAATGAAACATTTATGAACTGCAAAATGCAATAAAATTACTCTTAATAAAAGATTTAAAATCATAGAATTAATAATTGAAATAGACTCTTTTCTTTCTGCCTTCATATTTACCATGGTAGAAAGATGCCTGATCAAGCAATGACAATTTCTCTGAAGAAGCAGTGAGGTGGCACAGTGAATAGAGTGCTGGACATAGTCAAGAAGACCTCAGTTCAAATCCTGCTTTGAAAGCTTACTGATTGTGTGATCTTGATCAAGTCACTTTATTTCTCTAAGCCTCAATTGCCTCAGTTTGTCAATGAGTATTTATTAAGCGTATACTATGTACTTAGTGTTGAGGATACAAAGAGGAGCAAAAAGCCGTCCCTGCTCTCATGGAGCTCACACTCTAATAGGAGAGACAACATATAAGCAACTATGTGCAAAATGATATATCCAAGATTTTTGGAAGTGATCTCAGAGCACTGGGAAATATTTCTTACTGAAGGTGGGAATTTAGCTGATGTTTGAAGGAAGCCAGAGAACTTATGAGGAAGGAGAGCATAGAAGGATGACAATGAATCCCCTTGGTGTTAGGGAATGGAATATCATGAACAAAGAACAGCAAAGAGATTAACAAAGATATTAGATCTGGATCACAGAATAGGTACAGGAAGTAAAAATATAAGAAGACTGGAAGAGTAGAAAGAAGCAAAGTTATGGAGGACTTTCCTTATTTTTAAAATGGAAATAATAATACCACCTAACTTGCTCTTACAGATTGGGTGTGAAGATCAAATATAGTAATATATGTGTAGGATATGTGTGTTGCCCATGTAAATTATGAGTATGCCCTGAAGGATTTGTCTAAATGTCGCTCTTGGGGAGGCTTTGATGGATAAATTCTGAATCTCATTCACCACTCTGCAGAAAACTGATTCCTTTGTGTGTCGGCTATGGGAAGGTTGGAGGGGAGGGAAAGAACATGAACCATGTAACCATGTAAAAACATTCTAAATTAATTAATTAAATAAAAATTTTCCAAAAAAAGAAAAACAAACTGATTCCTAACTAGTATAGAGCTGTAGAAGGAGCTATGATACTGGTTATATTATTCTCCTTTGATAAAGAAGGGTATCATATCAAAATGATATCTTTTTGCCTTCTCCTCCCCTTAATATCATTACTCTAGGGAGATGTTGTTTTTTTTTAAATTGAGTTCAAAATAGTTTCCTGACCACTATCCCTTGAAGAGAAAAGGATTTCTTAAACTTATATTGTAAGATTTGACTCCTTCCTACCAAATGCTAGTTACACAAAAGACCATGACATAAAGCGAATAATGAGTAAACACCTTTAACCAAGCAGATAGCAAAGAGAAATCAGAAAAGTTATGTAGATGAAAGGTTCTGATTAGTGTGAATAATGAATGGTTGCATATGTTCAAATCACTTTGAAGTTATAATTATATAAAATATGGTAATTTATTCCTGTCCATGGAAATTTTGTTGTTGTTTAGTTGTTTTAGTTGTGCCCAACATTTTGTGACATCATTTGTGATTTTTGAGGCAAAGATCCTGGAGTGGATTTCTATTTCCTTCTCCAGCTTATTTTATAGGTGAGGAAACTGAGGCAAACAGAGTTAAGTGACTTGCCCAAGGTCACACAGAAATAAGGTGGTTTTCCCCCCACAGGTAATTTTATTCTTGTCTATGGATATTGACAGCAGATTGTTGTTGGAAAAACTCAGCAAACACATATGTGAATATTGCCACTTTTTATATCACAATTCAATAACCATCTGACAATAATAACTACTAACTACAGGAAGCAAAGTGGTACAAATGCTTACACTTTTTCCTTGTAAACAAGGTCTTTGTAAACAATAGTAATGAAGAAAAACCCATTTTTAGAAAAACATTATTCTATTTACAAACTCTGATTTTTTTAGTACATATTTATAAACCTGATCAATAAAAGGCTATTACCTACCTACCTACCTATCTACCTACCTATCTATCTATCTATCTATCTATCTATCTATCTATCTATCTATCTATCTATCTATCTATCTATCCTCTTTTTAAAAAAGAAAATATCAAGTGATGGACCACTATGAGAAAAAGTCACTCAAGGAAATGGAGTAAAGCAACCACTGGATTAGTAGAGAGTTTAAAGCTTAGGCATACTTTAACTTTATTTCTGTTTATATACACCAACATTAGAATGGGATTGTCAGTATTGAGGATTGTTTTTACTTAAATACCAAGAAAATACAATCAATTATGTATTACACATTGGGATAATATTTCTGTTGACTGAGATTTAAGGCTGGAATTTCCATAGAAGCATCAATAGTAGCTACTGCTCTCCTACTGTCCAGATGTTTGCATATATCGTGCAATATTTCTATCAGTTTCTTCATGGTTTACCTTTGGGTTGAAGTTTTCACTGGCAATTCATATCTTAAATCAGACTCAATAAAAACTCTTGATGCTTTCACATGAATCTATGCTATGAAAGCTTCACTGAAATTCACTTTCAGCCACCCAACTAATGGTCCAAACTGCTTCTTCTTGTCAGTGGAAAGCCTGGTCATCTCTTCATTATATAGAAAATCATGGACAATGAACTTGTTTTCTCTGGCTTTATATCTGAAGTTGCCCTCTGCTTTTCTAAACAAGGTAACATTGCACCTTAGTTCTCTGAAAGAACTTTGTTTAGACCTTAGGAGTACCATTTTAGCCAATGTTTTTTATTGCTAATCTTAATCATTGTGGTTTAATTTTGGAACTACCACCATTAATGTGATAAGACATTCTGAATCAAGGACAAAGTCATGTTTCTTTATGGTTTTTGCTAGGTTTCTATCGAATAAACTTCTCTCATTCTTTCTTTTCAAATTCCCAAGACTGCATTTTGGATTATATATACATACATATATATTACATATATATATATACCTATATATGTAATATGCAGATGCTTGGGCTTTCAAGTTGTTATCAGTTTGATTTACTCCCTTGCCATTTACTTCAGAAATATTTTTCAGGGACTGGTTGACTGAATTATTGGCCTTATCGCACTAGAAACGTAAAAATTAATCTAATTAAGCAATTTCAGTTTATGTTCAATATTTTTTTTCTGAATAACTCTATATTCCCTGAATGTAGTCCTATTAGATAATCAGTATTTTCGTGATAAGATGTAAGGAATAATCCCAATTACTATTAATTGCATAAATGTATATGAAAATCAACAATCATATTGTGAGTAAAATAATAAAGAAAATCCTTTGAAATATCTTACATATATAATTTATATAATCTACCAGATCACCTCCTAAAATGAATACCAAAGGGAAAAAAGATCCCAGGAATGCCATAACTCAAATCCAGAGCTCCTATGTCAAAGAGAAAATTATTCAAGCAACCAGAAAGACACATGTATTAAGGTACTAGACTCAATGTCACACAAGACTTATCAGCTTCTAAAACAAGAGGAACACAATATTCCCAAAGGCTAAATATATAGGCTTACAGCCAGGCATAATTTATCCATTAAAACTGAATATAGAGGGAAGCTGGGTAGTTCAGTGGATTGAGAGTAAGGTCTAGAGACTGGACGTCCCAAGTTCAAATCTGACCTCAGATGCTTCCTAGCTTTGTGACCCTGTAAAAGTCACTTAACCCCCATTGCCTAGCCATTACCACTTCTCTGCCTTGGAATCAATACATAGTATTGATTCTAAGATAGAAGTAAGGGTTAAAAAAACCAAACAAACAAAAAACTGAATACAGATCTAACTAATCTTGAAAGCAATTTGGAATTATGCCTAGAGGGCTTTAAAACTGTGCATACTCTTTGACCCAGAATACCATTAAAAGGTCTGTATCAAAAAGAGATTCTCCACGCCCCCCCAAAAAAAATTTTTAAGAAGGTAAAAGGACCAATTTACCCAAAAATATTTATAATAACTCTTTTTGTGCTGGCAAAGCATTGGAAATTGAGGAAATGACCATCAATTGGGGAATGGCTGAACAAGTTGGGGTATATATTTGTAATGGATACCGTAGTGCTATAAGAAATGATGAGCAAGATAATTTCAGAAAAATCTGGAAAGACTTAGATTAACTAATGCAGAGAACAGTGAACAGAATCATGGGAACATTATCTACAGTAATAGCAATATTATATGATAAACAATTGTGTTTAACCTACCTATTCTTAGGACAGTCATCCAAGACAATCCCCAATGAATCATGATGAAAAATGCCAACTACCTCTAGAGAAAAAACTGATGGAGTCTGAATTCAGAACAAAACTTACTTTTGATTCACTTTCTTCATTTTTTCTACATTTTTTTTGATAAAGCTCTCTTCCTAAAATTATTGATATGGAAAAATGTTTTACGTTGTAGCACATGTAAAATCTATATCAGTTTGCTTGCCATCTTAGGGAAGGGGGAAGAGAAAAAGGGAGATTCAAATAAAAAAAAACCCTAAAGTTAGAAGAGAGCTATAAAATTGCATATATCCTGAAATCTAACAAATCATTGCTGGTTCTATTTCCCAAGGAAATTAGGGAAAAGAGAATAGGACCTACATGTTCCAAAATATTTAGAGCAGCTCTCTTTGTGGTGATTAAAAACTAGAAATTGAAGGGATGTCCACCTTTTGGAGAATGGCTAAAGAAATTGTGATATATGATTGAAATGGAATACTACTGTGACATAAGAAACAATGCGCAGATTAAATTTTTTAAAAAACCGAAAAGAACTACATGAGATAATGAAGAGTGAAATGAGTAGAACCAAGAGAACATTATATACACCTACAAATTTAATAATTTAAGAATAACTTGTGAATGTTCACCTCCAGAGAATGAATTGATAAATGGAAACAGGAAAGACATAATCTATATGTTTTTCTGAATGTTGCCTTCTATGATGTGGGAAGAGGAGGGAAAGGTTGAATAAATAAATAAACAAAGCATTTCTAAAATTAAAAAAAGAATTAAGTATTTACATGCAAAAAAGTCAATGAGCTTAAAATTTATTTGTATGTATAACTGAGGAAAAATAAAATATTTAAAAAATCTTAAAAAACTGAATATAATCCTATAGGTAGAAAAAAATCTTTAATGAAATAGGAGACTTTCAAAAATTCCTGATGAAAAGACCAGAGCTGAGTAAGATCTTTGAAGTATAAACACAGGAGGGCAGAGAAACCTAAAACGTCAAGTTTATTTGAGTAATTAGAAGGAACTGTATGATGTATCAGGGCTAACATCTTAATAGTAGGAAAATAAATTTATGCCTTCATGTCTTCAAAGGTTTTGAGGGAGTTATGAAAAAGCAGGGAACCTAGTTAGCAGGTAGACTGTTTTTTTCTAAGGATTCAAAGAGGGGAGAGAAAAAGGAAAGTCAAAAGAAGGAACATATTACTGTAGAAAGACAGAAGAAGGGGCAGATCTTACTACTTCTCATACTTGGGGTAAATGAGAAAAATAAGAGAACAGAGAAATAAGGGACAATAGGACAGGAGCAGTTAATTAGGAAGAGGATAAGAACAGGATGGGAACGGTCACAAGCAAAACAAACTTTCTCATCCTGATGGAGTACTTAAAGAGAGGAAAAATGCAAAAACTAAGAATCTAAGAAGCATTAGATTGCCTCTTAGTCAACTGGGTGACTGAACAAGTGACTGAATTAATTTACAAGAATTTAAAGGAATATTCTTATTAATTCACTATTATCTTAGACTAAGGGGCAAAGAATTTCTTGTATAGATTCTTAACAATGTTACAAAAGGGGAAAATAAAAACAAAATTTAAAAAAACTTGAATTTTTCATAGAAAAGTTAAAAGATTATTGGTGGTTATCGTATACTTCAGGCAGTGAGGCAGTACAGTGGATAGAGACCTGAGCCTGAAGTCAGGAAGATTCATTTTCATAAATTCAAATCTGTCCCCAGACATTTACTAGCTGTGTGTCCCTGGGCAAAACACTTAACCCTATTTTCCTCAGTTTTCTCATCTGTAAAATGAGCTGGAGAAGGAAATGGCAAACCACTCCGGTATCTCTGCCAAGAAAACTCCAAAGGAGTTCATAAAGAGTTAGATAAAACTGAAATGACTTAACTACAAAATAGCATACTTCTCAGACAGTTATTCATCCCCAAGGCCAAAAGGGATATGATATACTATAATCAATATATGTTATAATATGTGTATGTCCAGCTTGAGTTCATTCCCTTTCTGTCAAGAGTCAGGTGACATGCTTCATCAGAGTTCCTCTGGAGACATAGTTGGTCAGTGTTTTGATCATAATTCGTGATCAGATGATTCTTAGAATTATAATTAGTTTATACCACAAGTAGGCTGCCCACTCTGAATTAATTGTTGGCTTTCCAAAATAGTTGAATATATGCCAAGGTCTATCTATGAAAATGATGGAATCACAAATTTAGAAAGATTGTCTATATTTGTCCACTTGTACCCTCTCAACTTCTCCTCTCTCCCCTCTACAATCAAGGCGTTATGAAAAGTGAGACTTTGTTGTCGAGCATTTTAGCATTGAGGCTTTCTCTCGAGATAAGCAAGAATAATCGAGACTCAAAATGTACTGTTACTGATAAAATACTGCTGCTGAAAATATACCACTACTTGCCCCCTACAGATGTGGGAGCTCATTATTGCTATGGATGTATGGCAGCTGATAACAGGTCCATTTCATCATCTTTTTTCATCATCTTGTGATTTAGCTGGGTTTGTTTTTTTCTTCAGTGGAAATACTCATATGCATAATTTATTTACTGGACCCTGATTTCTTTCTTTAATTGTGTTGTTAATTCTTAATGTAAAATTAGCTTTTTAGAAAGCATTTGCTGCTAAATGTTATGAAATGGAAAGGTAGAGACAGATAACTATCTCTCAAGCTTCTGAAATATGCTCCTTGAACTAGGGACAGCAGGACCATTTTTGCATAGGTAGGATAGTGTCTTGTTACTTCTATAAATATTTCTTTTTTCTTTTTTGTATTCACAAGCTATAGTAGGGACAAATTGAATTCAGTTTCAGAATTCATGTTGAAGAGGGTAGGGTGGGGAGAGGAGACCAGGGAACTGTAAACTTGTTAAAGGGAAAATTGAGAGAAAGTATAAAAAGTGATTTGTCTTCCTGACTTAAATTGGACTATATAGTGTTGGCTATTAGAAAACTAGTCTTGAAATCCTGCTACCTATTGATCAGAAAAGCTTTTATTAAGTTACCTTGGATGACTGGAAAGAGAAAGATTAGAAAGGTTAGCAATTATGGAGTCAGTCAACAAATATTTATTAAGCCCTTATTTTGTGCAAGCCTGTAATGATGGAGAGAATCTAGGGTAGCCTAGAGAGAAATGAAGACATGACTGATGGGTGCAGTCCTTAAATGGAGATTCTAAGAGGAGCTATTAAATCAATAGAAGTCCCAGGACAGAAGGGTACTATTGTTGTTCAGTCCTGCCCAATTCTCCATGATTCTCTTTGGGGTTTTCTTGGCAAAGGTACTAGAGTAACCAAACCACTCCATTTCCTTCTCCAGATCATTTTATAGATGAGGAAGTGAGACACACAGGGTTAAGTGATTTGCCCAGGGTCACACAGCTAGTAAGTGCCTGAGGCTGGATTTGAACTCAGGAAAAGGAGTCTTTCTGACTCCAGGTCCAGTATCTATCCACTTTGACATCTAGCTGCCTCTGTGCCAGGATATGAGCTTCAGAATGAAGAGATTTAAGGAGCATGGCAGAGAAAGTGTGGAGAGGGTCAGCCATAATTCCCCGCCTCAGAAAAGGACAAGAAATATTGAGTACTTAACCTAAAGCCAAGATCTGATTTAATAGCAAGATGCTGTGAAATGGCCAAAATTAGGTCAATCTAATAAGAAGTGTTAGGCATGGACTTAGTATGCATGAGGAAACAAGGCAAAGATTGGGAGAATTCAATCCTATCATGGGTCTACTAATGAATTCTCCCATGGGGAGTAGAATAAGCCTTGGATTTTGGTCAGAAGACCTGGGTTTGAACTCTGGCTGTGCCATCTAGCTTAGCTCTGTCACTACTTGTGTGACTTTTGATGTCACCTAAATTCTCTTGTCCTCAGTTTCTACATCTGTAAAATGAGAGAAAGCTTGGTTGCACAATGGTGAGGGCACTGGAACTGGAATTGGGAAGAATTTGATTCAAATATGGTTCCAAGCTCTTATAAGGTACTTGATGTTGAGCTTCACTTAATCTCTGCTTCATCTATAAAATTATGGATAAGAATAGTGCCAGTCTCCCAGGGTTGTGGGAAGTATCAAATGAGGTAATATTTGTAAAATGATTTTTGTTTTCATTTTTTAGCCATTAGACACAAAGTGTCTGACTCTTTGTGAAAACCCATTTGGGATTTTCTTGGCAAAGATGCTATAGTGGTTTGCCATTTCCTTCTCCAGTTCATTTTATAGATAAAGAAATCAAAGTAAACAGGGTTAAGTGACTTGCTTATCACACAGCAAATAAGTGTCTGAGGTCACATTTGAACTCAGGTCTTCCTGCCTCTAGGTCCAGTGATATATCCATTACACCACTCACATGCCTTAAAATAAGGGGTGTGCTGATAATTATTGAATAATTGACTCTCTACCCCTCCTCCAAATCCCCACAATTTAAAAGTGAATCTGCATTAACATTTTCTCCCTCACTTTCTTAAGACTAGGTAATCAATAAAATAATAAAGTCCTGATTTGGAGCATTTGCTGATTTCTTAGGTATTAATACTCAAACTGAATATTTAACAATTGATTCTAGTAAGCTGCAAGCCAGTCTGAGAACGTTCCAGCATACCCTTGCTTAAAACACTGTATAAATGCTAATGCTAATAATAATAGTAGATGAAGAGATTGTTCTAGTAAACTTTGAAGCACTTCCTGCCTCTAAATTGATGCTCAAGATTTGGCAATCTATTTCTTTTAGTGTATTATTATCATTATTATTATTTTTTCAGGGAATATTTGAGGATGGGCAGAGGAAACTGTCTAAAAGGGTTTAACAGTAATTTATTTTCCCATCTATACCAACTTGCGCATCTGTTCCTGAAATGAATGTAGACCTCTCAAACTGCTCTTGCTATTAGTTTTTATATTGAAGGTTTTTTTTTAATTGCTAGGAACTCTATTTCTTAAGCTAAGTCTGCCCAATTAAAAGTTTAGGCTACTTATGACCTTGAAAAAAGGCACTTTTTATAAATCAGTCAATTGGAGAACCACATTCACACATTCTTGCTCTTTGCTAGACAGTTACTGAAAGAGTAAATATAATGGAAAATGTCATTTTCTGTAATGGCTTTTTTCCAATGCTACCTCTGTGTGTATTGAACCTGAATGAACCTGTGAGCTGAGCTGAAGGTTAATATATTTTTAAAAGTAGCTTCTATTTTATTTTTTCCACCAAATCTGTCTCCACAGGCGCTACTTACTACAGTGGTTAAAATAAATAAGCAAAATGATTTCCTGTCTGCTTATTGATCAGTTATATTTAGTATGTTGCTTTCTAAAAGTGTTTCTAAAGGATAGGGTGAGTGGCAAAGATCTTCTTTCTTTCTTACCTGATGCATAGGGAGAGTAGTACATACCACCCACAAACGCTTGAAGATACCTCAGAGGTCATTTCATTCAACCTCCTCATTTTACAGATAAGGGAACTGAGATCCAGAGAGATTAATGTGACTTGTCCAAGGTCACACAGTTAGCATAGGGCAGTGATTCCCAAAGTGGGCACTACTGCCCCCTGGTGGGTGCTGCAGTGATCCAGGGAAGCGGTGATGGCCACGGGTACATTTATCTTTCCTACTAATTGCTATTAAAATTTAAAAAAATTAATTTCCAGGGGGCTAAGTAATATTTTTTCTGGAAAGGGGGCGGTAGGCCAAAAAAGTTTGGGAACAACTGGAATATGGTAATGAGGTCCCCTGTCTAAATCCAGTGCTCTTTCTATTGAAGCAATATATTATATGACACTGACACGGTCAAGTTATTTTTCTTTGAACCAGAGTTTTTATAACTGTAAGATGAAGATTATATATATATATAAATTTTATATAGAGAGACATACATATATACATATCTATATTTCTTTCAATATATAGATATCTACCTATATTTAAAAATATATAAAATATAATATAAATTATGATATAATTTAATTTATTAATCAAAATAATATACAATTAATTATATAATATAATTTAAAAATATATACAAAACATAAAAAATACAAAAATAAAAATATATTTAAATATAGCAATATAGATACCTATATAGATATAGATAGATATATCTCCAAATCATCTCCATAGTTATATCTATAACTATATGTCTCTCGCTATAAACACATGCTCTATTAAAATACATTCTTATATAAATTATTTATGTCTCCCCATAAAGGTATTCATATCTCTATCTAGATATTCATATTTAAATATAGCAATATAGATACTTATATGTAGATTGATACATCTATACACGTAGATCTCCATCTCTATAGCTATCCACATATATTAAAATCAATTTTATATACATTTTCTTATAAAAATAAAATTTCATAAATTTATTTAGAAGTATAAATATAGTGCATGTGCTAAACAAGCATATAGGATGTATATGTGTACACATGTATCTATTTATAGGTCTATCATATTTCTACAAATATATGTATGCATACTGCACATATGGAATGGATATATACATGTATACATAGCATTTATATGATAGGTTTACCATATGTATTCATATGAATATATGGCATGCATGTAGATTTGTATGTATGTGAATATGTATGCATGCATGTAGGAATAAGAAACCAAGTTCACAGACCCTAGATTAAGAAGCCCAGAACTAGCTGTTGCCTAAGGTCCATTCTGTGAGTCTATGCCTATCTACAATTATTGCAGAGAGAGGGGGGAGTATGATAACATTTTTTTCCCCCAGAAAATAATACTAGTTCAAATTTCTGTGGAAAGAACAAGCTTTATTGTATTTTATGACCAAACTATGCAGAGACAGGACAGCTAGATGGTGCAGTAGATAGAGTTATAGGGTCTGTAGTCGGGAAGACCTGAGTTCAAATCTGTCCTCAGACACTTATGAGTTGTGTGATATTGAGCAAGTCACTTAATCCAGTTTCCTCACCTGTAAAGTGACCTGGAAAAGGACATGGCAAAACACACCAGTATCTCTGCCAAGAAAACCCTAAATGGGGTCATAAAAAGTCAGACAAGACTGAAAGAACTGAACAAGAAAGTGTAGAGACTTCTTCTATAGGGTAAACTATTTTAGGGAGAATCATTGCCTGGCAGTTTCTTTCTGGCAGTCCTGAATTTCAAGCAATCATATCTAGTATTTAAAAAGCATACAATGAAGAAGTCAACTCAAGGGCAATTAGGCTTGATCAGAGCGATGACTAAATTCAAGTGAAACAGTATTCCATATAAGGAAGGATTTGGACAGAGGATGAAGTTCTCAGACATAACTTCATGACATCTTACAACAATGTTCACATTGAAAAGGAACACTGGTGATCAGAATATATTGGAGAAGGAGAATAGATATAAACAGTTAATTAAAGTGTCCCCTTGAATTCAAAGGCTTCCACATTTTCTCTAAGTACTCTGGGGTTCACAAAACCCCTTCTGCACAATAGCAGTGAGAGATAGATAGGACATTGTACTTTACAGATGAAGAAAATAAGGTTTAGAGAGGTTAAAAGACTTTCCTAAGGGCAAGAATCTAGAAGCAGCAGAAGTGGGAGTTGATTCTAGATCCTTTGACTCCATACCTAGTCCTTTGTCGGCTTTGGGATTATTCTCCCTGCTGCTTCACATCCTCTTCCAAATGAATTTGCTCCACAGGTAGTTTTATCTAGTTACACTTAGGGCTCCCTCCACTTCGAGTATGTTAAACTTGGAATCAAGAAGATGTGAGTTCAAATCCCATCTCTACACTTATCATTTATATCAATATAAGAAGACCAAGATAGAATTTAGTCTTTGAACTTCAGCTTTTTCTTAATCTCTAAAACTGGGTGAAAATACCTGTGGTACTTACAACATGAATGCTGTTATGAAGAATAAACAAGTGGCTTGCAAACCTCAAAAGTATTATAAAAATGCAACAGTGCCATTATACTATGATTGTGCA
Organism: Gracilinanus agilis; assembly: GCF_016433145.1. Lineage (NCBI taxonomy): Eukaryota > Metazoa > Chordata > Mammalia > Didelphimorphia > Didelphidae > Gracilinanus > Gracilinanus agilis. Next base: position 282,496,855 of record NC_058133.1, read on the forward strand.
TTTCCTTTTTGAAAAATTGTTTTCCATTCTGAGCATCACAAGATTCACTAAGGGTAACTAAGTGGTATAGTGGAGGGCTAGACTTGGAGTCAGAAAGAACTGAGTTTGAATCTTATTTTAAACAATAGCTACCCTGGTTGTGACTCCACTTTTATTATGTATCTTCTGACCATTCTAACTCCTCACCTATTTTTTTTTCTAACTCCTCACCTTTTAACTTCCATTTATATGTTGTTTTTTCCAGTAGATTATAAGCTTCTTGAAGGCAAGGATTATATATTTAAAACAATTTGTATCCTGTGTTAAAGTTTTATCTTGTTCTCTTCTCCCCACCCCTGCCCCCCACCCCTGCCCCAACTCCTTGTAGCTACTATAGTAATATAGTTTATAGTAAGCTAGTATACAGTAACAATAGTAGGAAGTACAATTGCAAAGGGAAACCTAGAAGTCACTTGTAGACTATCCCACAAATTAATAGAACTTAACAATTACTTGTAAATTATCTTATAAATTAGAGGAATATAGAAACCACTAGAAACCTCTCTTATAAATTAACTAAGACCACATCCTGAGACTGTGATAAATTAGAGGAAGCCAGATAGGCTTGCCTGTAAAGGTCCCTCAGTTCTGCTAACTGTTCATGTTCTTGTAAGCCTCAGATAAACTCCAGACATGCACAATAAGACCAGCAGAGCACCAGCAAATGTTATGCTAATGCAAAAACCCTAAGATGTAGCTGATCATTTTGAGAAGATGGGAACTAACCTTAAGGTTGCATGGATAAGAGTTAGTCTCTCCTCCACTCCCCAAACTATAAAAGTGGGTCCAAATTCCTGTCCTTCTCCCAACTCCCAACACTCTAGTGTCCTCAACTCTAGGCTGAGGTCATGTGGCTCTCTCTATTTCTGCCCTTTCCCATTCTCTTCTCTATGATGCCTGCCTTCCTTTCCCATGCCATCCCCTGTCCCCAAACTACACTTCTGTGTCTACCACACACTATTTGCCTCTACTTTCTGTGCAGTTTGCCTATGTAACCTCTATGTCTTTATAAATTATGGTTGAGGCATTACTTCCTTCTTGCTGCCATTGTAGACTTTCCCAGAAAGTAGTCCACAAATGGGGTATACTTGCTCCCTACTCAGCCTAGAAGGATCTCTTTGTGGTCCTATTACTTTAGTAAAAAAAAAAAAAACAGCACTGAAATTATAGTTATTCATAGTCACTGACTTAGTACATGGGTAGAAAGCAAGAGTGGATAGTTTAACCGTATGCCTTTTCCTAGGATATTTCCCCCATTTTTTCTGGATTTTAATAAGTTAAATGATAATTTCCCCATTTCATATCCCCAGACCATATGGTATGTTTATTTTGTTTTTTTTAAATTTATATATAATTTAATTTATTATATATGTTATTATATTACATATAATATGCATATTATATGTAAATTAATAAATTAATATAGTTTATTAACTATTGAGTGATTTTAACATAACCTAGGTTTCAGTTTCTTCATCTGTTAAATCAGGATAATAATAGCACCTACAACCCAGCATTACTGAGAGGACAAAATAAAATGCACACACACAATGCTATTTTAATATAAGCTATTAAGTTGTAATTCATTTAGCTTATAATATTGATTCTTCTAATACTCTTCCTTGTTAAAGCTTTAATTTGACTTCCCAGTAGGAGTTCAAATGAGATAGTATTTGTAAAGTGCTTAACATAATGCCCAGCACACAGTAGGTATTTAGTAAAATGCTTCTTCCTTTCATTTCTCCTTCCCTACTCATTGCCTGGGGGTGGGGGGTATGAATTCAAACATATGCTTTTTTTGTCTTAGATAATTAATCTAAGTAAAACCATAGGTACCTAGAGGCAGTTTCCATTTTTGCTGATGCCACCCATTTCCTTCCTCCTACCTTTCAGTAGGTTTTCATGATTGCCTAGAAGGTCTTTCTGTGTCATCATTATGACTATCATTTATTACATTTATGTAGCACTTTAAAATTTATAAAATGCTTTTTTCACAAGACCTCTTTGAGACAGTTGTTATTATATCAGTTTCATAGATAAGGAAATTGAGTCTTAGAGCAGTTAAATGATTTCCCCACATATATTCTATGGTTAAACTTATGAGTTAGAACTGAAAAAAATTCTTTTTACTGTAAGTCCAGTGTTTTCCATGACATCCTCAAATTCTCTTCACCACCCTATATGTCTATGATATATATTTCTCAATGTTTTGTCAACTTATCTGGAGAAAAAAATAATGAAAAGAGGATTTGAAAGCCTGGCTTAAAACTTAAATTTAATGATCAAGCCTTTACACAAGTTTAGATAGGAAACATGAAGTTCTCATATCTCATCATTCCCCATAAATATTTTTTAAAAGTACTGATTCGTTATTGAACTTTAAGTGACCTTAGTTGCTTCTAGAAGCTTATGATAGTCTCCCTAGGGATGGAGGGATCCTGATGTCATTGCCATTCTGAGGTGACATTCCCCTCAGGATTATTGTCTCCCTGAAAGAAGATGAGTTTTATGTTGACCTTTCCATGTAGAGTGCTAATGAGCATGAGTAATAGTAATTTCTAAGAATTTCATTTCCATGAGATTATGCTCATAGGTCAGTGGCCTCTAGGAATTTCCAGTGAGCAAAAAGGGGTCCATTAGTTGGATGATTTTATTGATTCCCACTGTAAATTTTATTGATCTGGAAAGTACAATTATAGTAAAACCTTGAATAATGAGCACCTTACCAACGAGAATCTTGAATTAATCAGCATTTGTTATCACACACCATCTGCTGCAGATAAAAGGCTTTGTATTTGAGTGAGGTCTAGAAAGTGTTTCTTCTAAGTAAAATGCATGAACTTAAGTGCATGATTTTTTCATGTGTCACAAATTTGAGTTTCTCAGAGGATTCTTTTGGTTTCCATCCTGGTTCCATATAATTGAAATTATTAGATAAATAAATAAAAAATAAATTTAAAGTCCAGGGGCAAAACAAAACCCAGGCAACTGTTGTTGACCTGGGATGCAGTGGATGAGATTGGTGTCTGCCATCTGACCAAGTTTTAGGTTCTACACCTTGCCTGCACCAGTCACTTTCATGGCCATTGGAACAAACTGTTCTTATTCACCCATTCTTCCTGGAGGTGAAAATCTTTACAAGTTTGGAATAGACATCTCCGTCATGGGTTTGAGGCCTGTCAGTTAACCTTGACCTGCTTTAGTTCATCTACCAAAACAGTTTTCCAGGGTCTGGCCACTGTGCATGCTATAGCTTCTTGAAGCCACCAGTTGAGAGTTGGGTGAAAGACGGATACTAAAGGTGGATGAGCAGCCCTGAAAAGGGCTTGGCAATCCCTCACAAATAACGAATACTTAATAAATGTTTATTGATTGTGATATATAATGACAAGGTAGGATTTGAATTTGTGTCCTCTGGCTCTAGTTCTAATACTCTTTCCACTGTATACCACTGACTCCTCATATTCTTGATTCCTCATCTTGGCTAAATTAAGAGGTGAGTGAGGAAATTCCTCAAAACTATCAAAAGGAAATTTCATGGGTAGGGACATTAAAAGTATTCTCTTTTGATACCACATTGAGACAGTGAATGAAGAGTTCCTGAACAGCAATGTCCTAAGACACTATCAAAAGAACAACCTTCTTTGCCAAAAGAACCAAGTCTCAAATATGATTGATTCCCTGTCCCTCACTCATCTGTGCTTTTAGAGAAATCCTTTGTGCATGAAAGTGTCCTCTCACCTCATTCCTTGTAAATCCTCAGGGAGCCAGCTTCTGTGAAAATCCTTCTGAAATTCTCCTCAAAGTGGATGCCAACACAGCAATTTTTTTTCAATTTCTCTGCTCCCACATGATTTGTTTTTCAGTTAACCATGAAATGCAGAATTTACTAATTTTCCAGGGGATTGCTCTCCAACTAGTCTAAGAGTCTAGTAACAGTTCAGCTGCTTTGGACTCTCCTCATCAGACTCTTCCACATTGCCTCATTTGGGCATGAAGTGTCTCCAAGTGGAAGATCAGCTGCAAATGTACTGCCAGTGACATTTTCTCCCTTCAGTAGCTTTGGGGTGCTTCTGTTTATAATGCTTGACTGAATATCAAGAAGTCACTTGACTGAGTAACAAGAAATATTAACCCTCAGTAATCCATGAGCATATTTAAAGGTGGTAACTTTTTCTTCAAGTCATTTGAATGAATATCAATAAATATTAACCCATTGTAAGGTATGAGTATATTTATAGGTGACAATATATGTGTTGGTCTAGAACAGTGACAGCAAACCTTTTAGAGACTGTGTGCCATGCCCTGCCCCCTGCCTGCCTCAGAAACCACCTGATATGTCCCACCCTCCCACTGAGTGTTAGGCACACCCTGTCCTCCCCATACCCCACATAGGGGAGAGAGAAAACCCTCCCATTGGGCTATTAGATAGAGGGGTGGGTGATGTAAAAAAATGTAGTCAGTCATAGTGGAGAGGAGGGACTCCACCTGAGTCCCTCTGCCTTTTTAATAATAAACTGGGCAGGGGGGAGTGCTCTGCATCCCATCTTTGGTACCTGTGTCATAGGTTCACCATCATTGGCCTAGAACAGTGATTCCAAAAGTGGGTGCTACCACCCCCTGGTGGGTGCTGCAGCGATCCAGGCGAGCAATGATGGCCACAGGTACATTTATTTTTCCTATTAATTGCTATTAAAATTAAAAAAATATTTTCCAGGGGGCTAAGTAATATTTTTTCTGGAAAGGGGGTGGTAGGCCAAACATGTTTGGGAACCACTGGCCTAGAAGAAGGAATTCCTTTGGAGACAAAATGTTCTGAATCCATTTGGTTGAGGGGTTTACCTTATTAGTTAATAGTTATGTGAATTACTTCACTTCTTCCACAAGGGGATGGACTTCCCTTTGAGAAATGTTGTAAGGATCAAATGAGATTAGATTTGCAGCATCTAACACAGTAATCACATAATAAATTCTTGTTTCCTCCCTTCTCCCTTCCCTTCCTTTGTTCCTTCTCTCTTTCCTTCCCTCCTTTTATTCCTTCATTCCCTTGTTCCCTTCTTCCTTCCTTCTTTCCTTCCTTCTTTCCTAATACACTGGAAAGTCTTAGACTTGGTGTAGATGAATAGATAATGATTTCATTCTTGGCTCTGCCACCTACTATCTTTGTGATCCTGGATAAATCACTTCATTTTTCTGGACCTTTGAAATTCCTTCTAGCTCTAAGTCTATATTCCTATTCTTCACACTCAAACTGACTTAAGCCACACTCTTTCCTCCTACTTCTGTACTGCATGATGTTTAGGGTTGGGGGTCAATTCAGTGACCAGAAACCATTTATTATTAAATTTTATGTTCTGGAACCTGCAAGTAGCCTCTAGCCCCCAAGTAAGATTGCTGACTATTTTGTCTTGATTATCAAGCTCCATGAACCCTGGTGGTACCTCATCTGGCTCTGGGTGTGATTAGTGCCAGGAGTGGAAATATAATCTCACTTGAGTTTAGATGATGGAGCTTTATTATTCTTTTGTGGTTCATTAAGGACACTATCTGAAAGCTGAAGACATTTCAGCTCAGGCTGCTGAATCCTTATTCTATATGAGCTCAACACTATACTCCTTTAGATGGTTTGACCAGAATTTAGCATTGTGACCCTTTACAAGCATTTGGAAGTAGTTTCTTTATTTCCTCTCTATTTCAAGTTACTTACTAAATGTTCATCTCTAAGTTTATCACTTTATGCATCTATCTGGAGAATGATAGAAGACCAAATTAAAATATATTACATTCCATTAAAGTCACAGATCTCACAGCCACAAACATTCTTCCTTCTTTCCCAATTTTCTCTTAATGGACTCATGTTTGTTATCATTATTGTTCATGCATTTTAACCTGGAATAATAAAAAACAAAAACAACCTAATTGATTTGGATTTTACCAATGATAATTTGGGTTAATTACATTGTGAAGCTACTGAACAGTAGGTTATGAATTGAAGGACTCTGATATTGTTGTTCTTATAAATAGTGGTCCTTATTTCTATTCGAGTTTTTAAAAAACAGGTATATGTTTGGAGGATGTGAGATATGGATTGGAAGATGCATGATCTTTGGGATAAAGTGGCAAAAGAAGCAATCAGAGTTGTGAATATATGTGCCCCCATAAGAGGAATCATGGTGTGATGGATAGAGAATGAGATTAAACATGAGTTTGAGTCTTATCTCTGACACATTCTGTCTGTTTGATTCCAGGAAAAGCAATAATCTTTCCATGATTTAGGCCAGTCTTTAATATTTTAGGGAAGGTGCTATTATGCTTTAGTAGAGGGAGGATTTTTTTGCTGGAGAGTTGACTATACCAATGAAATCACTTCCAGACCCTATCTTTAGTCCTATGTGTCCTCGCAAGAATTATGAAAGAGAAAAACCATTTTAAAATGGAGAGTTGAATAGACTCTCTGTATCACTGTAAACAACCAAAAATGTCTTGGTTAATAATTATAATGGTTACTTATATCTCCAGTCCTTATTTCCTCATGAAGTCTCTTCCATCTTGAAATCTAAGAATGTATGATCCTAACATTCTGATTCGTTGGGATAAGAGATGAAGAATAGTTGAATAGTTTATAGAATGGTGTGTAAGCTTTTCCCAGACAAAGATCTTCCCAGTTTGCTTAGGAGGTTCAAATAGAATGCTGGGTCTAGAGTCAAGAAGACCTGAGTTCATATATGGCCTCAGATACTTACAAGCTGTGTGATTCTGGTCAAGTTACTTAACTTCTTTCTGCCTTAATTTCCTTATCTCTAAAATGGGGATAATAATAAAATCTACCTCCCAAGATTATAAGGATAAAATGAGATAATTATAAATGACATGATGACTTAGTAACATGACTAAGCACTATGAAAATACCAGTTATTATTATTATTATTATTATTATTATCATTATGTAAAGTACTTTTCACACTTTAAGGCAATCACTTATCTGATTCATTGGGAGACAACCTCTCCAGTGAATCATTTCATATAAAATATCTACATATTTTAGGATTATCTCATCAGGAGACATCAGGGTCCCAAAGTATTATACATTTCATGGAAGGTCTAATGATATTTGGATTTTTCGTAACATATTAAAAGTAATTGATAGGCACATTTCTCTTTTTTGGACCAGGGGTTTTGCAATCAAAATAAGAAAATTGGAGGATGGGGAGGCCCGAAGGGGATTATATCAGTTCATTATACCCAAAGGACACTCAGAGGGTCCTGATGTAGTGTCTGATTTCTGGGGGCATCTTCTATTGCTGTCTTCTTTTTAGTCCATCTGGAATACTAATGGTCCTTATAGCTTTTCCTCTTGAAGATCTGTCTTCCTGGTTCAGGTCACTGGCAATATCTTTACATAAAATTGCTTCAAAAAATCTTAATCTGTGAACCTTTAGTATAGCTCCACGGAGCAGAGGTATCAAACATATGACTCAAAGTCCAAAAATGTCTCATAATATTCCGAGGTATGGTCTGAATCAGATTAAAATATAACTGGGAAATATTTAGCAAAATAAGCAAAAATTTAATAAAATGTAGATGTTAGTTAACGTGTTTTTTTAAACCTTTACCTTCCGTCTTAGAATCAATACTGTGTATTGGTTTTAAGGCAGAAGAACAGTAAGGGCTAGGCAGTCAGGGTTAAGTGTCTTGTCCAGGGTCACACAGCTAGGAAGTGCCTGAGGCCAGTTTTAAACCTAGGACCTCCCATTTCTGGGCCTATCAGTCCACTGAACCACTCAGCTGCCTCCAACATGTGTTTTTATTAAGTCAAAATGTGTCTGCTAAAATTCTTATAAATAGTGGTCCTTATTTCTATTCGAGCTTTTAAAAAACTAATTAATTAATTAATTAGTTTGTTACATTAAAATTCTCAGTTAACTCTCTCCCTTCCTCCCCTCCCGCATTAAAGGAGGTATCATTTTACCAAAAAAAAATAATATATATATATATATATATATATACATAAAACTATGCCTTACTTATTTCTATTTATCAGTTCTTTCTCTAGAGGGGGACAGATGCAAGTCATTCTGCAAAGAATATTTCTGTCCAGTATATAATATTTTCTTGGTTCAGCTTGTTTCATACTACAGAATTTCATGTAGTCCTTCCACGTTTTCCCAAAATTAACCTGTTGGTAATTTCTTACAATGCAGTAGTATTAGATCACAACAACTTGTTTACTCATTCACCAGTTGAAGGGAATCCCTTTAATTTCCAGCAATAAATATTTTAGGACATATTGATTCTTCTCAATTTTCCTTAATCACCTTAGGAGATAAATTTAATAATGGTATGGCTAGGTCAAAAGGTATAGACAGTTTTTGAAGTTTTTGAACATAATTCCAGATTGCTCTCCAAAATGGTTGGGACAGTTCTTACTCTTTCTTTTTTTATTCTTGGTCTTGCTTTCACTGTTTTCCAGGGTGCATCTGTTTTTTTGTTTTTAATCAGAAGTTAATGAGAGAGAGAGAGAGAGGGAGAGAGAGAGAGAGAGATTGGTTGATTGATTGGCTTACTAAGTACTTCAGAAAGCTTCCTTGGTAATGTATCAGTTAGATTTAACCAATGAGGGTGGATTGATTGCTGAGATGAAAATTGATTGTGGTAAGCTGACATTTTTACTTCCCTACCCCTTCCTTGATTCCTGAGACTAAGAATGATAGATAACCCTTCTCAAGAAAGACATCTTTCTCTAGTGTTTAGCTTTCTTCACTAAAAGGACAAGGGATAAGATACAGAAGATAGGGTGGGTGAATTAGAAACTCTGACTACCATAGTAGCTACTTGGGTTACTTTGGATTTAAATTTTTGGTTATAATTAACTTTCAGTTTTGTTTGAGTAAATTCTTTATACTAAATACTGAATGAATGAATTCTTTGGAGCTGGCTATCACAAAATGATTACCAGAGAATCACATAATCTGAGAGTTGGAAGTGTGATGAATATTTTTCAGCCAATTTGAAAGAAAACAATGAGGTAAAGTTCAAACCAATAACAGGTTTGTTGAGAGAGACCAGTGTCTTTCAGCAAAGCTGGGTCATTAGGTTTCCTCCTACCTAAAGACAATTGAATGAGTTTTTTCCCCTTTTTTAAAACCCTAACATTAAATCCTTCAAGATCCCATCCCAAAAGTCAACCACCAATATTAGGGTAGTTGTAAAAGGAGAGATATCTCTTCTAGGCATCTTTCCATGAAGATATTTTTCTGCCCCAGCTATCTCTGTGTGCCAGATACGGTCAAGCTTTCTGCTCAGATCTTCTGTAGATCTTCTGCTTAGAAGGCACAGGCTTTTTGAGCAAAAGCCTATTGCAAAATGCTGGCTTGCTGGCATATAGGAAATTACAGAAAGAGCATGACAGCTAATATGAAATTACAGAGAAAAGCAGCTAAATACATTATATTCCGTTTGCTTAATAACCCAGTCAATCATTATCCCAGAATAATAATTGAATATAATAATTGGGAACATATTTTTTAAAAAGTCAAAGTGTTAGGAATTCTCATTCTTTTCAGAAATGACTGAAGTGACTTCAGGAGACCCAACCAGGAAAGCAATCCTTACTATAACAGATAGTTATGCTGAAAAGGGAAGCAAAATCTCAAATGTGCAAGGGTTGAATTAAAACAAAATATTTTAGAAAATTAATTCATTTACTTAGATTTAAATGTAAAACCAGGAAATATAAGGAATATATAGATACATGGAACAAGAGAAACAGTGTATAGTTAGCTTTGAGTGAGCTGGTGTAGCTCAAGCTTTTAGTGCCACCTGGTGGCTAGCATAGAAATGATACCCTGCCCCTGATGTTCCCAGCCATGTCCTGAGTTGAGAAAGAGCATGAGTCCATAATCATGTCAATCACAAGAACCGAGTGTTTCATATATTATCAACTATTATTATTTCTATCTGATGGCTATTGCAGGCATTATCATAAAACTCTTCATGTAGTAGCTGCTAAATGAATGAATGGTGTATTCACTTATGCTCTTATTTCCGTTCTTTGTGAAAAGCAATGAAGGTTCATCAAATCCAATCATAAGCTCAGGTTTTACTTTAGGCCAGAGATTATTGAACTTGATCTTTGGAAGGTGGGTAGGTGCCAACTCAACAAAGGAATCCTGGTATCTTCAGAATGATTTTATTTTTTTTTCTTCAAAGTAATAGGCACATAGAGATAAGATAAAAACCTAAATGCCCAGGATGGCTTGACTTTATTTCCATTCAAACAGAGATATGGATAGATTAGATAGATAGATAGATAGATAGGTAGATAGATAGATAGGTAGATAGATAGATAGGTAGATAGATAGATAGATAGATAGATAGATAGATAGATGGATAGATAGAT
>NC_058133.1:282507651-282529247 GCF_016433145.1 Gracilinanus agilis
AGAGAGAGAGAGAGAGAGAGAGAGAGAGAGAGAGAGAGAGAGAGAGAGAGAGAGAGAGAGAGAGAGAGAGAGAGAGAGGAGAGAGATTTTTGTTTGTTCTATTGACTCAAGCTATTTCTTTAGCTAGATAGTCCTCAAAATCTGGTCATTGCACAAGTCAGCAGGTGATTTTTTTCCCCTCCCCTCACTAGGTCCAGTCCTGTACTGACTTTAGAATTATAATTAGGTTTCAGGGTCAAAATTCAGAACTTTTCTGATGAATTTAATTGGACAAATAGAAACCTCATTTTTGTATAAGACTTTAAAATTTATAAAGTACTTAGACACATATTTGAATTTACCAACAGTCCGGTGAAGTTGTTAGTTTTTAAATATACAAAAGACCTAGGATTTCAGTAGAGTTGTGCTTGTGGGAATTCTTTCCACTAATGTAGATGCCAACTTGGCTTGGTGAGTAATCCTAAGGAGATGACCCTGACCTGGGAAAGTCACTTGACCTCAATTTCCTAGCCCTTGCTGCTCTTTGGTCTTACAATTGATACTAAGACAGAAGGTAAGGGTTAAAAAAATCTCAGGTTGATACTTGAAGCTCATAAACGTCAGGTAATTTGCCTAGGTCACACAGCTACTAGTTAGTTAATCATTAAACAGTCATTAAGTTCTTCTAGTTCTATTCATAGAAAAATGAGATAGCAACTCTTATGAAATATTCATTACTAGAGTGAGTAACAGAGGAAGGATTCGAACTCAGGTCCTCCCAAATTCAAGCTTAGCACTCTATCAACACTGTCTTCACTGCTGACCCTATTTTACAGATGAGAACATTGAGGAACAGAGAGATGGATTGACTTGTTGAGTTCACATGTCTAGTAAGTGGTGGGATCAAGATTGGAACCCAGGACTTATGACTCCTAATCTTTCTGCTACACTCAGCTATGTTTATGTATCATGGAGAATTGACAGAAGTCACATTTTCACTTCTGAGTGAGTTAAAGAAGTAAGATATTCCATTTTATTTCCTTTATTTTCTCATTTCTTGCCTCATTCTAGAACTTTTATCAGCTGCTGATAGAAAAGGATTTAATTTAAATACCAGAAGAAGGGCATTTCTCTTGCCTACTTTGAGACATTTGGGCACTTCGGCTTATTGTTGGATGGGATTTGATTATAGATTAGAAGATATAAGTTGGAATGAATTATTTTCATGAAGGACTGGAATAACTCAGTTAACTATTGATTCATCTTCCTAAATATACTGCTAAATAGCACTAATTAAAGAGAAAAAACAGACCACTCTTCTTAAAGAAATGTTACAAAAGCCATTTCACTTCCCATTTTCTCTCCCTTATCCATGATAACTTTACCTCTGAAGGCTATGAAATAATACTTGGGCTGAGGAGAGAAGCAGCAACTTATAATGGATTCTGTGAAATAGGGTTGGGTGCAACACAAATGGATATTTGATTGGAAACCTATAAAATTCCTTGTCTCTTTTTCCATATTGAAAGTGAGTCTTCAAAAAGCCTTTGAGTTGACTAATTGAAGAATGTATCTTTGAGCTTTAAAGAAACCTCAAGAAAAGTAAAAATCTCCGCAAAAAACTATTAGGCTTCAAATCTTAATTATTGAAATTCATGGATGAAAAAAAAAGCCTACATGTTGAGTCAGGAGCATATTTAGTGGTTTTTCTTTTTTCTTTTTTGCCCAGAAAGGCAGTATACACATATTTTCTGATGGCTGAAATGAATACGTGGTTGTATGTGTGCGTGTGTGTGTGCGTGCGTGTGTGTGTGTGCGTGTGTGTGTGTGTTTATCATTGATTACTTCAGCTTCCAAAGATTGCATCCCTTTCCATAATTCATCAAGATTAGATTTTTTCCCCTGAAGATGTGATTGGTTGTTCATAAGTCTGCTGGGGGAAGGGAGGAGAGAGAAAAGAAGATGAGAAAATGAAAATCTTTGGTGTGATAAAGTCTAAAACCAGCCAATGCTCAGACAACTTCGAACATTGATCTGTGAAATGAAGACCCAATAAAGCAACCCTGGTGATCCTTGAGCAAATGCAGTCAGAAACCCAGAGAAAGAAACTTCAGTTTTGAAAGTCCCTCAAACTGGTAAGTTTAAACTGGGGAAAGGAAAAAACTGAAAAGTGCTTAGATTTAGAATTTTGCAAAGATTATTTTTGTACAGATGGCCAATCATCGGGATATAGACAGGAAGCATGTCTAAGGTCCAGGAGCAGTAACTTTATGATTGGGGCATCTGGATTCAAATTCTTTCTGCTACACTTATGTGACCTGAACAAATCACTTAACTTTTTTGCTCATCTATAAAATGATGGAGTTGGATTTGATGCCCTCTAAAATCCTTTCTAGCTCTAAAATTATGATCATATGTAGGTCTAGTTTTTATGGATTGTCATTCAAAAGATCAGCATGTAACTGATCAAAGAATGAGATATTTTTCCTGATGCCTGAGTGCTGGCTTTGGTGTGGGCATGCTTCTAACAAGCAACTTTAAGGTAGTATGACTTTTTTTCCCCCTTTCAAATTTAGAATAACGTGAGTCACTTAGCAATAGTAGTGACAGGCTGTAAAAATGTCAGAAATTATCTTCCTGAAAGGTTTCCTTTTTCCTGCCAAAGTACATTTCTCAATCTTCTGCAGGCAGTTGTTCCTGGTTCAATAACATATTTTGTTTTTTGTGGCAAAAATTGTTATTATTCTTTGTGAGAAGAAACAAGGAATCGCAGTGTCTTCAAATCCTTCAAAGTGTTTCACAATGATCATTCTTATCCAGGGCAACATCCTAATCACCAGTGAAAACTGATATGCTAGAGGGTATAATTCAAAACCTGCTAACTCAAAACTGGAATGAACGAAGCAAGGGAACTTCTCTGATGTTCTTAGAAACAGCCATTATTAGCATCATTTTTATCCATATCTATTGATCAGGGCAGTATGGGACAATGGAAAAAGTAGTTGGCTCTGGAGTCAGAGAAGCTGGGTTTAAATCATGTCTGCCATTTTTATCTGAATAGAGAGAGGGATGGTATATATAATTTTATTGGCTTTGAGTGCTTCTAGTAATTTCTTTTACCAATGCATGTTAGTTGGTATTTTATTTGTCACTTATAGACTTAGTAAATTGCCTAGAACACTGAGAGGTGAAATGATGCTCTGAGTCAGATAGCTTAAGTCAGAAGTGAGCCTTGAACCCAAAGTCTCTTTGGCACCAAGGTCAGCTCAATCCAGGATAGCACACTCTCTCTATCTGTATGACTTTAATCAAAACCCTTACCTCTTAGTACTTCAGTTTCCTCATGTGTAAAATGGAGTAGTTAGACTATATGACCTATGAGGAGCAATTATCATAGCATATGCCCAACCAAAGACTCCTAGCTTAAGCATTAAAAAGTATTAATATGGTTGCTATTTTACAGAGCGATAAGGAATTCTAGAGTCTTGGTTTTAATTCTGGGGCTTACTGCCACTTGGTTATCTGTCCTAGCATTTGGCAAACATGGTCAGCCAAGTGAAATAATTTATGTAAAATGCTTAGCAAACATAGTTGTGCTCTCTCTCTAATTAGCTATTATTCATTATTAACACCAATGACCATGATAATTTTAAAATAGTTTTTATTTAAAAGCTTTAAAGAGTGTCATAATGGATTTATTTTCTGACGATGAATTTCAGGATCATAGGATCCCTATGGAGTTAGAGCTGGAAAAGAGCTCAAAAATAATTTAGTTCCACACCCTCCTTTTATAGATGAGGAAAGTGAAACCAAAGACAAGTGACTTGCCTAGGATCATATAAGTAGTTAAGTAAGCAGGGAGCTGCATCCAGGTCCTCTGACTTCAGATATAAGGCCTTTTCCATTCCATTGGTTTGTGTGACACTTTTGGCAGAGGTGCCTTTGGCACAAAGGACCAGGGTTAATGTAAGGAGGTGACATATTGCTCCACACAGAAACCTGGGGTAAGGTCTTAACTGGATAGCTTAGTGCAATGGTGCAAATTCCAAACGTGCAAGTATATTGTTTATAATATATGGAAGAAAGTTTTGTCCAGAGAAAACGGTCTGGTCTAGTGAAGAGATAAACTCAGATAGAAATTTGGGACTACTAAACTGTGCAGAAGGATCTCAGTAGGCATATATTGACTTAGAAAACCACATATGACCATCATCTATATTTTATTGTATTTTTCTTTATTTTTGTTAAATATTGCCCAATTATATTTTAATCTTGTCTGGGCTTCTTCACTTGAGAGGGTTGTGGGCTGAATGTGGCATGGGGCCATTTGTTTGACACCTTTGGTCAAATGAAAAGAATTCTGGAGCTGCAAGTTGGACGGTTAATGAGTCTATTATACACTCTTTGTGGTAGCAAAGAACTGGAAACAAGGTAGGTGCTCATCAATTGGTAAATGGCTGAAACTGGAGTATATAAATGCTACAGAATATTATTGTACTGTAAAAGAGGTTAAACTTGAGCAATTCTGAGAAATATGAGATTTGTAGAAAGTGATCAAACTCCAAAAGAATACATATGTATGTATATGTATGTGTGGGAAGCTAGGTGGTACAATGGCTAGGGAGTCAGGAAGACCTAAGTGCTAATTTGGTCTTAGACGCTACTAGTTGTGTAACCCTGGGCAAGTCACTTAACCCTGTTTGCCTCAGTTTCCTCCTCTGTAAAAACAGCTGGAGGAGGAAATTGCAAACCATTTCTGTAACTTTGGTAAGAAAATCCTAAATGGGGGCAGTTGGGTAGCTCAGTGGATTGGGAGCCAAGCCTAGAGATAGGAGGTCCTGGGTTCAAATTTGGCCTCAGATACTTCCCAGATGTGTGATCCTAGGCAAGTCACTTAATCCCTATTGCCTAGTCCTCACTGCTCTTCTACCTTAGAACCAATAAGGCAGAATATAAGGGTTTTAAAAAAAGAAAATCCAAAATGGAGTTATGAAGAATTGGACAAATGTTCATGTATTAGTTTTAAATGTGTACATATAATTAATACAACAATTGGACAATGTTCATGTATTAGTTTTAAATGTGTACATATAATTAATACACAATATATACATACATATATGTATTAAAATGATTAAAACAGTGTAAAATAGATTCCTAGAAGGAAGCCAGAGTGAAGATTCAAAAAACCATTGAAGATATTGGAGAATGAATTAATAAACATACTATTCACTTCAGAGAGCTGGAATACAACTAGGGCAGCATTCTGTATAGCTTATCAGATGTCATTGTTTTTTTTTTTTAATTTTTATTCCTTTCACTCAAAGGGATGGTTTAATGATAGTAGGAGGGGGGTGGTGAAGGTAGTAATAGGAGACATTTTCTAGAAATGTCTGTGAAGTAAAGACAAAGGCATCAATAAAAAGTTGTGTTTTGTTTTTTTTTTAAGATAAAGGGAAGACCATTTGCTTGGGAAAGAGATCTAACATTTTGAGTAGATGACAGTGAGGATCCTGAAAGATCTGACAGGCTGAAACACTAGGTCAAATCTAATAAAATGAAGCTTAATAGGGATAAATAATAAGATCATAGATTTGTAGGGAGTTTAGCAGACACCTAATGAGAGAAATGAGTGTGGGGACTAGCAAGAATAAGCAGAAGAAATCTAATTCCTCATTCACATGATAATATTTCAAATACTTGGAGAGATTATCCTATACCCCCACCGAGTTTTCTTCTCTCTAGGCCACATATCTTTAGTTCCTTCAACTAATGTCAATCTGACATATCTAATAGACACTTTTCCATGTTGATTGCCTTCAAACCTGCCAATTTCCTTTCTAAAATATGGATTCCAGATATGTCCTGACTAGGGTTCTGATTAGAATATAGGTGCATCCCTCATTCTGAACACTAGACAAACATTAGGAGATACTAAGGCTCACTCAGTGTGGTTCCCACAGAAATTACTCTTGAGGTGCACTATAGCTCAAATCACAAAATCATACGATATCTTGAAAAGTCATCTAATGCAGGTGGAGTAGTATAATCAATATAATGATAAACTCAGAGCCAGAAAGATTTTGATTTGAATCCTGCCTCAGACATTCTCGTTATGATTCTGGGCAAACCACTTCTCTTCTCTGGTCATCGATTTCCTCACCTGTAAAATAGGGGGACATTATATTCAGTGACCCCTCTAAAGTCTCTTCTAGCTTCAAATACATGATTCAACTGCATTTCAGAAAAAAAATTATACCTCTCTTTAATAGTTTAGAATGTAAGGGTATATATACCCTTCTGCTACCCCTTTTGCTTTCATTCAGTGTCAGTGGCATCAATCCTTTCTCACTATCTTAACTTGAAATTTTGGTGTTCTCTGTTTCTTCCTTTTCCTTCACTTCCTTTCAAAAAATTAACTTAGTTTTATTTTCATTTCCAAATGATTTCTATCTCCCCTTCTCCTATCCATTGAGAATATAAGAAAAACAAAGCCTATGCAAATATGTATAATCATGCAAAACAAATTCCCACATTAATCACATCCCCCCTACCAAAAAGAAAAAAAAGAAGGAAAAGAAAATATGCATTGATCTGTACTGAGGGTCTATCTCTTCTCTCTCATGAGGGAGATAGCATATTTTATCATGTTTCCTTTGAAAATGTGGTTGGTCATTGTATATCAATCAGAGTTCTCAATTCTTTTAGAGCCGAATGTCCTTTTCTATTATTTCTCATATCTAGTCACTTTGCCATACCCTATTGATTCTACTTATATAATCCCTCCCTCATCTGTCTTGCCTTTATTCCCGATGCTGGCAGTGGAGGACAAGCCTTCATCAGCTTCTACATGTGTTATTGCAGTAATCTCTTAATCTATTTGGGAATCTTTATGTCTCCAATCTAATCCATCCTTCATGTTGTTGTCAGATTAATCTTCCTTATTCATGAATCTAGAAATGCCACTCTGATCAAAACTTGTTGGTTTCCTATTGCCTTTGAATACAAGGTTCAAGGTCCTCCACCTGGCATTCGAGATCCTCTAGAATATGGTGTCATTCTATCTTTCCACTCTTTACTCATACTACTCTTCATATTCTCTACATTGCCACCAAATTGTGATTCTCACTGTTCTTCATGTCTTATTCTTTCTCATATGAACCTTTGTTTCTTGTTCCTTATTTATGGAATGTTCCCTGCCTTAGTCCAAATGGTTGAAATCCTATCCATCCTTTAAAGTTCAATTCAAAGAACATCTCTTCTGTGACTGGTCCTACCAGTCAATAATGATCTTTCCCTTTTCCTGATTTCACTAGTACTTATACCTCTTTTATGCCTCAATATTTGATTGCTGATTATAGTTATTCCCTGGATCAGCTAGGTGACACAGGAGTGCCAGGTCTGATGTCACAAAAATTCACCTAGCCTTTGACACTTACTAGCTTTAAGACCCTGGTCAAGTCACTCAACTCTGCCTCATCCATAAAATGAGCCAGAGAAGGAAATGGCAAATCATTCCAGCATTTTTGCCAAGAAAACCCCAAGTAGGGTCATGAAAAGTCAGCTACAACTGAAATGACTGAACCACACATGAATTCTGTATATTCTGTATGATCCAATGAGGACAGGGACAATCTCTTATTAAACTTCGTATCTCTCATAGCACCTACGATAGCACTGTGCCTATATTAGGCACTCCATTAATGTTTATTCAAAGGAAGGAAAGAAAGAAGAAAGGAAGAAGGAAGAGAAGACAGGAACTAAAGAGATTATTTTAATTTAGAACTAAATATCCTGTTACAACAGAAAGCTAGAATTTCCAAGTGACCCAGAGTGCCATATTAATTTCAGATCTTTTAAATTCCTTCTACTCTCTACATCTGATGGTTTATTCATGAGCAATACTATTCTTATAAATAGTAAGATAGATAGCGAGATTAAATACAAATCTTGTTATGTGGGAATTGGCTTATGTTTTAGCGAGGGCTGCAGCATTGAAGGTATGAATCTAGCTTGTGATTGGTGTCCCCACAAGTTGCTCTTCCTTCAGGTTTATGTTGACATAAAGAAGAATTTATCCTTTCCATTGGGAAAAAGAAAAACAGTCTTCAATACAACACCATAATTCAAAAGAAGTTTTTCAAAGACAACTCTATCCATAGCAACATTATTTTTCCCCAGAGTAGCTGGCTGGATGATTTTAATCAGTATTTGTAAGGTCCTTTGGAAAAAAAAATGGGAGCATTTGGCGATTTTCTAAAAGGCTTACAAAAGACTTGTAGCACTGGGGCCCTGAATTTATGGCTTGGTTTTGCCACAGTGTTAGAAAGAGTTCACTATATGGGAAGCAAGTCAAAGGTAGCCTTATCCAGAGATAGTGTAAGTAATAGGTCTCTCCAACAAAATCCTTAAAGGCGGAGATTGCTTTGATTTTTACCTTTCTCTTCCCAAAGCCTAGAAATATGCTTGCACATAGTAGGCACTTAATAAATGCTTAATGAATGGGATTATAATGCTATAAAAGTCTTGCTACAAAAATCCTCCCCTATCTTCTTGAAATTCTTTTGCAAATGATAATTTTTTAAAGTTAGAAATCAAGTTTAAAATGTAGGTGCTTTTGAGTGTCAATATCCTACATTTAGGGCAGCTAGGTGGTGCAGTGGATGGAATGCCAAGCCTAGTCAGGAAGACTCTTCTTCCAGAGTTCAGTGTGCTAGTGGAAAAGGAGAACTGGGTTCTAATCTGGCCTCTGTCACTTATTCCATGTGTTGACCTGGGACCTCCTTTTGTTCATCTATAAAAAGGCTAGATGATATTATCAAAGTCCTCTTCTAGTTCTTAATTGTCTAATCTTCTAAGTTCAACTTCCCTGAAAACTTCGGTAAAGTCCTCCTGGGCAAGAATTCTATCTTATGCTTTTTTTAAACCCCTTTTCTTCCATCTTAGAATCAATATTGTGTATTGGTTCTAAGGCAGAAGAGCCATAAAGGCTAGGCAATGGGGGTTAAGTGACTTGCCCAGGGTCACACAGCTAGGAAGTATCTGGGGTCAGATTTGAACCCGGGACCTCCGGTCTTTAGACCTGGCTCTCAATCCACTGAGCCACCCCCTTATACTTTTAATAGATATTTAAGAATTTACATTATGAAAGAGATATATGTAAAATTTCCTTAAACAGGGATTTCCTATTGACTTGCAGCTCCAACAGCTCTACTCCTGTCTCATCCATACTAAATATGCCTAACTGACTGGGGGAGACTATTTTTAATAGTGACTGAGAAATCATGATTTTGGCTTCTATATAAGTTGACAGAGGGGCAGCTGGGTAGCTCAGTGGATTGAGAGCCAAACCTAGAGACGGGAGGTCCTAGGTTCAAATCTGGCCTCAGCCACTTCCCAGCTGTGTGACCCTGGGCAAGTCACTTGACCCCCATTGCCTAGCCCTTATTGCTCTTCTGCCTTGGAACCAATACACAGTATTGATTCTAAGATGGAAGGTAAGGGTTTAAAAAAAAAAACAGGAAGTACTAAGTTGACAGAAAAAACTTCTAGTTCAGACATTCTCTGAGTCAGTGGCTCTATTTAGCGAGTTCAAATAGTCTTTTTCAGATAAATAAATTTTCAACTGTCATTATCAATTGCCAAATTAATTAATTAAACATTTCTTTTTTACAAAACTCAATGGTTCCATCTGCTGTCAGAATCATAAGTCACATCTTATTTGTCTCAGAAAGGCTTAGGCAGCTCCATCTTGTGATGCCTTTTAAATTAAGGAAATCTAAGTGTAAAATGTTTCTCCAACCCTGTTTCTCCCTTTCCCTGCCTGCCTATATGAATTTTCTCAAAGCATAGCATTATCCTAGCAGAGTTCTTTCTCATCATCCTAACACAATGTACTAAATTTTGCATTGGGATGTATTTTGTGACTTGTTTTCTATAGTGTTTCACTTTACAATTAAACCTCAAAAGAAACGTGGAAGGAAAATTGTTAACTTGAGAGTCAATGAGAGCTTCATATTGCTCACCTGGGATCTTCCCACATTTTTTCCAATTTGGACATGTATCCCCAACATATCGGTGCCATATTTGTGCTCATAGAATCACAGAATTGGAAGAAATTTTAGAAATGACTTAGTCATGTAGAGATCTCCAATTCTGACTTCCATTTGAAGATGAGAACTCTGCCGTCTAGAGAGGTTTGGCTAACTTAATCAAGGTCTTATAGATAGTAGCAGAGCCAGTGTTCACAGCAAAGCCCTCTATACTCATACTTTTTTCCACTACGTCATATTTCGTCTCTAAGCATCGACTTCATTTTATAGGGAGAGAACTGAGATTCAGAAGATTGAAGTGATACGTTCAAGGCTGAATGGAATAGTTTGTGGTGAAGCCCAGGTCTTCTGACTTAAGGCTCTTTTGTTTTTTTTTTTTCCCCTTTGCTACGATGTTCTATTTCTTTTTAAATTTCTTTGAAAGTCTTCTAAGGTAGCACTGTATTTTTTCCTTATGTATATTTTTGTTTTCCTTGTCTAGAGTGTTAGCCCCACGTGTTGAGGGTTATACTCTTCTCTTCTATGTTGCTAATCAATTTAGTTCAATTAGCACTTAGTCGAAGTTTCTTGTTTGGGATTATAGGACATTTGGAGAAAAAAGACTCCTTGGGGGCAGAGTCTATTTCATTTTGTCTTTTTAATCTCTAGTACCCAGCACAGTGTCTGGCAGAGAGTGTTTTATTCATGTTTGTTAATTGAACAATTGATTGAATTATACACCACAGGATCATAAGTTCACAGACCATAGATCTAGAGGTGACTTGGAAATCCTCCAAATCATTTGTCCAAACACTTTCATTTTTACAAATGAGGCGATAACCTCCAGAAAGCTCTCTGATATTATAAATTGAAGAGAAGGTGTTGATTTGTATTTGTAGAGGAAGTTTCTTCATCTAGCTATTTCTTATGCCAATTAAATCATAGGTATAGTATGTATCTAGGTGCCACCTTTTATTATTTTTTTATTTTTATTTTTCAAACTCTTACCTTCCGTCTTGGTATCGATATTGTGTATTGGTTCCAAGGCAGAAGAGCAGTAAGGGCTAGGCAATGGGGGTTAAGTGACTTGCCCAGGGTCACACAGCTGGGAAGTGTCTGAGGTCACATTTGAACCTAGGACCTCTCGTCTCTAGGCCTGGCTCTCAATCCACTGAGCTACCCATGGGTGCCACCTTTTAGGAAGGATCTAGACTCGCAAGCCATGTAAAAATGACAAATGTGAATGAGACAAATGAAATATGGACTAATGGGCTAGTAAAGGAGGGCTTTAGGACTTCAAGGGGGCATAGGTGTATTTTAACAGGGACCTTCTAGAAACAATGCCTGTGACTTTATTGCCTAATTCTTTAGTAATTTGAATATTGGGAATTTTGGCCAGGTAGGAAGAAAAGCTCCATGGTAGACTGGTAAGGAAAATGTTTTTGAGCAATTCCCTCAACTCCTGCTCCTAAGGTGTGACATCATTTTCCTGCTTCCATCCTTGATCCAGGCATGGGGGTCCATTCCCCTAAGTGCTGCTCCTCAAAGGAATCATATGTAGCCTGTGTTCCATCTCTGAATCCATTTCTCCACCCCACCCCCTTCTCCTTTTCAGGCAGCATTTCTTGGGTTTATTTAGAACCAGGATTATTTAGGGCAAGTTGACTGAACCTGCAATTAAGGGGATTCAGAATGCAGCCATCACATTAATTTTGCAGCAACCCAATTGGCCTTGGTTAAGAACAACAGGAACATAATTGTCTTTCCTGACTTACTGCATTGCAGAGAGTACAGCCTCGGTCAAAAAGAGGATTAAAGTTAGTTACAATTTGTGCTTTGACCTTTCTAAGCAGCTCCTGCATCAGGGACCAACCCAACAAAGGAAGGGTCCTTCTCTGGGGCAAATCTCATTATTTTTACAAAATAGAGTAAGGGAATCCCAGGATTTAAACATACACCATTTGTTTTTTTTTGTTTGTTTGTTTTGTTTTTTGCACAGCTGCAAACATTTTAGCCCTAGCAGATAGACTACCTGCTTACTCACCTTTCAACCTTCTTCTTGTCCTCATTCCTTCTTTTTTTGTTTTAAACTCTTACCTTCTGTCTTCAAATCTATACTAAATATCTATTCCAAAGCAGAAGAGAGCTAAGGCCTAGGCATTTGGGGATAGTGACTTGCCCAGGGTCACACATCTAGAAAATATCTGAGGTCACACTTGAACCCAGGACCTGCTGTCTCCAGGTCTGACTCTAACTACTATATCAACTAGTTGCCCCCTCATTCTTTCTTTTCTCTTTTTCTCATTCTCCTATTTCTCCTGATATTCTTCTTCTTTTTCTCATTCTCCTTTCCCCTCTTCCTCAATCTGTTGATCCTTAGTCTTCTTCAACAAACATTTGTTGTATTTACTGCATGAAATGCACTGTAGACACAAAGATAAAAATAGTCTCCGCCTTCAAAGAGCTTCCATTCTGTTAGGGGAAAAATCATGTTTATCCGTAATATGAGATAATATATACTAAATATATTAATTAAGTAAATACTAATATTAATTTTACTAATATTAGATACTAAATATATTCAAATTATATACAAGGTAATTTCTGGGTAGGAGGAGGCATTAGGAGCTAGGGGATAATCAAGAAAGGTGTTATGTGAGTGACTCATGCTGAGCTTTGAAGAAAGCTATCAGGGCTCAGAGAGGCAGAGGTGAGATGGTAGTAGATTTCAGGGATGGAGAAGGGGGAACCTGGGAAAATTAGCCAGTTTTCTGGGCCAGGAGTCTGTGAAGGGAAATTTTATTGTTGTTTTTGAGTCATTTCAGTCAGGTTTCATTCTTTATGACCCCATTTGGGGTTTTCTTGGTAAAGATACTGAAGTGGTTTGCCATTCCTTCTCTAGTTCATTTATAGTTGAGGAAATGGAGGCAAACAGGGTTAGGTGACTTGACCAAGATTTCATAGTTAATAATTGTCTGAGGTTGTATTTAAACTCATAAAGATAAGCTGCCTGATTCTGAGCCCAGTGCTCTATCCACTGTACCACCCAGCTGCTCACAGGAAGGCAAAATAATGTATAATACTTCAAGAAAGGTAGGCTAGAGTCAGACGGTCAATGATTTTAAATGCCAAATTGAGGAGTTTATGTGTGATTCTAGAATACATTAAACAGGGAAATTTTGTGGTCGAACCTATATTTTAGGAATACTACTTTGGAGCTAGCATGAATGTAGATTGGAGGCAAGGAGATCATTGTTCATTTCTTCTCACCCCACTACTCTTTTTCTTCTTCCTTTCTTCTCCCCCATTATTTTTTCTTCTTTTTCTTTTATTTATCTATTTTTCTCTCTTAACTTAAAATCATTAGCTGTTCAATTAAAACAATACAGCGTAGGGGGCAGCTAGGTGGCTCAGTGGATTGAGAGCCAGACCCAGGTAGGGGAGGTCCTAGGTCCAAATCTGGTCTAAGACACTTCCTATCTGTGTGACCCTGAGCAAATCACTCATTCATTGCCTAGCCCTTACCTCTCTTCTGCCTTGGAACCAATACATAGTATTAATTCTAAGGTGGAAGGTAAGGGTTTATTTACAACAAAGCAAAAAAAACAAAAACAATATGGAGTAGTGGATAGAGTGCTAGAGTTGGAGATGTGGGTTCAAATTCCACCTTAGGTCCTTACCAGATATGTGATCTTGGGCGAATCTCTCTCAATCATTTCATAATGTAACCAAAGAGCTTGTGCTTCTTTTCCCCAATTTTTTGAATGGTAAGAAAAATTCCTTTAAATCTTACTGCTATTGTCACCACTTCAAATAGAAATTATGATAATAATAATAGTAATAATGATGACAACAACAAATTACTTTTATATAGATTTCCACAGAGATTTGGGAAAGAAGCCATACTTAGGATTCTTTTTTGCCCCCAAGAAAAGCATATCCCTATCTATTAGTGTGGCATTTTTAGGAGGAACTGAAGTAGAAGTGTAATTTCCCAAAAATAAAGGAGAAAACATTTATTAAGCGTTTGTTATATACCAAGCAATGTGCTATGCCCTGGGCATACAGATAGAAAAGATAATCATTGTTCTCAAGGAGCACATGCACTATGTGAGGGAGAAAACACATATGGAAAGTTTTAGGTGTTAGTGAGCTGGAAGCATCCATTGCTCCTTGAGATACAGTGGCAAACTGATGGTAATGGAGCATCCTTTAACAATTGCTACCATCTAGGCCAGCATTGGTCAAGTATTGGCAAGCTTGCCCAGCTGGCACTTGGGGAGCTGCTCTGTTCTCCCTCTTCCCATTGCCTGAGGACATTTTTTGCATACTCTGCCCCTCTGTCCAGCTGCCCAAAGTGAACACTTCCTTTTTCAGCTATCTCAGGTGGTGGTTGGGGGGAGGAAAAGGTGGGCTCACAGACAGCTTAAATTTGCCCTCTGGGCACTTGAACTCAAAAACTTCACCAAGGCTGATGTAGACCAAGGGCAATATAGCCTACCAAACTTACAAGGCCTTTAGGATCCCAAGTGATAAAGATCTAAAGAAAAAAAATGCCTTAAAAGGTACTTTCAACACTTGTGTTTTCAGTTATCACCCTATTATCTCAGTGAGGTAAGACAAGGATCAGTATACAAAAGAAAGCAAGATTTGGACTAGAGGCAAAGGAAATCAGAATAGAATATGTGGTAATGTATGATTCATTGGAAAGAGTGTTGGATTTAGAGTCAGAGAATCTGGCTTCAAATTTTCTCTCTTCAACTTCCTGCTTTTGTGGCATTAAACAGAGCACATAACTCCCCTGCCCTTCTCCTCTCCTCCACATCCCAACTTTACTCATCTTTTAAATAAAGTGTTTGGACTTTGATTTTTTTGAAGGGCTCCTTCCATCCTTACCATTATGATTGTAGGACATGTATCTTGGTTTCTAGGTCATTATTCTTTCTACTACATCATGCTTTCTATTTTATAGCTATTATTGTTGCTATGTGGATTGGGATTATGAAATGGTCACTTATTAATTTGATGGCCTATTTAAAAAAAATACATTGGAGGGTAGGAGAGAGATACACCTCAGAACTTTAATGTAACAAAGAGACACATATTTAAAGAAAAAAGAAAGTTACGTTGATTTATGTGACTTTCCTATTAGTCTTTTAACCAACAAAACTTCCAGAGCTTCTTTTTCTTATGATGTGGGTTTCCAAGTCCAAGAAGCATGAGATTGTTGGATATTTCAGATTGGTTTAAATTGATATACTGAGGGCTGCCTTGATTTGCTTTTCAGATAGATACTATTGATACTAGATCATCATGGCTTTAAACCACAGTGTGTCACCTCAAGATGACTACATTCCACACTATCTTCGGGATGGAGACCCTTTTGCATCCAAACTCTCCTGGGAAGCTGACTTAGTAGCTGGTTTCTACTTAACCATAATTGGTAAGCCACCTTGATTCTTTTGTGAAAAGAATGCAGATAAGCAGATATATAGACAATGAGAAGACTCAGGGAACAAATCAAAAGATTTTTTACAGAGACTCCATTATAGTGTTATATTGGAATTTTGGGGGAAAAGGTTCACAGACAGCTTGAATTTGCCCTCTGGGTACTTGAACTCAAAAACTTCACCAAGGCTGAAGGGGTGTGTGTGTGTGTGTGTGTGTGTGTGTGTGTGTGTGTGTGTGTGTGTGTGTGTGTGTGTTTGGTGATAAGTTAGAAAAAGGAGAAGAAAAAGAAAATTAACACGTGAAGCCAACACAGGAGGAATAGACTAGAGAGACATCATGGTAACAGTAGAAAAGAGTATTGGATTTGGAGTCAAAGAACCAGGATTTAGATTCCAACTTTGCTGCTCTCTACTGCTATGACTTCAGTGTCTTCAGCTGTAAAATGAAGGATTTGAACTAGTTGACCTCTGAGGTCCCTTCCAACTCTAAACTTATGATCCTATGGTCTTCAAAGTCTCAGCTCTGATATACTAAGATAGTAGAACAGTAAAACAATGAATGATATTGTAAATTCTTGATTTTCTGTGCTAATGAAAGAATTATAGTGTCACAAATAATACAAAATGCAACTCATCAATAAATAAAATATTTTAAGTTGAAAATTTCATTGTATTATATGATTTTTAAAATAGCATTTACCTTCCTTATCAGGGCTCCCTAAATGATTCATGATCTGATTTTGTTGTTCCCATGCTCATAAAACTTCAGTGGCTCCCTATTACCTCCAGGAAAAATCCATAAACTTCTCTGGAGTTCACAATCTGTATCCATTCTCTTTTATAAATTCCAAACTGAAACTGACTTACTTTTTGTGCCTCACACACTTTTCTTATATTGACTCTGTCTCCTCTCTCTATGCCTCTGGTGAAGGTATTCTCTCTCTCTCTCTCTCTAACTTATAACTTTATCCAAGCATTTTTCACATAGTGACAAAGAATCATAGGACATTAATGCTTAAAAGGGAACTTAGAGATCATCTAATCGAATTTCCTTATCATATAATATTTATTATATATTTCATTTATATATTATAAATAGCCCTTTTATACATATTATTATATATTCATATATTATATGTATACACACACATATATCTATGTATACATATCCCTTATAGGTCTAAAAGCTGAAGGAAAGTATTTTGGTGAAGGTCACACAGTTAGCTTGTAGTAGAGTGCATTTTGCTTTTGCTTAGACTAATGATAGGTTGGCATTCTGAGTACATACTAAATGATAGTTGAACCAGAGGCACAATAGGAAATGAGCAGAAGGCCCCCAGGGGTTAAAGACTTGTCATGGATAATCTGCAAAGTAGATATCCTGCACCTAGATCACGTATAGCTGATCACACAGATCTCTCAGAATTACTATCATTATTTAGAAGTTTAGGGGAACAATGAAAGGGTAGGCAGTGCCCAGTAGATTTATCCTCTCTGGAGCTTGTCAAAGGTGCCAAGAGGTATATTCAAGGTTTTTTGTTTTGTTTTTTTTTTCCCCCCAGACTTGGCACTTTACCAGATCCTTGAGTCCATAAAAGCATCACAAAAAAAGTGCTTTCAGGGTCTCTTATGCTTCAAGAACAAAACAGAAAGTGGTTCTTGAATTTGAATTTAAAAAATTAAATTAAAAATTAAAATTAAATTAAAAATTAAAAAAACAACAACCTCTTTTACTTTTATAGAATTATTGCTATAGATTCATGAGCAGTTTTAGAGTCAACAACTCATTAGTCATTAGTCAATCATTCATTATGTGCCATACACTGTGCTAAACACTGTACTCTGAGAGTACAAATACAAAAAAGCAGAAAGATAATACCTGCTCTCGGGAAGCTTATATTTTAGTAGGGGAAGATGACCACATAAAAGGAAGCTTAAAAGGGTCTGCGTAGCCCAGGCAAGGTGCCTCCCTGAAGGCCGAGTGAAGCAAGTCAGGAGGGAAAAGTCTATGATGAAATATGTTAAATAGGAGATCTAGAAAATACTGACTATTGAAACTGGAGGGACTTTGGCCTTCTGGTTCCATCATCCCTATGGTATTTATGACTAAGAGTCAGATCGAGAGCTCCCCAGTCCCAAGAGCACCCTGGGTATCTGAGATGCCTAAGAATGTCCCAAACTGAAAAGGCTGACAATCACCAAACCTCACCTATAATTTCTGCTCTGTCTACCTCAGCCAGAGGGCCGTTATGATGGTCAAGTGAGATAATATATTTAAATTAATTTGAAATATGTAAAGTGCTATTTAGATGTCAAATTCATAGTATTACAGGCTGAGAGTTAAAATGCACTTTAAAGAATCATGAGATTATAGAGTTAGGTTTGAAGAGACCTCAGAGGCCATTTAGTGCAACACCCTGGTTTTATAGATGAAGAAAAGTGAGAGGTCATCTACACCAGCTAGCTGGTGTAGCCCATAAAGTAAAGTAATGAGCCTGGGGTTAGAACTCCCTGAGTTTAAATCTTTCCTCAGACACTTACTAGCTGTGAGACCTTCAGCAAGTCACTAAATGTTGCTTGCCTCAGTTTCCTAATCTGTAAAATGAGCTGGAGAAGGAAATGGAAAAACCATTTCAGAATCTTTGCCAAGAAAACTCCAAATGAGATCATGAAGAATCAAACATGACTAAAAATGACACAATAACAGACTAACCCTTTACAAATGAAGAAACTTTAATTTATAGAAGATAGATTACCTGACCAATATCATGCAGAGAGGAAATGGGGACCTATCCAAGGTTACACAGGCATAGAAGTTAAATGACCCACCCAAGTTCACACAGGGAGAAAAGTTAGATGAACTGCTCAAAGTAAGAGGAAAAGAAGTTTAGGTTTTACTCAAGGTCACAAAGTAGAATAGTTAAATGACTTGCCCAAGTTCATGGGTAGTAAATGGAAGCTGAAATTTAAACCCAGATCCTCTGAATTCAAAGAATCTGAAGTGATTATTGTTATTATTTTATAGCTTTATGATAATCAACTTATTATTCAAGGAATTCTGAGACAGTGATTGGACATAGTGGAACAGGCCAAATAATGACATAATATACTTCAATTCTTTGTGGCCAGGTGTCCATATGTCTATCTTTATTTCATTTCTCTTATGGAGACTAAGGCTGTGGTCAAATAAAAGGCCCACAAGGTTAAAAATAAGTATTATAGAAGAGAAGTCAGTAGGGATGTTAGATTAAGTAGTATTAGAAAGAAAGTAGGTGATTCTAGAGGCATCTAAAGGAGTTTATTATGAGATAAACAGAGAAAGAAAAATTAGCCCAAGTCCATCCTATCTCTCTCTCCCAAATGACCACTAGTATTATTAATGATGAATACAATTGATTTTCAATTATCTACATTCATGAAAGGGAGCAGAATTGAAGTATATTATGTCATTATTTGGCCTGTTCCACTATGTGATAAACAATTAGTTTATATTGATCTTTGAAAAGCCTTCTTTCTTCCCCCCCCCCTTTAGACAAGATACTTTCCTAGATCATTTTCCTTAGGATAATATGAAAAATGAGCCTGTATTTCTTTGACTCTCCTCAGCTGATATTTGTGATATTGAGCAAGGTGGAAGCCAGACTTATATGCTGATGCTGGTTCACAAAATCTCTATTGTCTACATCCAGAAAAGAGAAAATTAATAATTTATACAAGGAATCTTCAGTTAAAGGAACATATTCTAGAATGATAATTTCTTAATCATACGTTATGACTCCAGTCTCAGCATCCCCTAAGAAGTTAAAAGAATAACAGGATCAGAGATTTCAATACAGAAGAGATGTCAGAGGTTGTCTAATCTACTCCTCCTCATTTTAAGATGAGAAAACTGAGGCATAGAAGGGTTAAATGATTTGCCTAAGCTTAACACAATTAGTAACAGTCTGAGGTAGAATTTGAACCCATTTTGAATTGATTTCAAGTTTAGTGACCTATTAATTGTACTGTACTGTTTCTCAAAACAGGCTTCTACAGGAAGCAGTTCCCAGCCCCTCCTAATTCTAAGGTCTCCTCTCTTTTGATTATTTCCTATCCTTCCTGTATGTAGCTTATTTTTACATATTTATTTGCTTTTTCCACTCCCACCCCTCCATTACATTGTGATCTCTTTGACTCAGGGACTGTCTTTTGTCCCTTTTTGTATCCCCAGTGCCTGGCATATATTCTAGGTGCTTAACAAATGTTTATTGCGCTTCACTCAGCTCTCTGAAGATAAAAGGGCCTATTCCTTTTTCTATTAAAAAAATTTATTTAAATCTTTTTTAATTTTTACTTCCCCTTCATTTCCCACTGTATCTCTCCTGCACCACATCCAGAAAACCATCTCTTATAACCAAGAATTAAAAAAGAGAAAATAATTATAATGGAGTCAATTAACCAAATTAACAATTAACTAACATGAAAGGCAGCATTACATTCACATAGTCCCCTAATTCTTCAAAGACAGGAGGCAGATAGATGCTTATAACTTTTCTTCAGGGTCAAACTTAGTCATAATTTTATATCATGCATGTTCAATAACTTTGGTTTGTTCTCTCTACTTACATTGTTGTTGTCATTATGTACTTTGTTTTTTTGTTCTTATTTTACTTGGCATTAGTTAATATGTTTTCTCATGCTGTTTTTTGCATTGTTCATACTTATACTTTTTCTTTCCTTCTTTCTTTCTTTCTTTCTTTCTTTCCTTCTTTCCTTCTTTCCTTCCTTCTTTCTTTCTTTCTTTCTTTCTTTCTTTCTTTCTTTCTTTCTTTCTTTCTTTCTTTCTTTCTTTCTTTCTTCTCTCTCTCTCTCTCACTCTCTCCCTCTCTCTCTCTCTCTCCAGTTTGTTAAGCTATTACCCACTTGAAGGACATCTGGTGTCTTTCCAAATCTTTACTATTACCAAAAAACATTTTTAAAAATTCTCTTTAGGACCTTTCTGTTTTTGACCTTCATAGAGTATATGGAAGAAGTTTGTTTAATTTTTTTTTGTTCCATATTCCTACAGCTTTGAGTGTTTCCTTGGAGAGAAAAAGAAAAAAAAGTACATTTTGTTGATCATTTTTAGAGTCTGGCTCTGAATCTACACTTTCTCCCTTTTGGCTTTCTTATAGGATTCCTTTAATGATGTCTAGGTTTCATTTGAGTTGGACAACTTTAGGGTTTATAATCATCTTTGTTTTTCCTTTTTCTAAGCTCAGAGAGTTGTTAGTTTTAATGAGCCGTTCAGGCAACCCTGACTCCAGGGATTTGGAATTTCCTAACAGCACATGGGGGTTTCTGGGAGTTTAATAGCCCTCGAAACTTGTTTCTCCTTCAAAATTTTTGTGATGGGGAATATGTTAAGACAAAACAGAATTTTCTGTTTCTCCCATAACAAAATCAGCACATTTTCCCTTAGGACTGGGTAGATCTTAAACTCAACAGCCTAGACATGATAATTAAACTGAAACTAAGGAGGTCCCTGAGAGACTGTGTAGAGAGAGGAGGGCCTAGGGTAGAGTCTTGAGATACATTCACAGATTGGGATAGGATGTAGATAACGATCTAGCAAAGGAGACTGAGGAGTATATGTGACTTCAGATTGAATCCTATTGGCTTTCTGCCCTCCAGAAGGTAGCCTGCGCCCCACTGCTTTCCTTGTTCATCCTAGTGACGCAAACGTATTCATTCCTATGTCTTTGGTCATGTAGCCTAACTGAACACATTTCTCATTCACTGCTAAGAGAGGCATTATGGTATAGCAGCTAACATGCTAGATTAGGAGTCAGGAAACCCTGGGTTTGAGATGCTAAATTTATGTTACCTTGGGCAAGAAAATTGAATCTCAGTTTTCTCATCTGTAATGGGGACAATAACAGCATCTACATCACAGGGTGGTTGTGAAATTGAGTTAATATATGATATTGGGTTAATGAAAAGTTAATACATGTAAAGCACTTTGCAAACCTTTATAGAGGACCAGCTCTATATGTCAGGGGTCCTGAGTGGCGTTTTGCGGCGTCGGATTGCTAAGACAGGAAAAAGAAACTGAGAACAGCCGAACTAGAGGTTAGCCCATGCTGATCCGATGCTATGGGATTTGGACTTTATTTTT
>NC_058133.1:282534148-282549606 GCF_016433145.1 Gracilinanus agilis
GGCCTCAGACACTTCCCAGCTGTGTGACCCTGGGCAAGTCACTTGACCCCCATTGCCTACCCTTACCACTCTTCCACCTATAAGTCAACACACAGAAGTTAAGGGTTTAAAATTTAAAAAAAAATATATTAAAATGCACACGTATATGGGTAGCTAGGTGGTGCAATGGATAGAGTGCCAGGGCCGAAGTCAGAAAAACTCATATTTTTGAGTTCAAATCTGGCCTTTGACACTATCTGTGTGACTCTGGGAAATTCACTTATTCTGTTTTTGCCTCAATTTCCTCATCTATAAAATGAGCTGACCATTCCAATAACTTAACCAAGAAAACCCTAAATGTAGTCATGAAAAGTCAGATATCACTGAAAAATGACAAAACAACAATAAATTTTTAACATCCTCCCCCCCGCAAATATATTTCTTTCTACACTCAGTGATCTATCCCTTATGATGAAGAATTGAAAAGAAAGAGGAAAAATAGCAGTTCAGTAAAATTAACCAACACATCAATATAGCCCGGCAGTCTATGGTCTCCAACTTCTGCAATGAAGGAAAGGAGATGGATTTTCTCATCTCTTCTCCAGAGCCAAAGTTGGTCATTTTAATTATAGTGTTTGTTCAGTTTTTTTTCTTTCCATTTTCAAGGCTGTTGTCACTGGTATATTTTTTTTCTGGTTATACTCACTTCACTGTGTATCAGTTTGTGATGCAAGCCTTCCCATGCTCCTCAGAATTCATCAAATCACTTTTTACACACAGTAATATCCCATTACATTCAGGTCCTATAATTTGTTCAGGCATTCCCCAATTCATGAGCATTTTTTGTTTTTTAATTCTTTGCTACTGCAAAGAAAAGGGTTGCTCCTATGAATATCATTGTATGTATAGAACATTAGTATCTTTACCACTTGATGTGTGTGAAAAATTATATATATAAAATATTTATCTCTTTATATATTAGTACGATTTCTTAGTTAATGGAAATTGAACTTAGTCACTTTTTAGCACATATTCAAAATTATTTCCATAATGAATGGACCAATTTTCAAATTCCTCTAACATAAACATCTGTTGCCATTTTTTCCCAATCGGCTGTGAATGAGGTGAAACTAGGGTTATTATCTTTTTCTTCATTATTTTGAGCAGTCTTTCATATGTTCATTAATGGTTTTCACCTTTTTTGAGAATAGTTCAGTCATAAACTTTGTCAACTTATCCATTTGAAAATGACTCTTGGTCTTAAATATTTGCATTTCTTCCCTCTATATTTTTACTGTCAGATTCTTATTGGCAATATGAACTTTCCCCACCCATTCATCAATTTTTCCTAGCTGCATGGATTTTTTGCGTATTAGCTTTTCAATTTCATGTAACCAAAATGATCTTTTATGTTTCTTTTTTTTCTGATCATTTCTAGTCCTTGTTTTGTTAAGCACTATCCCTCTAGCCAAAGCTGTGAATGGTACATACTCTCATTTTCTTCTAATTTTTTTATAGTGTGAGATTTATTTTTCAATTTCGAATATCCATTTTTAGTTTATTATGCAATATATTTAAAGGTAACCATCTAAACTTAATTTCTGCCCAACTGCCTTCTAGTTTCCCCATTAGTTCTTGTCAAATAGGGAATTCTTTCCCAAATGATTTATATATTAGGGTTTGTTGAACATTGGGTTATCTAACTTAACTATTATTATATTCTCCCATATCTTGTTTGTTCCACTGGTCCGCTTCTCTATTTCTTAACCACAACCCAATATTTTTTTTATGATTATTGCTTTATAAACTAATCTGAGGTCTAGAAGTGCTATTTCCTTTTGATTCCTGCTTTTCTTCATTATTTCCCTTAAGATTTTAGACCTTTTGTTCCTACAAATGAATTATACTTATTTTGTCTCAATCCATCCATTTACTGATACTTAAAAGTAATATTGGCAGAAGGAGTACCCATATTAGTGAAATGACAAATCCTTGATGTATTGGAACATTCCATGTCTTCTCCTTATAAGCCCTAGTTTGGGAAAATATTGAGAAGAATGTTGACTAAAGAGAGTGCTGGAGCAATGAATAACATAATCATCCTTTCAGATTGTTTCCTCACTGACCATAGAGTTAGCTATTTTTCAGTTCCAATGGGAAGCTCATTCATTCTTTTAACATAACAAGCCATTTCATCTGTCACTTCTTAGTTCAATATGTGTTTGGTTACCTCTGTCTATTTAATCCTTTCAATTCAAATAACATATATTAATCAACTAATATGTGCAGAACACTCCTAGGCACTGGAGGAGCTACAAAGTTTAGCCAAATGTCTCTACATGGAAATTAGTATTGGTGCTAATGAAGACAGTTCTTTCTCCCTGTCCTTCCCTCCAATGTTCCCCCTCCTTACCACCACATCTTAAAATCCCTAGCTTTTTCAAAGCAGCAGTTTCTACATGAGACCTTTCCTGATTCCAGCTGCTGGTGTCTTCTCTCCTGAAATTACCTGATTTTACCTTACATTAAATTTTTTTTTGTATTTACTTGCTTATGTACATGTTGTTTTCTAAAAGAAGGTAAGCTCCTTGAAAGCAGGAATTGTTTTATTTTTGTTTTTGCATCTCCAGAGCATAGCATAATTCCTGGCACAAAGCAAGCACTTAGTAAGTGTTTTTTTTTAATTGACAACATTCCTATTAGCTCCTTTGGCTAGGTTGTGGTGCAGATGAAGCCACAGGCTGCACTCCAAATCTCTAGCGAGGCATCTTACAAGTCTATGATATTGAGCACAATGGAAAGCTAATGAAGAAGATGAATTGGTAGAAATTTATATCTAAGACTGAAAAAAAATCAACTTGCTTTTTGGATGGGGAATCAGTAGCAGTGAATTTCGCACTGAGGACAACATAATTGGTTTAGGGAGGGCACTATCAGATAATAAGTACTCTGTCACCTCCCCATGTCTCAGTTTCTTCACCTTCAAAATTTGGTAGTTTCCCAGTCTAAGTTTCCCAGTCTGCATTTCTATTACAACAATAACACACTAATGTAGTCTTTTCCTCTACAAGTTATTTTTTTTAAATTTAAAAATAATTTTATTGATTTTATTTGGTGATATTTTCTCTTTCCCCAGTTACATGTTTTTTAAATTTTAAACATTAATTTTCTAATATTTGGACTTTCTAACATTTTCTGAATCTTTGGAAATTGTTTGGAAATTGTTTCCCTCTCTTCTTCCTTTCCTGAATCTGTAAGCAATTTAATATAACTTATACATGTGCTATCATGCAAAATATAATTTCATATGAATCATGTTCCACAATATGTTGTAAGGTAGGTAGTATAAATATTATGCCCGTTTTACAAATGAGGAAGCTGAGGTCCAATGAAGATGAGCCACTTGCCCAAGCCACATAGTTAGTAAATAATAGACTCAATTTGTACCCAAGTCTCCTATCTCCAAGATACTAGGCACTATCCATCTAATAAGCTAAAGCAACTTCTTTAGACAAACAGATTATATAAAACCATTTTTTTCCCTTCCAATATC
The DNA here is from genome assembly GCF_016433145.1 of Gracilinanus agilis. Taxonomy (NCBI): domain Eukaryota; kingdom Metazoa; phylum Chordata; class Mammalia; order Didelphimorphia; family Didelphidae; genus Gracilinanus; species Gracilinanus agilis. The sequence continues at coordinate 282,537,681 of NC_058133.1, forward strand.
CGTGTTCCCTTTAGGGAAGGAGTAGGCCACTAAATTTAATACAGTGATTGAACAGGAAAGCCTGGATGATTCTAAGCAGAAACATGCTTTCTAGAGAGTCAGAGAAAAAGATAGAGTTCTGATAAATAAATAACGAGTCCCCAAGGTCCAGGGACTGAGGCAAAGAGCTTGAGTCCAGCACTTACTGAAATTGCTTTCCTTTATTTCACGGAGATATGAGCATAGCATAGTAAAATACATGGATATCAAATCGAACAGTCAGGGTTTAAATCTAGCTCCCAGTGATGGCCCTGCCTCCGATCTTCCTGATTCCAGACCTGCTGCTCTGACTGTTGTTCTACCTGGCTGCCTCCATCTAGTCCAATATCCTTATTTTCCAGATGAGGAAATTGTCTTTTTTCTTTCTTTGTATTCCCTGTGCTTAGTACATCCTGGGATATAATAGGTGCTTACTAAATGCTTAGTTACTGACTGACTAATTGAAGTCCTTAGAGGGTGATTTTCTTAGGTCATTATGGGGAGTAAATATTGGAGACACAAATTCAAACCAGATCCTTTGAGTAGAGAGGGGATCATTAATCAGCTTAGCCAGAATAAATGCATCAAATTCTCTTGTGAGAAGGGAGTTTTGGTAGGTAAGAATATAGGGAATGGTGGTGCATCCCACCAGGTGTCTGTAGGGCACTGCTCATCCTAGACTGCTGGGGGATCTTTATCTAGTCCAGTGTCACAATTTGTATGAAAACCATTGACTGGGAAGGCAATTGCAAAGACAGGACAAGAGTATTATCAGGTATGCAGTAGGCTTGGAGATCACCCCAAATGCAACTATATACTGTACCTCCCTATTGGCCATGGTCCCTGCTCACTACAGAGGAGGTGTTCAGTCTTGGGTTTTTACCCAGAGATTATTTGGTTCTGGAGCATCTGAAGGGGAGGAGAAAGACTATAACCTTGAAGAAAAATATTCTTTGCTATTTTGTCTTGACAGTGAGTGGTTCTTGTTGTTTGTTTTGTTTGTTTTTTAATGGGTAAATTATTCAATAACAGTCAAAAGATGTATTGTCCCAAGATAATTTACATAATTCTTCTAATATTCTGAAAGTATTTACTGCTTACAGTGTCATTAAAGAATTTTTAACGTGATACCTTTGGACTATTGATGGAAACTATTGGCCTAGGCCACCATTGCAGTTCCATAGCCTAGTTCTTAGTTCCTAGTTCAAACTTAGGTTTGAAAAACAGACAGAAAAAGGTGGAAGAAAAAGTATTGTAACAGGAGATGGGAGCTCTGGGTTCCAGTTCTTCCTCTGCCTCTTTTGACTGTGTAATTTGATCCCTCTTGCTTTTAATTGCATCTTTCCTAAAACAAGGATGGGAATATTCTAATTGCCTGAAGGCAAGAGGATAGAATAGCTTATCTCCTTACTGTCTTTCTAATGTATTTGGAGGTAGGAGCTAGACCTGTAATTTCATGAGTATAGAGAACTCCTAACAAGAAAGCTCTCTCTATCAATGCAGATTGGTACCTTCTTGGCCATTTCTACTCTTAGAAAGTTGCTAGAGATTTAGTGAGTTTTTTCTGGGTCACCTATCTCAGTGATTTAAACCGAGATCTTTCACACTCTAAGGCTGCCTCTCCATCTGCTATGCCGTACAGTATTTCTGATATCTATGAATTAAAAAATATCAGTCACCTGACTATGATGCCTATAGAAGCAGATAGCAGCTTCTCTAGACCCTGTCCTTCACTCTTCTCATTTATCCCCACCCTAGAAGGTCAGCATATTTAATGGGTTAGAGAGGAGAAATTCAGAGCTGAATGAACTCTGATTCTATGAAATTTTGTTCACATATTTAAATCTTACTATATTTCCCAAGATGTTGCCCTTGGTCTCCCAGGCACTTAGAAAGGAACATGATTGAAGATGATTGTAAGCCATTTGCAAAACGAGAATTAGAATTATGCCGCTTAAGGTCGGAAGACAGCTTATTTCCAATCCTCTCCTTTTACAGATGAAGGAATTGAGGTTCAGTGAAAAAAGTCCAAAGTCATATTGGGTAGTGAATAAGAGTCAGAATCCAAACTCAAGTTCATAGAGCTGTCCACAGTACTGCTTAGGTTTTGTTCCAGAAGTTGCCTCTCCCCTAAACAATCTAACAAAGGTGGTGAAGGGGATGCTGCCAAAGGAGGAGTAAATGATTGTTTCGACACCAACATTTCCCATGGTAAACTGCTTTTTTCTTTTCTAGTTGTAGGCAAGCCTTTCACAATCATTTCTTGCTTCTCTCATCGCTGGGTGTTTGGCTGGGTTGGCTGCCGCTGGTACGGATGGGCTGGTTTTTTCTTTGGCTGTGGAAGCCTTATCACCATGACTGCTGTCAGCCTGGACAGATACTTGAAAATCTGCCACTTGTCTTACGGTAAGTTGGAAGGCTCCTGCAGAAGTGTCCTTCTCCTTTCTTGGTAGGCAGGGCTGAAGATTGGTTTGGGAGGATAAAGTCAGATCCATAACCCTCAAAATGGCTTCTGTGTAATCCCATATAGATTCCCATAGCCCAGCATAGTTGGATTTTTGTTTGTTTGTTTGTTTTTTAATATTATCTCAAAATCCTTTTTAGTACTAGGCCTCCATTCTGGAGAAAGTATATACTTTTTCTTCATACAGCTTGTATCTTCACTTCTTCCTTATGTGAAGGGAAGGAGTACAATCAACGATTGGAATCCTTGAATAATAGATCCTCAGTCCATCTGCCTCAGAGAAAAATGTAACTATAATTAAAAGTGGCCTTGATTTACCCCTTAGGATCAGGTCCACTCCATTGTTGAGTCCTAGGGGATTCCAAAGTGGAAGACCTTGTCTAGGAAACAGGCTACAGGTTTTTGAACTCCTCTGTATCCCAGACCATGAATAAAACATTTAAGTCAAAATATTTTCCCCCTCATCAGAGTGGAATGGGTTGGGGGTTGTAGATATTGACTCAGTAGGGAAAAAATGATAACGTTGATAAAAGATTTCAGGGACTTTTAAATATTTTTTTCAAGTTAACCCTCACTATGCTGAAAATATTTGAGTCAATGGTTTTTCCTCTTTGGATTCTGAAGACTTGGGGAATCAGAGGAGCAGCTGGTTTACATTTAAGCATTTAGGCTTAAGTTTAACTAACCCCAAAGGCTAAAGCTTAGGTATTCATGGAATGCTCAGGGTAAGTACAATGTTTACAGTAATATTTAGCAGGACCAATAATCTTTGATACACCTGTCAATTAATTTTAGCCTTTAACCATCAGCTAAAGCTTTGAGACCATAGACAAGGGAGAAAAATGGGTTAAGCTAGTTTTGTCTATCTTAATGTGATAGAATCTTACCTTTTTATGATAATCTGTGAGGGGTGGAATTTGAACCTATGATTTCATCATGGTGTTTTAATGAGCACTAGATTACTTGTTTGATCATTCCTGCAACCCTATCCCCTCAAGCATTTTGGAGTTGTTAATAGATCTAACATGAGCCAAGATGTCAAATACAATTGGTTGATAACCACTTACTGATCAGTGATCAGTGTTTTGGGTTATTTCAGTTTGAATGGAGGGACATCTCTTTCAAATTTTATAGCTAGTTTCAAAATTTGGGCAATTAATGATTCTATGGATGTAAACAGGCTCTTGTTTACTATGGAAGAGAAGGAAGGCTTTTAGGCCAAAACAATACCTTCTATTTCCCAGGGAAGGTGTGACCAAACAAGTTTAGGGGACTCTAAACATTAGCTTCTCTCTTCTCTAAAGATTCTGCTTTAGGCTGTGGCTTTGCCTCAGTCTAAGGGATGATGCTATTGATTCCCCGAAAACACTTGGGAAGAGGGGAGGCACTGAGCAAAGGAATGGTATGGACACTGGCTAGTTTTGCAGAGTTTTCTTTATAGTCTGGCTTCACTGTTTTGTTTGAAGTTGTTTGGACATCCCAGAACATCTGAAGCACTCATAGCATCACAGAATCATAGAATCTTAAGAGTGGAAGGGATCACAGAGGTTAATTGGTCCAACTGCCTAGCCAAGATAGGATTCCTTTTTATAGCATCCCCGATCGCAGGACATCCAGCGATCCTGTTTGAATGCCTCCCGTGATGGGAAACTTATTACCTCACGAGGCAGCCTGGTTCCATTGTTGTTAAACGGTAATTTCTATTGTTGAGCCAAAATCTGCCTCCCTGTAACTTCCACCCATTGGTCCTAGTTCCCTCTGGAGCATCACAGAACAAATCTACTCCCTCCTGTATATGACAACTTTACACGATATCCAAATGTAAGTACAAAACACCTCACAAAGTCACTTATATATGTTTTTTTTTTAATTATCTGTTTTGGATGATCTGTGCCGATGCTCCCTTCCACTAGGGTGGATAATTGAGAGTGAACTGCACAAGAGTTACTTAGCCATATCATTGCCACCACTCTGTTCCTAGATTGTGAATTTTAAAACCTTTGATCCAACTCACAGTGTGATTCAGCTTGATAAATGAAGATTTTAAAATGACAACAATTGTGTAAATGCAATATAGACTCTAGTCACTAGACAAGGTACCAGAGTGGAGTGAAATGTGCAAGTTCTTTTCCTATTCTTTTAGAATTCAAATCAATTTAACAAACACTCATTATATGCAAGATGCAAGGCCCCATGCTAGGTGCTGGGGTTACCCAGAGAAATAAGACCTAGGTCCAGCTTAAAGGAGCTTATAGTTAATTAGAGAACATAAGACATGGACATTGACTATAATGTAAATTAGACTGTAGGTACAAAAGAGAGGGTCTATAGAGTGCTGTTAGAAATTTCAGGCTGGAGGTCACCTCTAGGTGGGGTTGGAGGAGCCAAGAATCAGGTAAAGTTTTGTGGAATAAGTGACATGGAGTTCGGGTTCTGGAAGGGTGATAGCTCTAGAACTGGAAAGAACTTGAGAAGTCATCAAGCTTAATCCTCTCATTTTAGATCAGGAAACTGAAGCAAACAGGATTAAGTGACTTGCTAAGGGTCACACAGCTACTAAATATCTGGATTGGATTTGAACTCAGATTTTCCTGACTCCAAATCCATATGACATCTAGGTGCTAGGAAGAGATTTGCGGGATGGGAAAGTAGCCCATTGGGGGAAGGGCCTGAGTGCTAAATCACAGAGTATGTGAAGGAAAGCATGAAAGAAGATTGCAAAGGTAGGTTGTAGGTAGAACATGGAAATGCTTGAATGCCAGTCAATAGAGTTTAGCCCTCATTTGGCAGATTGAGACTTCAGAGCAGGGGAGAGTTGTAATCAGAGTCTTACATTTGGCAGTCTTGTGCTAGATAAAGTGGAGAGAGAAGTGAGACTGGTGACAGGAGTACCAGTTAGGAGGTTTTTAGAATAATCTAGGTAAGAAATAAGGAAGACTTCAGTTAGGTTTAGCTATGGGAATAGAGAAGATAGATTGAGAAAACCAATTTATTTCAATTAAAAATATTTATCACATGTCTACCGTGCAGAACCCTCTGGTAGACCCTAAGGGAGATTCACAGTTTAGCTGAAATGTGGCATGGCGCTTCCAGTCTAGTAATTTTATGGCAATACAATGGTTAGATCAAATTGGATGATTGGATGTGAGTAATGAGAGAAAGGTAATGTTTTTTTGAGTCTGAGGATGAATACATCAAGCTTCTTTGAAATTTATCTTTGTGTTTAGTTTCTGATACTTTAGACTAAACAGATAAATATCCAGAATTCCACTTCCTTGACCGTACAACCAAGGGATGTGTTTTTGTATGTGTGTGTGAGTCTGAGTCTGAGTGTGTGTGTGTGTGTGTGTGTGTGTGTGATGCGTAGTAACATTTTTCCAGTTTAAAGGTATAGCTGAAGCTTCTCCTTATTCTGAGGCAGTGAACTTGAACTCCTAAGAGTGTTCCCTGGAGTATCACTGTTGCTCTTTTAGGATGGCAGGATGTAACCTTTTGGGGGATTCTATTTTGGTTAATGGAAGCTAGCACCGAAGGACATAGCTCTTCATTTCCCCAAGTGGACAAAGGGATATTTACAGAGAATTCCATTTGCAGTGCTTTCTGAGCTTCCCTTTAAGATGCTCTGGCTCTCTCATGACTGCTATCAGAGAGAGATGGTTATGCTAATAAAAACAAGGAGGCTGTACTGCCAGTTGCCACACAGAGACAATTGTTTTAGTGCCATAACATATAGTAATCATCATCATCTCCTCCTGTACATACATACACATTTCCTGACAAGGACATTAAGAGGTCAAATGAGATAAGAAGGTGAAAAAGCTTTTTGGAAGAAAGGTGTTCAATAAATACAAGGTATGATTTATTCTTTTTTCCTCGCCTGATATGAATTTGTCTTTGAGCGCATTTGGGTGCCTAGTGGAGTAGAAAATTTGAGGGCCCCCTATAAGGTTCCTCTGCCATGAATAATTAAGATTTGTAGGTTGTAAAAGTTAGAAACTCTAGTTTAACCCCCTCATTTTCTGAAGAGATTGAGGTCTAGAGAGGCTACTTATTGGAGGTCAGTGGCAGAGGTGGGATTTGAAGCCATGTCTCTTGACTCCTAATTCAGTGTGCTTTCTGTGGCACCATGGTGAGTCCCCTGAGTACATGAAATTCCACAGTTAGGGAGCCATTCTTTCGGATTAAGGCATTATGTCTTTTAGAAACCCTTATTAAAACACAACATCTCCGGAGAAGGTAATGTATTGAGTGTCATTAGCCCTTGATATCTTATTTAGAGCTATTCCTGTCGAATTTGTATATGAGATTATTTTTTAGGGGAAGCTAGCTGAGAGGGGCCCCTGGATAACTTGTATTTGAGGAAGAGGGTTGGGAAATCTAAAGAGTATAGGGTACCTCCTGGGGAGGATGCTCCAGTGGGGTGTTCTGAAAACCTTTGCAGGGAGTCTCCCATGCTCCTGAAATAGGTGGCTCCCTATACATAAGGTTGATTCTCAGAGCTTCTAGGTAATGGTTTTTTTCCCCTCCCACCCAGGGACTTGGCTGAAGAGACACCATGCCTACATCTGTCTGGTAATCATCTGGGCCTATGCGACCTTCTGGGCAACCATGCCCCTGGCAGGTCTGGGGAACTATGCCCCTGAGCCCTTTGGAACATCCTGCACCCTTGACTGGTGGCTAGCTCAGGCCTCTGTGACGGGACAAACATTCATCCTGAACATCCTCTTCTTCTGTCTCTTGCTCCCAACTGCTGTGATTGTGTTCTCCTATGTGAAGATCATTGCTAAGGTCAAGTCCTCTACCAAAGAAGTGGCCCATTTTGACAGCCGGATCCAGAGCAGTCATGTGCTGGAAATGAAACTGACCAAGGTACTGGAGTGATATATTGAAGGAAATACATTTTGTTGGCTCTAAAAACTTAGTTGGGACATAAAAGAGAAAGGAGTGAGGAGAAAGAAGGAGCAGGGAAGCAGCAAAAATAGATTGAAAAGGGGCAGGTAGGTGGCTCAGTGTATAGAAAGCCAGATCTGGCGATGGGAGGTCCTGGGTTCAAATCTGAATATAGACACTTCCTAGTTGTGTGATCCTGGGCAAGCCACTCAACCCCAGTTTCCTAGTCCTTACAATTCTTCTGCCTTGGAACCAATACTTAGTATTGATTCTAAAAAAATGGTGAAGATGCTTGACTCTCCTCCTCTGTCCCACATTGTATTGTTACTATTAATTTACATTTCTATACACATCTCTATCTTATTCAATTTGATTGCAGAATCAGCATGATGGAAGGGAAGGGAATAATCATTTATATAGTGCCTACTTTGTATCAGGCATTATTATCAGGTATTAAGCACTTTTTACAAATATCTCATTTAATCCTCAACACAGCTCAGTAAAATAGGTGTGTTTATCCCTTTCTATATCTTAGAAAACTGAGGCAAACAGAGATTAAGTGACTTGCCTAGAGTCACACAGGTAATAAGTATCTGAGATCATGTTTAAACTCAGATCTTCTTGGCTCCATGGTCAATGCTCAATCCACTCTGCTACTAAGATTAAACCTTCAACATGATTGAATTTAATCCCTTTAATTGGATCATAGATTTAAAGCTGGAAGGGAACTCAGACCATTTGGTCCAACTCCTTCATTTTACAGATGAAGAAACTGAAAGGAGAGGTTTCGTGATTTGTACAAGGTTGTACAGGTAGTAATTGTTAGAGACAGGCTATGCATTTGGGTCATCTGACTCCAAATCCACTGTTCTTTTCACTATACCACATTGGGTGAATATCTTCTAAAAAATTCCAGACAAATCATCATCCAACCTCAATTTTAAGCCCTATTTTGATGAGAAACTCAACTCCTATAGCAGCATTTGTGAAGGTTTTTGAGTTTGTGTACCCAAAGGGCAACTTCAAGATCTCTGTGAGCCCCCCTGCATTACCCTAGAGCAGTGATGGGCAAACCCTAGCCCCAGGCCAGATGTAGCCCGATTGGGGAGGTGGGGGACATTATTCCTAATCTGAGGAATACAATGAGTAGGATACAATACAATGAAACTTCGAAAGAGTTGCCTTAGAAATAGACTGACAGATGAACATTTCCTTTCCTTTGGCCCCCTCTTTAAAAAGTTTGCCTCTCACTGCCCTAGAGAGTGGAGAGAGGAAGTGCTTGCTTTGGGTAACTGGACAGAGGGGCTGAGCATTCAAAAAAATGTCCTCAGGTACCGGGAAGAGGAGGAATGGAGTAGCCCATGTTGGAGCTGGCACAAGTGCCAATACTTCACCAATGCTGTCTAGAGCTTTTTGCTCTATACCATATTGACTAGATTCTCTTTGACTCTGTCTGTCTTTCTTTCTCTCATAAAATATTGCTCCTTTAAAACCTCAACATGGTGGGGGCAGCTGGGTAGTTCAGTGGATTGAGAGCCAGACCTAGAGACGGGAGGTCCTAGGTTCAAATCCGGCCTCAGACACTTCCCAGCTGTGTGACCCTGGGCAAGTCACTTGACCCCCATTGCCTACCCTTACCACTCTTCTGCCTTGGAGCCAATATACAGTATTGACTCCAAAACGGAAGGTAAGGGTTTAAAAAAAAAAACCTCAACATGGTTTTGGACATTTCTAATTATATTGAGCAAAATCTGAATGCTTGAAACTTTTACTTGTTAGTCCTGGTCATGATTTCTTACAACCAAGTATACTCTTCCCTATAATGAGTCTTCAAATATTTGAAGGCAGATATCTTCTCTTTCCCCTTAATTTCTAACCTCCATCTTTTCTTGCAGCTAAATATCACCAATTCTTTTAACTAGTTGACTGTCACCCTCAGTTATGGTTTATGAGGTTAGCTAGCATAAAATGATGGTGTTAGAAAATGAGCAAACAATTTTATCAGTCTTGGTCCACTTGATAAGAGGAAATGTGGCATTGTGGATGAAGGGCTTCCCTTGACATTAAGAAGTCTTGTCTCTGACACAAATTTGCTGTGTGACTCTGGATGAGGCACTGAATCTCTCAGTGCTCAAGCCAACTCCATGAAACTACAAATTGCAGAGAAGGTGCCCAAATGCACTGGTAGAAGGGATTTCCTTACCTTGGAGTTCCCTCTAACAGATCTATTCCCCATTCCTGTCCTTCAGTTGTTGTTCATCCATTTCAGTAATGTCCCATACTTTGTGATCCCATTTAGGTTTCTGAGACAGAGGTATTAGAGTAGTTTGCTATTTCCTTCTCCAGTTCCCTTGCCAGATGAGGAAACTGAGGCATAAAAGTGACTTGCCCAGGGTCACTCAGTAAGTGTCTGAGGTCTGATTTGAACTCAGGAAGATGAATCTTCCTGATTTCAGGCCTGGCACTCTGTCTACTCTGCCATCTAGTTGCCCTATCCCTTTCCTACAGACATTTAAATCTACTACTTCAGTGATTCAAATGCCATTATTTTTAGTCATTACTTAACCTTATTTTACCCTACCTGTGATAAGATGAAGATAAAATTATGGTAGATCTTTTCTTTTCTTAGTGCCAGAAGCCTTCAAGTTATTAATTCTGAATCAAACTAAGCTCCTTCTATTGGGTTGGTTCACTTTGGTGTTTCCATGCTCTGTCACTTTGCTCTGATTTATGTGTCTGAAGCATTTGATCATGCTTACTACAACCACCATTAAGACTTCATCTGCACCTGCATCTTGCTCATCTTGTTTTTCCAAGGGGAAACTCAAGCTCCAAACTTCATACAAAGTCCTCAGGTTGGCAATTTTATTCCATTCATCTTTTCTGGATTACTCTTGCCCTCATAGTAAAGAAGATAGAAAGAGAACTATGAAGCCATAGGAGTATTCTCTGAGTTGGAATAAACCTGCAGAGAAGCTCTTCCCAATAAGGAAAAAAAAGGCCTTGGCAATGATGACTCCATCTTATAAATTCCAAATAATGTTGCCTTTAGCATTCCCCATTTTACACCAAGTGTTTCAGCTTCTGCAGGTGTCTATTTGAACTTGTCTTCCTGGCATTAAATCCTTAATTTTTTCCCCTCTTTGTATTTTAAATAATTTTGACAAAGCATGATTTTTAAACAATTAATGCTGTGGTTCTCCAAATTCATTTGGCCCTTAATACTGCCCAGGAAAGGGTCATTAGGTATTAGAGTTAAAGTGGCAAGTTTAGGAATCATAACACCAGGGTTTGGTTCCTGACCCTCCAGCTTATTAGCTGTGGGCCCTTTGGTAGGGCATCTTGTGTCTCTAGACTTTGTTTTCCCTCTCTGTGAAATGAGGGAGGTACTTTCACTTGATGATCCTTAAGGTTCTTCCCAGCTAAAAATCCTATATTCTTCTAGCCAAGACCCTTCACTATTGTTTCCTTGATGGATCGTTGTAATTTGGGCTGATGAAGGCAAAGAGCACACTATCCAAACTAGCTTTTTTATGGTTGGTTACCTTAAACAACATCCCTTTTCTGGGCATTTGTCCAGGATAGTACAGTTAAACCTCATTAATTCAGATACCACTAATTAGAAAGTTGAGATGATTTAGACAGGAACTAGGCTGAATTTGATCTTTGACTATACATAGAAAAAAATGGTCTGCTAAACAAATTAATAGTGTACACAAGATGGACTGGGAGAATGTTTGTCTACCTAAGAGAACAAATGATTCTGTAGCACCTTTAAGGTCTTTAAAAGTATATAATGGATTTGTGTCTATATTTATAGCTATATCTATAAAGAATTTCTTATACTAATAAAATCAGGTATAGGACAAAAATGAGGCAGTTGGTGTCCTGACTGGGAATCAGGATAACTCATTGTCCTGGGTTCATATATGACCTCATATATGTGTATGTTTAAATTTTTTATGTATGTATATACACTAATTTCATAGATATATACTTATTCTATATATACATAATTCTCTCTATATATATGCATATGTGTGTGTGTGTATATATATATATATATACACACACACACACACACACACACACACACACACACAGAGCAGCTAAACTGGCACAGTAGATAGAGCACCAGGCCTAGAGTCAGGAAGATCTGAGTTCAAATCCATTCTCAGATATTTACTAGCTGTGTGACCCTAGGAAAATCATTTAACTCCACTGGTCTCAGTTTCCTCATCTATAAAATGAGCTTGAGAAGGAAATAGCAATATCTTTGCCAAGGAAACCCAAATGGGGTCACAGAGAGTTGGACCTGTCTAAACAACATCAAAATACATACACATACTTAGTATACTTTTAAATATCTCTATCTATATGCATATATGTACATATTTAAGTATACACTAACTTCATATATATGTGTGTGTATTGAACTCTCCCTCTCCTTCTTCTCCTCCTCCTCCTCCTCCTCCTTCTCTCTTCTTCTTCTTCTTCTTCTTCTTCTTCTTCTTCTTCTTCTTCTTCTTCTTCTTCTTCTTCTTCTTCTTCTTC
>NC_058133.1:282549685-282580771 GCF_016433145.1 Gracilinanus agilis
CTCTCTCCCTCTCTCTCTCTCTCTCTCTCTCTCTGTCTCTCTCTCTCTCTCTTTCTCTCTCTCTTTCTCTCTCTCTCCCCAGGGTTTTGAAGGCAGCATGTGTTAAGGAAGGTATTTGAACCCAACCTTTTCTGAAGTCAAGGGCAGCCCTTTGTCACTATTTCATATGCTTCCTATTGCAATGGATACACTAACTAATGTACAATTATTACAGATACATGTAGGTAGTCCCCCAAAGGACTACTAGAAAGTATTTGTTCTGCTTTGTTCTTTTTACTTTCCAAACTCAGAAATTTTAAAACTTTTTCTTTACAAATTCAGACTGGGCTTCCCCTATGTAAGTGAGGATTTTGAATCAAGTGTCAGTGCTGGCCAGGTTCTTAAAAAAAGGTTCTACCTAATCCCATCCCAATAAGGAAATAGACCCAGAGAGAATGATGTCTTAGGACATTACAAAGAGATAGAAGTGACCTTAAAGGCCATTTCATTCACTTTGATGAAGAAACTGAGGCACAGCGATCAGAAATGATAAACCCAAAATTGCATAATCAAAAGCCATTTATTAAGCATCTTCTATGTACCCAACACCGTGCTAGGCACTGGAACCACAGAGACCTAAATGAAACAGTCCCTGGCCTCAACAAAATTATGTTCTAACAAAAAACAACATTGGAACCCAGGAACTTGGACTACCAAAGCAGTGTTCATGCCCTAGCTTCTGTGGAGAGTCATTTTCCTTCCCATTGCTGGGTTTTAAATACTTTGTGACCTTTTGATTCTTAGCTTCTGGCCGCCACAATCTTCTGGTACTGTAAAGAATAAAAATTCCATTCCACATAGACACTCTACATTCATTACTTACAGAAGGTTTTATTTTGTTTTCTTGGTTTTGTTCCTCCCCTTTGTGGTTATTCAAGGTTTGAACATGCAGTCATACTTTCCCCTCTAATGAGTTCTCCCCCCCAACCCCAAATGCTATTTATAGCAGGTGATTGGAACAGAGCCATATGTGTATATTACCACTTTGGGTTGGCCCTGTTAAATATTACTTGGCACCGTGCCTTGCTCTCCCCTCTGCTTGCCCTTATTATCTGGTCTCTTCTGCTCAGAGTCTGGCCAGAGCCTTGGGGCCCTCATTGGACTGCAATGGATGGCCAGGGTTCCCCTGTAACATGGTGGGGAACACTGTCCTAGATATTTAAGATGGAGCTCCTGTGCCTTAAGCCAGTTCCTGCCCAATGGGGGTATATTGTGCTCATTCTTGACCTAAACTGGAAAACAGAGATGCATGGAGAGGCCTGACCTGATTTGCATCCTCTCTTCAGCTATTCAGCTATAGTTTTAACCTGTTTTCACAATTTCAGTGTAAAGAAAACTGCAACTAAAAATTAACTGCCAAGGAGACTATTATTATTATTATTATTATTATTATTATTATTATTATTTTAAAGTAAAATCAACATTCTCTACTTGGACCACTTCCAGGGCAAATAAACACATGGGTAGACAGAGTTGGAATCAGAGGGCTGGGGTTCAAATCTTCCATCTGCCATTTCCTCTCTGGTATATTGATAGAGAAGTCACTTAATTTCTGTTGGTCTCAGTTTCTTCATCTCTAAAATGAGGGGGGTTGGACCAGACTCTTAATGTCTCTTCCTGTTACAGGTCAATGATCTTATCTGGTATGACATTTGTGAAGTCACTTCTCCCTAGACCTCAGTTTCCTTATCTGTAAAATCAGGGAATGGGCTGGATGATCACTGAGATTCCTTTCACTTTGATCCTTCAAACACTCCCAGGACATTCTAGGTCCCTAACCTGCATTTCCCAGATGGTAGAGTATCTAAAATTGACATCATTAGGGTCATTCCTCTGGCTTAAGGTAATAATCCACATACACTCCTTGCTAAACAGTGTTTCTACTTGGCATTCAAGAATAGATGACTTCTAAGATGGCTCTCAGTTCTAAATATATGGCCTGTTGTCTCAGTATCTCAGTAACTATTTTTTTCCTTTTGAAAGAGTGTGGAAAAGGCAATTAATTATCTTTTACTGACTTGCATTGCAGACGTGACTGGCTCAAGGTCACTTAACTAGTAAGGATCAAAGCTGGGATTCATACTCATGTCTTTTTAGACTCCAAATTCAAAAATATATACATTTACAGATATACAAATATATATTTATATGCAATGCAGGTATTTATGTCTATATAACATATGAATTTGTACATAGATACATGTATATGTATATTTATGTATGCATATATATGTTATTGTTGGGCCATTTTTAGTCACGTACAACTTTTTATGATCTCATTTGGGATTTTCTTGGCAAAGATACTAGAGTGGCTTGTCATTTCCTTCTCTAGATCATTTTGCAGATGAGGAAACTGAGGTAAATGGTTAAATAACTTGTTTAGGGTCACACAGTTAATAAGTATCTAAGGCCAGATTTAAACTCAGGAAAAGTCTTCCTGGGCTGGGCACTCTATCCATGACACCACCTAGCTGCCCCTTTATCTATGAACCAAAAAAATATGTGTATGTGTGTGTTTATATACACATATTCAATATGGTTTAACCACCATCTTTTATCCCTCTTCTCTTTCTCTTAGAGTCACATTGTAGTCAATCAAATGTGCTTTGTATTATTGGATTTTATCTAAGTCTGGGAGGAGGAGTATCTCAGAATTACTTCATTTGTTCTATCTGGGATCTGCAGTATAGTTATCTCTCTATTTGTGTCTTTTCCAAAGCTGGGTCAGATAGTACAAATGTTTTAAATAATTCTTGAACTCCAATGTGAACTCCCGTAAAAGAAAAAATACATAAAATGTAGGAAATATTATTTGCCAAGTGTTAATTTATTTTCTGTCAATGACTTTGGCAAGAGTGTACAAGTACATGGCACAGAAAATGGCTTTTGAGATATTGTGAAATCAGCACATGAGTCACCAATGGAGAATGGATGAGAGTAATGTTAAGCCCCCAGACATCTGCTAAAGCAATGTTTATTTATATATTTATTATTTATTTGAGAATTTTGAAAAAAAAAGCCTTCACTGTAGGGCCTTTAGGCAACCATTCTATATAAAAACAAAACAAAACAAAACAAAAATCCCAAATCAAAAAGAGTAAAATTTCAGCCCAAAGGGTCTCTGGAAAAAGATGGCAAGCAAAGCCCAGCAGGAAATTTGTATGCAATTATTAGGCTTTTTAAAAGTCTTGGTAAAGCAAATATATGAACATTAAGGGTGCTGGAATGTGAGGCAGTAATGACTGGGTCTACATGGATTTCTCTGAGACCCCAGCCAAGTTCCTTAAGTCCCTAGTCCTTAATTTGAAAGCAGCTTGGGAAAGGAGAATTTACATTGGTTTTAGAGTAAGAACACTTAAATTTGATCCTCAGCTCTACTACCCACCACCCGTGTGACCTTGAGCAGCCTACTTTCATACCTTCATCTCTGAAATTAAGTGGCTGGTGAGGCATATTGGTGGCTCAATGGATAGAATGCTGGGCTTAGAGTGAGGAAGACCTTGGTTTAAATTCTGCCTCATGTACTTATGACTTGGGTGAATCTGAGAAAGTATCCGAACCTTTCTGGACCTTGGTTTTCTCAACTATAAAATCGAGGGTTCAGCTCAGTGGCCTCTAAGGTCTCTTCCAAATTTATATTTGAGATACTGTGAAAGAGCTGGAAAGGGATCAGAGGCCATGGAGTCCAACTCCCTCCTTTCAGCTCTAAATTCTACGATCCAATCATCAATTAACATGTATCCCTGAAGAAGATTCATACTGAAATTTCAATGAGGGCAAAGTTTTCCCTGATGACAAATCTGGGTCACTGAGTTTCATCAAGGTGAACAAATCCCCCAAGTAGGTTTTAAGTGGATGTGGGCTGAGTAATCAGGACAGACTCAGGCAGACGCAAGCTCTTTGGCATGGTTTCTTTTCCCCCAAATTGAGCACATCTCAGTTTATTTTAGACTCTGGGGGGTGGATTCATATCCTTAAATGAATGTGAAATGGCTAGGGCAGAAACTTATGGCAACTAGGGTAAAGAAGATTTAAGAATGTCTTGGTCATCTCCCACCAAATGAAGATAACTTAAAAAAATTAATTTTATTAAAAAACAAAATGAAACAAAACAAAACCTTATCTTCTGTCATAGAATTAATACTGAGGATCAGTTGCAAGGTGGAAGAGCAGTAAGGGCTAGTGAATTAAGGTTAAGTTACTTACCTAGAGTCACAACTAGGAAATGTCTGAGGCCATATTTGAATATAGGACCTCCCATCTCCATGCCTGGCTCTCTATTCTCTGGGTCTTCTAGTTACTTCTTGGAGATAACTTTCAATTCTCCAAGGCTGTGGTAGTGATAAGTAGATTCTAATGTATCCTATCAAACTAAAAAGGTGTGTAGGTTGGTTATTATGTTTAGTTGTTTCCAGTCATGTCTAACTCTTCGTGACCCCATTTGGGTTTTCTTGGCAAAGATACAGGAGTGGTTTGCCATTTATTTCCTTCTCCAGTTCTTTTGACAGATAAGGAAACTGAGATAAACAAAATAAAATAGCTTGCTCAGTGTCACACAGCCGGGACTTCTCTGAGGCTAGATTTGAACTTAGGTCTTCCTACCTCCAATACCAACACTCTCTCTACTGTGCCACCCCCCTGCTCTATGGAGTATAAATGCAACTATATGTAGAGACCTTTCATCATATGTTTGCTTTTCTTTGTATTCCCATCACTTAGAAGATACTTAGTAAATGTTTAGTAAATGTTTATATATGATAAAATAATAAATAAATTTAATAAATGATCTGAGTGTCAGGGCAATCAGTATTCTACCTTCAAGAATTCCTTAAGATTATCTGTAAGCTGTAGAAAAATTTCATGCGATTTCTGCCCTCTACTCTTAATGACACAATCATGGATCCTTAAAGAATATGGTAGCAGGGTACAGGGGAAAGCTCACTGACTTCAAAACCGGTCTCTGATATTACCTATCTTGGAGATGAGCCACTTAACCTCCTTCTGTCTCAGTTTCCTCTTTTGTAAAATGAAGATATTGGACCAGATGGCCACCGAAGTGCCTTCTAGCAACAAATCTATGATCCAATGACCTGGTTTTCAATCTGGGTTCTGCTATTTACTACATGTTACCTTGGCAAATTTTTTCATGTCTCTAGGTTTTAATTTCTTCATGGTTTATGATAGTCCTTCCAATTGGAAGTCTTTGCTATGAAATATTAAAGGCTAATGCCTTATATAGGTACATGCATAATAAAGCCCAATTATAGGAAGGGAGGGGAAGAAGGTTTTAGGTGGACCAGTCAGGCTGTACGTGGTGAGTGGTTTTTGTTTTCATTTTATAGTTTTCCATATTTGGGGTTCCTGTCCTTTGTACAGTTCTGCACATCTGCCAACTGATTTTCTCATTTGTTATCTTCTCTCACCAGGTGGCAATGTTGATCTGTGCAGGGTTCCTGATTGCCTGGATCCCCTATGCCGTGGTGTCAGTGTGGTCAGCTTTTGGACAGCCTGATTCCATCCCGGTTCAGTTTTCAGTGGTGCCAACCTTGCTTGCAAAGTCAGCAGCTATGTACAACCCAATTATTTACCAGGTCATTGACTGCAAATTTGCCTGTTGCCAATCTGGTGGGCAGAAAGCAGCCAAGAAGGAATCTTTGAGGTCTTACAGGTAATTTTTATAAAGCACTGATGATATTTACATTATATTCTCTCCAGTCAAAGATAATAATTTTTATTCAGAAACCAATAGATAGGATTAGGTCATTCAGAGCTGGTGTCTTTTTGTGGAGTGACAAAGCCAAGCTGAAAACCAAATAGGATAGTGTGTGCTATATGCATAGTGAACAGGATATTGAACTGGGGACTAGAAGACCTGCCTTTTTAATCCTGGCTCTGCCACTGAGAAGCAGAGTGAGCTTGACCATCTTTTTTGAGATTTGGTTTCTTCGTTTGTAAAATGGAGAGATGATATCTATCTTACAAATATGACAGAGTAACTGTGAGGCTCAAATGAGATAATGATTGTTGTTGTTCAGTCTTTTCAGGTTGGCTTGACTCTTGCTGACTCAATATGGGGTTTTCGTGGCAAAGATCCTAGAGTGGTTTACCATTTCCTTCTCCAGCTTATCTTACAGTTGAGGAAACAGAGGCAAACAGGGCTAAGTGACTTGCCCAGGGTCTCACGTAGCCAGTAAGATCCTGAGGCCAGATTTGAATTCAGGAAGATGAGTCTTCCTGACTCTGGGCCCAGTGCTCTATCCACTGTACCACCTAATTACAGAAAAATAATAGCTTTCACTTATTTGGTACTTTAAGGCAGTGATGGGCAAACTATGGCCCATGGGCCAGATGCAGCCCCATGAAATATTCTATCCCTCCCCTCCACATTATTCCTAATCTGACGAATACAATGAGTAGGATACAATACAATGAAACTTCTAAAGAGTTGCCTTAGAAACAGACTGACAGATGAGCATTTCCATTTCCTTTGGTCCCCCTCTTTAAAAAGTTTGCCCATCACTGCTTTAAGGCATTTGTCCATTATTTTCTTTGAAGTACATAATAACCTTTGAAGCAGAAGCAATTACTCCTCTCTCTCTCTCTCTCTCTCTCTCTCTCTCTCTCTCTCTCTCTCTCCCTTACCTTAATTTTAGAATCAGTATTGTGTATTGGTTCCAAGTCAGAAAAATGGTTAGGGGTGGGCAACAGAGGTTAAGTAACTTGCCCAGGGTCTCAAAGTCATGTAGCTAGGAAATGTCTGAGGCCATGTTTGAAACTAGGACCTCCTGTCTCTAGGCCTGGCTCTCAATCTCAATCTCCTCCTTTTAAAGAGATTAATAAAATGAGATTCTTAGAGGTTAAAGGATTTATCTAGAATCAGTTAGCAAATAGGTATTTGAGACAGGATTTGAAACTAGATCTTTGACTCTAAATTCAGGATTCTGCCACTAAGTAAACAAGCCTTTTTAAAACACCTACTGCAGACTAGGCAATGTCCTCTAATTCTAAGGACTGAAAAAATGTGCTACACATTGAAGCTTACTATATATTGAACAGCATTAAATCAAGCTCATCTACATCTGATCATCCTTATGTAAGGTGAGGTTGGAGAAAGGAGGAGTAACATTCAATTTCTGATCCCAGATAACCTGGGTCCTCAGAAATCTTTTTTTTTCCTTCTTTTTTTCTTTTAAACCCTTAACTTCTGTGTATTGGCTCCTAGGTGGAAGAGTGGTAAGGGTGGGCAATTGGGGTCAAGTGACTTGCTCAGGGTCACACAGCTAGGAAGTGTCTGAGGCCGGATTTGAACCTAGGACCTCCCGTCTCTAGGCCTGGCTCTCCATCCACTGAGCTACCCAGCTGAACCTTTTTTTTTCTTTTCTGAGTAGCCACCATAGAGCTATTCCAGCCCCCTGCACTGGTGGAACCATGCTGATTTTCTTCCTCATTGGACTACTCAGTGTCTTTGTTGTTATTATTCAGTCATTGAGCCATATCCAACTCTATGTATGTGACTTTGTGGCGTTTTCTTGGCAAAGATCCTGGATTGGTGTGCCATATCCATCTCCAATGTGTCCCCATCTTACAGATGAGGTAAATATGGGTTAAGTGACTTGCCCAGGGTCACAAAGCTAGTAAGTGCTTGAGGCTGGATTTGAATTCAGATCTTCCTGGCTTTTTTCTATATCACTCACTTGTCTAG
Organism: Gracilinanus agilis; assembly: GCF_016433145.1. NCBI lineage: Eukaryota > Metazoa > Chordata > Mammalia > Didelphimorphia > Didelphidae > Gracilinanus > Gracilinanus agilis. The sequence continues at coordinate 282,557,427 of NC_058133.1, forward strand.
GCTAGTCTGAATGACTTTTTGCCAAAGAAATTCTGTCAATTACTCCCTGAGTACTTTGTTTTTTGAATTATTAGGATAAGATAGGATTAGCAGAGGGAACAGTAGGTTCTGGCTCTGTTTTCTTTATCTCTGTCACCTGCTCATCTCCTGGTAAAGTCTCAGAAGACCTTTGAATAGTTTTAGTATTTGATGGGAGGGCAGGACTGGGTTGTATTCAGGGAACTTTTAGGACTGACTGGAGCCTAATAGTAATGGGAAACTGCTCTCTCTATTTTCCCTAACATTACCCACTTGATGGCTAGTATACATTCCAGTTAGCTTCTATAAAAACCACATTGTCATTTCTTTAAGTAATTCAGGAGAGTGGGAATAGTTAGAAGATTTGGACTTTGCTTCTATCTCTTACTGCCTGTAGAGCCTTAGACAAATCACATGAACTTTACCAAGACTTAGTTTTCTTAGCTGCAAAGTGGGCATAATGATAAGGAATCCACATTTTATTTATTATACATTTATGATATATATTTAGATGGTCCCTCACTGTTCGACAGTCCTACCACTAGACTCATATCAATTCCTTCCACTAGTCTTGACAGTGGCTTAATCTTATTTCCTTTTTGGGTAAAATTCCTGGATTTGGAATTAGAATACTTGGGTTCAGGTCCTGTCTCTTATTTCCTAACAGTGTGACCTTGACCGACTCACTGATTCTCTCTCAGGGCCTCAGTTTCCTCATCTATAAAGTGAAGGGATTGGATTTTATAGCATCTTGGGTCTGTTTCAGCTCTGAATCTGTGATCCTCTGTACAAGTACTCTAAAGAGCCCCCTCCATCAGCCTTCTACTTCACTGAGGAAACAGGGCAGTTAGATGGTACAGTGGATAGTATAGAGGAGACAATTAAGGTAGTTTGATAAGAAATGACAGTGCTCTTTTAGAATTTTAGATAGGTAAAAAGGGGAAAGGAGGTGGCTAGGTGGCTCATTGGATAAAGCATTGGGTCAGGAGTCAGGAAGACCTGAATTCAAATTGGACCTCAGCCACTTTCTAGCACTATGTCCTTGGGCAAGTCGCTTAACCTTTTTTGCCTCAGTTTCCTCATCTGTAAAATGAGCTGGAGAAGGAAGTGGCAAATCACTCCAGTATCTTTGCTAAGAAAATCCCAAAATGTGTCATAAGAGTTCAAAGTGACTGAACAACAAAAGCAGTGAGATCAGTATTCTCCCTTCTCCACTGTACCTTTTAGCATCATCTCTCACTCTGTGCCTCTTCCTGCTGTTGGGAGAAGTATTTCTATTCCTCACCAAGGCTAATTCTTCTGCCCACTAATGAATAAATCAACCACTAGGCATTTACCAAGTACTTATTGTGTGCTAGGAACTAGAGACAAAAATAAAAATTTCCCCTGATCTCAAAGAGCTTTCATTCTCCTGGAGAGATAACATATACTCATATAAATATATGTCACACTTATTCAACATTAATAATAACAATAGTATTTCTATACAACTTTAAGGTTTGCAAAGTGCTTTACATATTTTACTCATTAGAACAACCTTATCAGTCCTATGAAGTAGGCGCTAGTTATTATTATTCCCATTTTACCTATGAGGAAGCCAAAGCACAGAAAGTTCAAATGACTTAACTAGAGTTGCATATCCAGTAAATGTCTGAGACCTGAACCCAGGCCTTCCCAACTTTAAACCCTAAACAGTGTCCACTTTGCCACCTAGCTGTCCATTACAGGGTAATTTGGGTGAAGGAGACACTATGCCTCTATATTTCTGTGATCTCGTTTTCCCTGCTTCAACAATTCCTCTGTCTCTTCTGTTTCTCCAGATTTTCTTTCCCATTTGGCTTTTCCCCATCTATTAACAGACTTTAGTTCCCACTGTTTGTTTTTAAAAAGTCTTAATGTTTCTTCCCTTTCCAATTTTTGCTTGATTCCTCTTTTTCCTTTCCTGTTAAACTTCTTGAACTGCCTATCATTATTGTCTCACTCTACTACCTTGCAGCTCATTCTTTCCTGAATCCCCTTTAATCTGGCTTCTGCTGAAAATCCTTTCTCTCAAAGGACACCAATGATCTCCTTATTGTTAAATCCAATGACTTTCTCCCTCTTCATCTTCTCTGACTTTCCCACTGCCTTTGACACTATTGATCCTGTAGCTTTTATTGAATACTCTTTCCTCCATTATCTGTAGACACCACACTTACTGGTTGGCTTCAAGTAAAAAAAAAGTGAAAAAGAGTATGCTTTGATTTGCATTCAGACTCTATCAGTTTTTTTTCTGGAGGAGGATGATATGTTCCATTATTTCCTTTGGAATTGTCTTCCATCATTGCATTGCAGAGAATAGCTAAGTTCTTCACAGCTGTTTAGTGGATCTAATGTTCTCTGGTTCTGTTCTCTTCACTTTGCATCAGTTCATGTAAGTCCAGATTTTTTCTGAAATCATTGTTTATCATTTATTATAATTTAATAGTATTTCATTATAATCATATACCACAACTTGTATATGCATTCTCCTTTGACAGCTTCATTCCCTGTAAAGGTAAATTTAAGCTGCTATCATTAAATTTCTCCTCATTACATGTAAAAGTAGCTTTTAATATAACATGTACATACATATTTAGTTAAAATGGCTCTTTTACTGTTCTTCATACCTGCATACCTTTTTATTGGCTAGCTCCATGGCTGAAATATACTTCCCTCAATTTGAAGTGCCTCAAAATTATCTTGTGTCTATTATGTAAATATGTATTTACATATATGTATACATATGTTCATGTGAAACTGTCAGCTTTTTGAGGGTGGGGACTGCTATACTTTGTCCTAGTATTCTCAATGCCTACCATCATTCCTGGCATCCAGTAGGTGATTAATGAATTAATGAATTTATAGACCAATTAAGACAGAAGGACATTTCAGAAGGAAGAACAGGAGCCAAAGCATGCAACACAATTTGTTATCTTTTGTGCCACAGTTTTATGTTTTTTAGCTTTATTTGATTAAAATCAGAATGCATTTTGGTAAGTACTTTGAATACTAATAAAGATTTTTTTAAACCCTTATCTTCCATCTTAGAATCAATACTATGTATTGGTTCCAAGGCAGAAGAGTAGGAAGGGCTAGGCAATGGGGGTTAAATGACTTGCCCAGGGACACACAGCTAGGAAATGTCTGAGGCCAGATTTGAACCTAGGACCTCCCATCTCTGGGCCTGACTGGTCCACTGAGCCACCCAACTGCCCCTCAAATAAAGATTTAGCATATAAAATGGGTCAATAAGATGGTCCCCTGGATTAGGCAAAGCCTCTCTCTGATTTTATCTTTGTACTTGCTTCAGCACCAAGTATATAGTAGGATAGTAGGTGCTTAATAGGTGTTAAATTATTGCTAAGTGAATTGTGAGACTAACACTGGAACTATGTAATTAATGTTTTTTTAAAGCAATGAAATGTATATGAAGTTTCTAAAATGAGATTTTTCTGAGAGGCTACAAAAGTTGGGATCACTGATATCTATCCAGGTTTGGGAAATGTAAAAGAGGAAGGAGCTGCTAGGGGTGCAGGTCCCTTATTCATTAACTTCATGCTATGGAACAGACATTCTCAGTTTCTGAGGCTGCCTAAGAAGGGAGCAGGAGCATTACCTGATCCACTGGGAAAGTGGAAGGTCATCAATGACCACTTTAAGAATTGATAGGAGCCCCTTGGACTTGGTATCCAAGGAGGAGGATGCAGCCTGCATTTCTCATATCACCATGCATCCCTGACAAATGCTTGTGTGCCTGGATTCAAATGGTCATATTTTTGGCCAGTGTGAAACAATTGTTCCATAAGTACTAGAGATGTAAAATGAAGGGTCAGTAAATCAGTAAATCCGCATTTATTAAGAGTTAACCATGCCAGAAGCAGCTAGATGGCACAGTCATTAGAGCAAGAGGCATGGAGTCAGGAAGCCCCATCTTCCTGAGTTCAAATCCAGACTCAGACACTTAATAATTGTGTGACCCCAGACAAGTCACTTAACCCTGCTTGCTTCAGTTTCCTCATCTGTAAAATGGGCTGGAGAAGGAAATGGCAAAGTATTCCTGTATTTTTGCCAGGAAAATCCCAAAGGAGAACATGAAGAGTTGGACATGACTTAAATGACTCAACGAAAACATAGCAGGCATACTGTTAAGTGCTATAAATACCACCACCCCCAAAAAGAGGAAAAACAACTATTCTTGCCTTCAAAGAATTTAAATTCAAATGGGAAGTGCAATATGTTGCATTACCCAATGGCAGACTGAGGTGGGAAAAGCCTTCATTAGAATGTGGGATTTAAGTTGTCTTGATGGAAGTCATGGAAACTATGAAGTGGAAATAAAGAGGGAGAACATTCTAGGCAAAAAGAATAGCCAGTGGAAAGAGAGAGAGAAGGAGAACAGAGTGTCCTCACATTTGAGAATCAGAAGGTAGGTTAGTGTATCTAGAATGCAAAATTTGTGGAAGGGATTAAAGTTTAAGAAGACTGTAAACGTAGGAAGGGGCTAGGAACATTTACACAGATGTTGTGAAGGCAGAAATGATAAGATTTGGCAATGATTGGAATTGCAAAGAGAAGGATGAGGATGATACAAGATAGTGAGTCAGAGTAATTAGGAGGATGGCAATAATAGCAAAATTTAAAAGAGTTGAGAGTTTGGAGCAAAAGTGCTCTGTTTCTGAATATGTTAAGTTTGAAATGCCTACAGGACATTCAGTTCAAGATTTCCAAAAGGCAGCTGATGATGTAGGTCTGTAATTCAGGATAGAGACTGGGACATAAAGATCTGGGGACCATATGCATGATGCTAATTGATTGATAGGAGTTGATTAAATCACTAAATAAGATAATATAGAGATAGAAGAGAAAAGAATCTCTGGTTAGCGGTCATGAAATGGATGAAGTCAACAGTGAAGTGATTAGATAGAAGGAGAACCAGGAGAGAGTAGCATCTTGAAAACATAGGGGAGAGAGAATGTCCAGCAGGAAAATGATCTTCAGTTGGTAAAAAGTTAGGGGAAAATAATGCACATGATCACATATAATAGCATTAATAAATAACTATAGTTGTTATTGTAATTTTTCATTAATACAATAACCACAGCTTGGTTCTTAACCTTTCTGAAGCAGAAGTGGATGATTGGTGAATAAAAGGTATCATTGTAATTTATTATACATTATTTCACAAAATAGGCTGGATGACCAATTGCCAGGTATATTGCACTAGAGGTTTATGAGATGGATTAAATGACCTCTGAAGATCCTTCCAATCCCAGAAATTCTTTGATATTCACATCCCATCAGTAACAACCACCTGTCCTTCCTGAGGCTTGTCTAAGGATTTCCTTATATTTGTAGCCTTTATTATAGTTATTATATTAGGATGAGAACTCCTTGAGAGCAGAGACTCTTTTAGTTTTTGTCTTTAAATCTTCAGCATTGTGCCTAGCACATAGTAGGTGCTTAATAAACGTTTGTTGATTGGTTAATTCTCTTACTGCATGACTATTCGAATGTGAGAGAAGTTTTCATGTTAAGATGTTTCATGAGAGATCACTTCATTTTTTCTCCCCCATTTACAGGAGGCATACTGTGGCCACCATCAGGAAATCATCCGCAGTGTCTGAAACCCATCAAGAGGTATGAAGATGGATGTACACACAACATGAAAAAGTATCCCTATGGACATTCATTTACTTCTTTGATCCATCATCACAAATATTTTCAGTTGTGAACAGATTTTTCTTTGTCTTTAAGTATTTCTTTTTCATCTTGTGTTCTGCATAAGAATGCAAGTTCTTATATAGTTCAGTGGTTTCTCAAATCATAGGGTGCTGGTATGCTTCAATGGAGTATGTCGATAATAATCATGGGACTTTATGTTGGATCATAAAATTAGGACAATCACTTACTATCTTGGCCTTTTTCCTTATATTTCCTTTCCCTCAGATCAAAGGGTGGTAGGATTTAAAACTTGAAGGGGCTTTAGAGGCTAATTCAATGCTCATTGCTGACATGTAGCTTTTCCAGGGGAAAAGTTGTGCCCTTAAAACTTCTTTATGTAGCCTCGACCACTGAAAATGACATTTCTGTGACAGCATGGAGGGACCTAGTCCTCCCAGCTCCCTTCTTTTTGCATTTCCTAAACATGGGTAGATATCAATGTTCCCAGATTTCCACCCTGCCCTCCCCACCTGATTCTCAGAAGAATCTCAATTAATAAGCTTAGTTTAAATGGTATTATTTTAAGGAAAATACCAATTACATAGTTCTAAACCACAAAAGATCTAGGTTAGACACATATTTACACTTTTTTCTATCTTATTTATTTATGTAGTAGGAGGTAAGAAAGTGACTATGGGATGAAATATTTGGAGCATTCATCTTTGCATTCTCTACATACTTTTAATATCCATTAAAAGCTTATACTTTATTCATGCCAATGGGGAGGACTATAGTCAAGTGGCAATTATTCTTTAAAGCATTCAGTAGTTCTTAAAGAAAATGAGTTCTGTCTTAACTTTGCCATTGGAGACTTTTTCAACCCAGAATCTGATGACAAGGACAATCCTTACTGAAGCTACTTTCAATCTAGGGGATTTTTTTCCTCATCAAATTCTACCTGCTATCGTTGTACGTATTATTGTCCTCCCTGTCTTTCTCTCTGCCTAATTCTGTCTCTCTGTTTTTCTTTGTCTCTGTCTCTTTCCTCTTCTTATTTTGAAGTGAAAACAGCAGGTAACACAAGCTCTACCTTGAGTTAGATGAACAAAATAAACATTGTAATTATTAGGATCAATTACCCTTCTTGCCACCCAATTATATTCCAATGGACTACTTGCTAAGATGAAAAGTAGGAATTGGAGAGAAAATGATGTATTGGACGTGGTATAAAAAAAGAAGAAGAAAAGATTTTTTAAAAGATGGGTAGAATGGGAATGCTAGAAAGAAAAGGAATAGGGAAAAAAACAGTTCAAAAAAGGATACAGGGAGATGGAAAGGTCAAGAGTCAGGAGATAGAAGTTTGAATCTTGGCTTTGGCTTTTGGTGACCAGGCAAATCATTTCCCCTCTCTGGGGCTCATTTTCTTTCATTTACAAAATGAAAGATTTAAATTAGATGAGTGTCATGGGTACCTTTTTGCTCCGAATCCTAAAATCTAAGTATAGATTGGGCTAAAAGATAATAGTTTAGGCGCTGAAATTGCACAGAAGTTGATGAAGGTAGAATGTGTCTCTCCACCCCTTCATGACCCCCAAACTTTTTTTTGGTTAAACTCAAGAGTAAAATCTTTCACTAGCATGTGGTATTTGGAAACAAATAAAAAACCCTTAAAAGCACTTATGTAAATACTTAGAGCTCTGAGACAACCTAGAATTTAACTTTTTTTTTTCTGTTTAATAATGCTGTTCTTCCACTCATGGAATTCACCTGGGCATGTTTACCTTTAATCTCTGCTACTGCAGAGGCGACGGCTGTGAATCGTTTGACTTTAAGAATTGTGAGATGTTGTGGCAGTAAACCAATCAGGTGTCTTTTCTAAATCTAGTACCAAGATGGTGAACCCTTAGGGGAAGAGGAGGAAAACTACCAAGCTGCCTAAGTAGGGGTGAACTAGCTCAGGTCACAAAAACAGAGCAGGTTAAATAGAGCAGATCAGTACTGGGATAGGGCCATGAACATGGGGAAAGGGAGAGCCTTGTTTTTTGATGAACAATATTTAAAGTGAAGACTTCTACTGAACTAAATGAAAGGCAGCACAGAAAGGAATATTAATCCTTGCTAATGAGTCCTTTGCAGTATTCTAAAATAGCAAAATAGACAAGGTATCAGGGTAGATGCTTTAGGGATCAATGATCAGGGAGAGGGACTGGTGCCAGAGGAATTCAATGCATGGCAGTTTCAAGAGAACCATGTGATTTTACTAGCTAGGGCAGGTTGAAGAAGGAGATAGGACAAGAGACCAGGCAGCAGGTACAGGTCAGAATTCTGGTCCTTCTGAGAGAAAGCAATGGGACTCCTAGGGACAGCTAGCCATGTACCTATAAATTGATTAGATTGTAAACTCCTTGAGGGAAGGGGCCATTTCTGTTTCATCTTAGTATTTTCAATGCCTAGAAAATAGAAGATGCTTGTTAGATGTTAGCAGAATAAAACTGAATTAGATTTATTCAAGTAGAGCCAGACGGGTAGAAGAGAAGAACAGAAGGACGTTGACACAGGCAAGAACCAAAGTCAAAGAGGGGTCAAAAACCAAAGCAGGTAGTCAAGAGCCAGAGAATGTATAGGAGTTGATAGAAGAAAGCAGGCAAGGCTGGAAACAGTCCAGGATCAAGGACATGATCAGTTCATTGTCCCTGCATCCTGGGCTTCTATTTGGTGCATGTTTGGAGCCAATTCCAGCTTCTCTGGGCCCTGCAGGTGGGAACAAGCCATAAGAAGCACTTGACTAAGGTTGAAAGTATGTGGACAGATGAGGAGCAGCAGCTATTGGCAGGTAAACTTTGATATAAGGCTTGTTAAAAAAAATCACATTTTTTCCTTTAAAATATACAAAAAGGCAAGTGTGTGTAAGTATTTTTTTGTTGTCAGAGGAAGCTGCCAGCAGTGTTTAAAGCCCTTATTCCTGAAAGTCAGCAGCACAAGCATAAGCCAATCACACAAAACCTTTGGCTTTGCCTCTAAGTCACCTTGAAGTTCTTAGGCATCAGCTTCATGCTGAGACTTGCCATGCAGAAATATTTAAATAAAAATTGTGAAAGTGAGGAATGCATTTGGCTATGGGAGGTGTGAAGTATGACTCTGGTGAGAAAGAAAGGAGAAAAAAAGAGAAATCATTTTTTACATATTCAGCAGTTTATGGTCAGTTTCCTTGAAGAGCTTTTTGGTTGCATTTAACAAGACCATTAATTAACACAGTTTATCATTCTACACTAATGATTTTCAATGAAAACAAAAACTATTAACATCAAGCAGACTGCGACTCCAAGGGCAGATTTGATTTGATATTGTCTTCTGAACTTTCTTCAGCTGAGTTCTATGGTTCGAAGTGATAGATGTTCAAGTAAAAATTTTATCACCTTACAGAATTTTATTTCTGCTTTACTTGCAGTGACAAAGGTGAAGTGAAAGACCTGAATTAGTGAGATGGGTGGAGAAACCTGTAAAGTTGTAAATCTCAAATTGGTCTTAGATGTATCCTATTCGAATCCATTATCTTTGAATGAGGGGGAGCCCATCTTTGAGGGCAATGTTAACTATAGGAATAAAGATGGAACAAATGGAAGAAGCCCTCAGTATTTAATAACAACCTTTTTACCTTGAAGATGTACTCAAGAGAAAACCGGTATGGAATCTCTCCCTCCTGTTCTTAACTGAATGGGTATAGTAATTAGAACACTGGATTTGGAGTCAGGAAGATCTGAATTCATATCTTGCCTCTAGCACTTACTTAGTTGTATTAACCTAGACATAAGTTGTTTCCATTTCCTCATCTGTAAATAAGGGGAGAATAATAGCACCTACTTTCTAGAGTTGTTGTGAGGATCAAATGGCATAATATTTATAAATTTTTGCAAACTTTTTTTTGGTAAACTTTAAAAGTACCACAAAATGCTGACTCTGTTATACACCTTTGCTTCTTTATTTGAACTTTATCTTGGCTAGAAAATGGAGAACATATTCATAGTGACTCAGAGTCCTGCATGGGAACCTCTTCCTCTCCCAGGTCAAATCATGTTACATGGAGCCCAACTAGACAAAGACATTTTTTTCCAGGTCCTTAAATAGAAGGAATGATGAAGGTACCTACTTTACCAGCTGGAAGGGCTGATTCAATTTTGTCTTTGGAGAAATGATGGTTCCCAGAAGGCATCCAAATGCTTTTCTATTTCTCTTACCCAGATGCCACACTTTCAGACTGTGCTTTTCTTGACTGAGTCCAACTCTTCAGATCTTTAGCTTTAGCTTCAGTATGTGGGTCTAATTTTGTCATAGATGGAGTCTCACCAGAAATTGAGTGCCGGTTTTTTAAGAGTTGGGGAGAGTCCTGCTCTCTGTTAAATGATAAGCTTGAGTACCATGAGGTCCGATGTGGGGATAGCTAGTTGGTACAGAAGGGAGAGTGTTGCATCGAGGAATAAGGAAGACATTAAATTGAATCCAACCTCAGATTCTTGCAACTTGGTTCTTCTTGGACAAATCACTTAACCAGGCACAATTTTCTCCACTATAAAATGGGGTTAATAATAGCACCTGGCTCTTAGCTATTATTATCAAATGACAATTGATGTAAACTACTTGGCAACCTTAGAACCTACAGAAATATTAACTATTACTGTTATTGAGGGGATAGTTAGTTGGTTTGCTTTGAAGGACACTCTCAGTCTAACTTATTTAAGTGGGGAAGGTAGTGGGCAAAAAGATATTTTCAGAGGCCTGATTGAAAATCATCCAGGTATAAACCTCTTGATGGTAATTTCAGAAGTTCTCATTCTATTAGGAAGTTTGGTTTGGTCAAGGCTTATTTTATCTCATTCCACTTAGTCAGACGCTTCCTCTGCAGGAGAAGAAAATATAATACCCTTGCTCTAGAGTTAGAGAACCTGGGTTCAGATGTATGACTTTGGAAAAGTCATTTATCTTCCCTAAGCCTTTTTTTTCCTCATCTATAATATGAGATAGTTGGACTGATTGGCTTCTGAGGTCCCTTGAAATTCTAAATCTGTGATGCTATGACCCTCAAATAACAAAATCAACAGATCAAAACATACTTCCAAAGTAATATGGGGTTGTTTAGGTAAGACATGTATTAGATAAATAATGGAGTAGTCAACTTTGTGAAACTTTCAAGCAAGAGATGTCTGTTGTGAAGAAAGAAACAGATATGAATTAAATTGTGATTTTTCTAGAATTATTGGGGAAGAGGGGAAGCTCCCTTAAAGGAGTCAACCTAAAAACCAGTTGGGAGGGAGAATATTGTTGTTGTTTGTCCTTCATTTTTAAAGAGCACCAATGACATCATGGGGGTGATAGCTTGACTTTTTATAAATTGGGTTTGAAGTGAGGCAAAGTTGCACAAAGTTATCAGCCTTATTCTCTCTTTCAGTCATCAAAGAGAGAATATAGGACTTCAAGAGAGAAGACATTTTCAAGTCCTGTCTCTGACATTTCTGACTTTGAGCAATCACTTTACATCTCTGACCCTCAGGGTTTTGATTGGTTAAATGGACATGAGAAATGGTATATTGGAAAGAGCAATAGGTCTTTAGAATTAGAGGACCTGAGTTTATCTGCTTCTGGCTACTTGTGTGACCTTGGGCAAGTCAATTCAATTCCCTGGGCCTCTGTTTCCTCCTCTATAAAATGAGAAGGCTGGACTTTGATAGACTCTGTGGTCCCTTCTGTTTCTAGATCATCCTATAAAAACTACTTGCCTCATAAGGCTATTTTTTTAAAAAAGTGTATAAATATTACAGCTTTGGAGAAATGTAAGCTGTCATTATCATTATGTTTCAAGGCAGCGCATTCCACTTCTAGAATGTTATCTTTATATCTAACCAAAATCTTCCTGCCTATAATTTTTTCCTGGTCCTGACCTTTGGGATCAGATAATTTTTATTCCATCTTTGACATGACATTCCTTTAAATGATGGTCTCTTCTCTCATATAAACATTCCCAACTCTTTTGGCCATTTCATTGTGACTTGGCATCAGTCCATTCCATCACCATCTTGGTCATCTTCCAGCTAGACATATTCCAATTTTCCAATGCCTCTCTTTAAGATCTGGTGCCAAGAAATAAGCACAATAATACACATATTTGATTAAAGATCTGGTCATGCCCGAGCATATAAGGACAACATGAGGCAGGTGTCATGATGGTAGTAGATTTCTAGGGTCATATTTATGGCTGCCTCTGGGCTTATTGAATCAGATCATTTTATCCAAAGAGCCATCAGTGAGCTCCATCAATCAATAGAGTCATTGAGGCATATATATACAAAGTATGCAAAAAAGTCTACTTTGGCTAATGATTCCAGATTGCTATACGTCTGCTGCAGGTTCCTAGTAGCTGATTTAGGTAGTTTAAAAATATGAGAAGCCAATTGATTTCTTGATTCATGAGCTTTAGAGACCAATTTCCTTACATCTGAGTGGAATTAGAAGTCTTCTAGATTATTGAAAAGTAGAAAACTTGTTTCATACAGAATAAGGCTTTCCTAGGATCCTGCAAGAACTGCAATAGATGGCATGAAAACTAAACTTCACTCTCAATTCTCAACCTATCCCAGTCAGTTCAACTTGTCTGGGCCTCATTTTGTTCAACTGCCAGAGTGAGGTTGTTCTAGGTCATCTCTAAAGTCCTTTATAGTTCTTACATCCAATGACCAGGTGATCTCTAAATTCAACTGAATTCAACAAATATTTATAAGCACGTACTGACCGCCAAAGAAGCATGTAGGTAGTATATAGAAGGTAAAGGATGAGACTTAGAGACAGGAAAACCCAAGTTCAGGTCCTACCTATATATTAGTTGTGTGAACTTGGGTAAGTGACTTTACCTCTCAGTGCCCTGGTTAATGTTCTAAGACTATAAGGCGGGGAGAGGTGAGCTCTCATAAGTTGCTGACTTGTACAAGTGAAAAAAGCTTACATTCTCAGATATCCATACCTCAATGAAATCACAGTTCTGGACCAAAAAAACCTCCCCAAACAAAAAACAAACAACAATAAAAAAGTAGAGGGAATCATGTCAGGTGCTGGGAGACCAGCCTTTTATTTTATTAACTGTAGATTATATTTATATGGTTCTTTGCTTTTGTAAAGTATATTGTTAAATATATTATCTCATTTGGAAAATCCTATTTTTTATTGTTCCTCCTTCTCAAAGGTTATGGACCATGATACAAATTCATAGCTATAGAAAAAGAGGCAGGAGTAGGGAGATGGGGTATATGTGTGGAACTTGCACTAAATTAGTAAACCAACTTCAGGTAGCACCACCTCCAGGCACTTCATTATTTAATTTATGCAGTCAACATACGATCTTTTGTTCTAGAATTTTTTTTTGATCTTAAGGGAGTATATCCATTTTGTCTGCTTCCTTAAATCTGTTAGAGACCATTTCTTTAATTTATTTTGCATAATTTCTATCCCTAGACTATGCACAAGTTGGATTTTTTGGCTGCTAGTCAAAATAGGACAGTAGGATACATGTAAAGTACATCTCAGTGTCATCCCAAGTGAGCTTATCCATATCTGTTTTGCATAGGTGACTATTTGCTTTGATAAGACCATGTTTGTTAGTTTTCCCAAGAGACAGTGTAGAACAGTGGGGGAAAAAACATAAGACTAAAAGTCAGCAGTCCCGGGTTCTAGTCATATTCCTGTCATTTGGTAGCTAACCAACCCCCTTTAATTTCTCAGCCTTATGCGGAAAATGAGGAGATTGGACTGGCTGGTCCTGACAGCCTTTGCCAGATCCATTATTCTAAAATGTTGTATCTCTAGTTTACAGGAGTAAGAGACCAAATATGGGCAGCTTATTTATACATTTTCAAGTGAAAAAATATGTTAACTAAATTAGAGAAAATGGGTGGTATCACACTCATGTAGACACCCCAATATCTACCCCCTCGCTGGTGCAGAACTTAATGAGTTCTCGTGAGAGAAATGTCACAGACATGTCACTTAGAGGCACTACAGGATTAGTGGAAAGAGTTTTGGACTTTGGGTCAGGAGATTTCCCTGAAGTTGCCAAACCATGTCATATTCTGGTTATCCTCCTCATCCCTCTCCTATAAGGACATTGGATACTGCTCTGTCCCTGGGATCCTGGGCTGAGCTGTTACCTCTTTTCCCTATAGCTAGGCTCATGCCATTTCCAAACCATGTATTGTCTTTCCTTATAAAATGAAAGCTCATAAAAGAATGGAGTGTCTTTTTGTATATGTATTTATATCCTCTGTGTGTGGCATACAGTAAATACTTAATAATGCTTTATCATGAGGATAGTAAGCTAGCTCAGTGAATTGAGAACCAGGTCTGAGACAGGAGTTCCTGGGTTGAAATCTGGCCTCAGATACTTCCTAATTGTGTGACCCTAGGCAAGTCATTTAACCTCCATTGTCTAACCTTTACTGTTCTTCTGCCTTGGTACCAATACTTAAGATTTTAAGATAGAAGGTAAGGTTTTTTTTAATGCTTTATTATTTATTAATTCCCACTTCTAATAAATTAACAATAAATTATTTATAACAACTAGCTGTATGACCTTACACAAGGTGTTTTACCTCCCTGGACCTCAGTTCTCTCATCTGTTAAATGAAAGGATTAGACTAGTTAAACAATTATGGTACACTCCAATTTTGAATCTGTATGGCTTCATCTCAATTTTATCTTTTGCAAAAAAGAATGGACTAATTTAGATGAATTCTTAAGTTTTTTCCAACTTCCAATTCTAAGATTCTATATTCATAGATTCTTTAATTCTATGAAATCATTATTCTACAAAATTAAGATAAACCCTGACAACTGTGACCTTTACTACAGTTCAATAAGGTCTTAAATGTGTTTGGTGAATCGGCTTGAAACTAAATTCATGATCTGATAGAAAGAACTGAATTTGATGATGAAGACGTGGGATCAAATTAAAAGGAGATTGTAAAGGGACCTCAAAATGAAATGTACTACCATTGATGATGATAGAGCAGGAATATAATTACAATGGGACAACTAGATGGAGCAGTGTATAAAGAACTGAACTTAGCATCAGGAAGACCAAAGTTTAACTCCTACTTAGACCACTCAATAGAGGGGCAAGTCTTTCACATCATATGTTAAATCATGTGTTTTACCCCTTTCTGTATCAGTTTCTTCATCTGCAAAATGGAAAAAATAACTCTCACACTCTGATTATTGTGAGGATCCCATGAGATCATGTAAGTAAAGGGTTTTGCTGACCTTTAAAGTGCTGTAGAAAAGTTTTTACTATAATAGTAGACCAGTGGAGAAGAAAACTTTGTGGATGGCATTAATACTTTTATTTTAAAAACAAAATGAAAAAATAGTTCATATTTGCATAGCACTTTAAGACACAAAACACTTTCTTTACTAAAACCCAGAAATGTAAGCACTGAAAGAGTTATCAATCCTGTTCTACAGATGCAGAAACCGAAGTCATGGGCAAAGTGACTTGCTCATGGTCAGTCAACAAATTGTTGGAGAAAGACTCTGCGCACCTGTCCTTTTGATTTCAAGTCCAAATGTTCTTATCTATTCCATTAAGATGACTGGTTAAGGGAGGGGAAGAAGACTAGGTCTTATGGGCATATAAACTCAAATTTCTCCTTAAGTGTAAATCACATTGATCTCAACACAGCAGAAACTGCCTGATTATTGGAATTGAAGTTTCTTTGTTCCCACTCTTTGAAGCCTTCAATCTCCAGAGAATTTATTCACTTAGAGGTTTTATGAGGCTAAGCAGGACACTGACTGGAGCAACATGAATTAAGTATTCATTAATTGGAATCTTTGATTTACAAGAATTCTCAAGGATTCTTTTTCCCTCCAACATAGAGGCATTAGAGGAGGAAGTATTCTAAGATTATACAAGCTCACTTTCTTGTTTTATAGATGAAGGAGCCAAGGTCCACACATGGAAATGACTTAGGTAATGGCCAAATTGGGACTAAAACCAAGAATTTTACAGTTCTTGGGTAGGTGGTCTTTCCATTCTATTCCATTCACACTGCCCCCTGTATTTTCTAACAATGCTTACTTTTGTTCTGCAAGGGAAATAAAGGAGAAGTAGCCTTAGGAAAGTTCTGAAAGTTATTCTCAGGTAAAGAGTAAAGTCAATGAGACTGGCAGAACGGAGAAGTGAAGCAGGATCTTTGGAGGATGGAAAAAACCCAAGTAGCCTGTAAATTTTGAATAGATTGTAAACACATAATAGATGAATGAGATAGGCTTGCCAAGAGGCTGTTAAAATGGCCCAGTTGGGAAATGACTAATGCATGAACGCAAATCTTAGAGGCAGGCAAAGTTAGAGATCTGTGAACTTTCTAAAGGTTAAATAAGTGATAACAGCATTTTATGAATGCCCCCAAAGTGAGTTTCAGGTATTAAATACATGATGTGAATATATAAGTGTCTTTAATTGGATATGATTAAAAATAATGAGATATGTTTAAAATAATGGCAGTAGAGAACAAAATAGCAGTTAGTGAGAAGTGGTCTAGAAAGCCCAAAGTGATAGGTACCTGGTGGTTTCCTTGTCATTAGAAGAGGTAATACTTTTCATATAAGGAATTGGTCACTTGAGCATGTGAAATGAGTTACAGGCCAATAGGACTTCTAGCTTCTCTGGATTCCCTGGCATAGAAACTTTGAATACAGTAATGATAAAATAGAAAAGTATGAGGCAATCCTTCAAATATGTATTATGGCATAATGATTAAAAATCATCTATAGATCCATGGAGACAACTGAATGCTTGGTTCAATCTCCTGTCTGTTGTCAAAGGACCCTTAATTAATCCTACCTTTTACATTTTTGGGTTAGCCTTGGACAAGACAATCTTTTGCCTCAGTTTCCTCATCTGTAAAATAGAGTGGTGAACAAAATGGCTGATGGTGTCCTTCTAGCCCTAGATTTAAGATTCTATGGTTCTGTCCATCTCTGGGTCATTTCACTGCTCATTAGCAGGGGCAAGCAAGGGAAAGGAAAGGAAAGTTGCTGAAAATTCAACTATCAAATATCATCTCATTATTAGCTTTATTGGAAAGGTATAATGGGAGAAAAGGTAGGAATTCATGAAGTTTCTTTAGTTTGTCTCCAGATGTTATATACTAACCTCCCTCTTTTCTCATTTATACAAATACTTGACATTCTATGTCCTGGTTTCTTTGAATATATTGAGAACCTCATTTTCAGAACAATATCATAAGCAGAATCTAATTTTGTCCATGCATAACATGGATAAAATACAGTTTGAAAGACATGAGTGGATGGATAGTGGTATATATCATTGGAGGGAGCATCTAGATCAAGGGGATCAGGGATCCATCTTAGCACTGAAATAAGTATGTATAAATCTCAGTAGATTTTTTTTTATTATGGGTTTTAATCCCAGGATTATATGTTCTAGTAGAAAGCACTGGATTTGGAGTTTAAGGTTATTGGTTCTGGACTTTCCCATTCATAACTATTTTTGCTGAGTCAAACATTGGGTAGTAACTGTCATACTACTGGTTTCTCGTAGAGTAGGAAGGAAGCACAGAGCCAAGATGTGGAAAAGTACAAAGTTTAGTTGCATACAGTATACTCTGTCTATAAATATGTTTACATACATACAAACACACCTATGTATCATAATAATACTTAGTATTCTATATTTGCAAGTGCTTTAAAAAAAACTTTTTCCTATGTCACCTAGCGAATAAATCATAGCATCACAGATTGAGTTAAATGAGACCTCACATGCAATCTAGTCTAATCTACTCATTTTACACCTGAAGCCCCCCCAAATGGAAAAGATTGCCCAAGGTCTTACAAGTAGTGCCTGAGGCAGAATTCAAACCCAGGACCCATGTCTAAAGACCCAATATTCTTTCCATTTACCACATAGCATGATTTCCTGGAAAGAATATCGAATTTAGAGTCAGAAATCATGAGTTCAGATCTTGGCTTTGTCTTTGTTAACTGTTATGACCCCAGGCAAACCACTTCACTTCTATTCCCTTAACTGTAGAATAATAGTGTTCCTGCTACCCATTTCACAGCATTTGGTAAGGTAATATTTTCATACACTTTAAAGACTTGTAGAACTTTCAGTTGTTAATTTCTGAAAGATAGGGTTGGGCTTCATGATAGCTAAGGTTCCATCTAGCTCTAAATTCCTTTGATCCCATTTGAACTTCACAATAATCCTACAAAGTATTGTTCCTATTTGACAGGGAAACTGAGGTCCAGAGAAATTAATTGACTTCTTCATGGCCATAGAATTAATTCTTAATAGTTCCAGGGTTAGTCTTAGGTTTAGGAGCTGATATCAGTGTTACACTCAAACATACTTTGGTTTCTGAGATTCCCTTAGACTCCTGGTGAGTCTAAGTCAATATAAACATTTGTTGTTATTCTTTGTACTCAAAGAAACCAAAATGACATCATGATGTTGGGGTCAGTGTACAGGTTCCCACTGTGACTGATCAGACCAATCTGTGCTAGGAAGGTTCTACCACAGGCTGGGTACAAATAGACCATATGGACATTTGGAATGGAGATGCCTCTAAATTTGCACATCTCACATTTCTTTTGAGCTACTGCAATTATGCTTTACTCATAGAGCACAGCCCCTTCTTTGATGTGGGCGTGCCAAGCTGGATGGTCCTGTGGGGCAACAACTTAGGAATGGGCAGCCTAATAACATTTATCTTCAGACAGAAGACCATAAGGTGGCTGAGTCATTTCTGGGACTGACATTTGAGAACTCTCAAATGTGTCTGGGGAATATTGTAGAGAGGAAGGAAGAGGAAGTCAGAGAAAAATGGAACTAAGCCGATTGTCTCTTGATTCTTCAGACCAGGGAATGACATTCTCCTCTCAATTCTCCTCTCCCTTACATCTTTTTACCTGAGATCTGGAGTCCTTTGGACCAATTTTGTCATCCTGGAGCCAGCCCAGCTTCTCGGAGGGAGGAAGAGGAGACTGAAGCAGCTGTTTGTCTGCCTGAATTAGAAATCAGATTACACATGACGATGGAAGCCATCTTTAATGACTACCTTTCTGTTTGATTTGCCACAGTGCTTTGCCTTCAAGGCATACTTGAGTTACAGAAAATTAGTCAAGTCTAGGTAATACACTTGCCTAAATGTAAAACTGTTTGGTCTATTCTTCTTTCTCATATTGATGATCTTTCAACACCTATTATGGAAAGTTTCAGTGATACACATGCATTATCCAGTAGTTTTAAGGAAACTTATCATAGGAGCATAGAATCATAAATTTAGCTCTGAGAGGGAATGTAAGCTTCCATGAGGCCAGGTTCCTTATTTTACAGGCATAGAGAAAGCTTTTTAGAAGAAACAACTTACCCAAGATTATACACAAATAAATAGCACAAAGGTTTCTTTGATGAAGGCAATAAGAAATCTTTAATCTGTAAAATTATGGCAAACTTGGTTGTTCACATAGAGGCAAAAAGAGGCAAATCCAGAATTGGCAGGCCCACAAACACAGTACTTATCCAAAACCCAGTGAAAGCAAAGGAGGAACATAGGGTCAGCAATCCAGTTGGTCTCCATGGATCTGCTGCCCTCCATCTGCCTTGAATAGTTCACAGAGGCAGCAGCTTCACCCAATGATTGATTCATTCAACAAACACCTGTTAAGTGACCACTCTTTGTCAGGCACATAGAGGGTAGGGACCAGATTTGTGATTTTATTGGCATAAGGCATACATGGAAGAGCAAAATACCCCCTGCCAATGTAGGTCAGCATCTTATCTGCAATTTATAAGCTTAGAGGATAGCTTAGATCACTGAGAAGACAGGAGACTTGTCCAGAGTCATATAGCCATTATATTCCAGAGGTGGAACTTGAACCTAGGTCTTCCTACCTTTGAAGTCAACTCTTTACTCACTATATATCACATTCTCTCTCATGGCAATGGAGAATATGAAGACAAAAGCAAAATGGTCTCTACTTTTATAATCTACTGAAGTGGGGGACTACTATGCACAGATAAATAAAAATTTTAAATGTATGAACTAAATGCAAAGTACTAGGAGAAAGGAAGGGGCAGCTAGGTGGCACAGTGGAGAGAACTATCCTTGAGTTCAAATCTGGCCTTAAACACTTATTAGCTGTGTGACCCTGAGCAAGTCATTTACTCCAGTTTGCCTCAGTTTCTTTATCTATAAAATGAGCCAGAGAAGGAGTTAGCAAATCACTCCACTATCTGTGACCAAATAGGATCCCAAAGAGTTGGACACAGCTGAGAAATAACTGCAAATGAGTAAGGAGGGCCTGATAACTAGAGAGATTAGAGGTAGCCATCGAATTTTCCCCTTAGCAAAATGAGGAGGCTCTATGAAGTAATCTCTGTTTTGAAATCTTGAAGTCCTAGGAGCAGAGTCTTATGAATAGTAGGTATTTAATGATTTTTTTTAATGTCATTGGCTTGGAGGAGAAATGCAGCTTGTATAAACTGGGAAAAATTTGATTGGTCAATGAGACCCAAGGAGATATGGCTTTGCTCTGTGGAGGAGAAGCCAACAGCCTGTCTAGGGAAGAGAAATAAACAATGCACAGATGAGTAGAGGGAGAGCCATTCAAAGAGCAATGAGCCTGAGGAAAAACCAAAGGGGAAATGGTGGGTTGCACACTAAATATCAGCTAAATATCAGAGCGCAGTGATGCTAAGATGAGAGAATCAAATAATTTCCAGCACTGCCACCTAAGTGGGTGATTTTGTCTTCTGAGGGATAAATAGCATGTACTGCTGCAGTTGAGGTGTCTAAAGGTGTAATTGCTTATTATGTTTTGGTTTCCTTAGGCTCTGATTAGCCATTAAAAGACAACAACAGTGGCAGCCGCAAAAAACAACAACAACAACAACAACAAAAAGCAAATGACACTAAAGTCCCTTCTCTGTTCCTAAGGAACTCTGCTTCACTTAAAACTTCAAATGGACTCAGTTTCTAATCACTCTTGTGGTAATAAGATACCTTATCTATATTCACTGCTGGAGACACTGTTATTCAGAGAAGTTTGGAGAGCTGTCCACATATGTGTAGCAAACTAATGACAGAGTGAGGATCCTGCTCCATTACTGGAGGGGGACAAGGGAGGATATTGTGTATGTGTCATCTGTTTGGATTCTGGGCTCTTCAAGTAGATATTGTGACTACTTCTGTGGTGTAGAGAGTGTCTGTATAATGCTGAGCACATGGTAGGTGCTTCATAAAGGTTTGTTGAATTGGGTTGAGTTGCACTGAACTTGGGCCATTGGTGATGGTCAACAAAACAGTATTGGTGAGGGAAAGGGAGATTAAAGGCATGATAATTGATGCAAAGCCTACCAGTGAGTGAGGGAAAGTCTTTAAAACAATGTGCAAAAAGACTGTCAGAGATTAAAATCGCCTCAGCAAAAAAAGTTTCAACTAGGAGAGACATATACTTTATACCAATACATACAAAGGTCCACATTTTAATTTTAGTGGACACTTTCCATTAAGCTAGACAAATTTCAACTCCATAACTTAAAAAAACCCTTATCTTCTGGCTTAGAATCAATATTGTGCATTGGTTCCAAGGGAGAAGAGTGGTAAGGGCTAGGAAATTGGGGTTAAGCAATTTGCCCAGGGGCATGCAGCTTGGAAACATCTGAAGTCAGATTTAAACCCAGCACCTCCCATCCCCAAATTCCTTATTAGCTATGCTTCTTATCTCTGTTTTCCTGTAAATCTTCAAAAGAAAATCTACTCAGTGTCTTCGAGGCATTTTTATTTTTCAATAACTCAAGGGTGCCATATAACATTTGGCTTATACATTATCTCTTATTTTCATCACATGACTTGTCCATCTCCCTTTCTTGTCACATTCTTCCTTGACAATATCTTCCACGCTATTTCTTATATATAAGTTGCCATTGGTGCCATGCAGTCACCAACTTATCTCCCATTGGACCTTTTTCTGTTAGCCTTTAGATTGTTTGTAAGATCATTGTACTCAATGATCTATAGCTGCACTACATTCATGGGAGAATGCTCAAATCAAAGAGTTGAATGTTTACTGCAGAAAGTAGTTTAGGATCATTGAAAGTCTGACTCAAGTTCTCCAGTAGAATCTAATTGGGGGATATGTAGTCTGTGACAGACAGGATTTGGTCCCAGCTTCTCCAACTCCAAAATCAGAATTCTCTTTCTCTATATCATACTGTGCATAGACAACTTACTCAAATGATTGCCTTATCTATAGCCAGTTACTTTCCATCCCTTTAGGTAATGCCAATTTCAACTTTTTTTTTTACTATGTTGTTTGGCATTTGCTCATTCTGACTCATTTCCTCAAGAAAATATTCATAGTGTCTAGAGGAAAGTATGGGTGGTAGAGGACTTTATGTTGATGCCATGTGAGACCAGTTGAAGAATATTTAATATTTAATCTGAATATTTAATCTGGAGATGGGAAGACTGAGGGACCCAATAATAATAGGTAACACTTATATTTAGCACTTTAAATTTTGTAGAACACTTTACAAGTATTAGCTCACTTGATCCTCACAACAATCCTACGAGGTAGGTATTATTATAATCCTCATTTTTCAGATGAAAAAACTAAGACAGACAGAGGCTAAGCAATTTGACCAGAGTCATACAGCTAGGAAGTGTCTGAAGTCAGATTTGAATGTAGGCCTTCTTCATTCCAAGCCTAGCATGCTATATCTTGTGCTATCTCGCTGCTTCTGGACATAATAGGTATCTTCCAGTTTTCAAAGGTTTGTCATGTGGAAGAGGAATTTAACTTGTTCTGTTTGATCCCATAGTTAAAGAATAGGAATGATGTGGAGGTGTTACAGAGACAACTTTTGGCTTAATGAAAGGATAAAAAAATTCCCACTAATTACCTCTCTTTAAAAGTAGAACAGGCTATCTATGATTAGATGTCTTTGACTACATTTTTGGATGATCTCTTCTCAGGAATCTTGTCAAAAGGAGTCTTTTTTTTTTTTTAAAGAATAGGTTGGACCACATTTCCACTGAAGTCCTTTAGAACTCTAAAGATTTATGATTTTATGATTCTGTGCAATTGATCTGTTTTCATCCTTTCTCATATCCTTATCTTTTAAATTAATTAGTTAATTAATTTGTTACATGCAAGTTCTTAGGCATCTCCCTCCCTCACCTCCCCACACTAGAGAAGGCACCATCTGTCAAAAAGATAGATGTACATGTAAAAATGTCTTGCTTTTTTCTATTGATCAATTCTTAATATCTTACACCCTTTACTAAGATAAGATCAAAGTGGATATTTGACCCAGGCATAAAAGGAGATATCATGAACAAATCGGAGAACAAAGATTATATCCTGAACTTGAACCTTTTTTCCAACATAGTTTTCACCACTTCCCCTGTGACCATCTTCTCAAAGAAGTTGCTCAATGTCAAAATTCATATGGACTTAATTTGGAAAATATCAATAAGTTCTCTCTCTCTTTCTCTCTCTCACTTTCTTTTTTGCCCTACCTTCCTTCTTCCTTCCTTCCTTCCTTCCTTCCTTCCTTCCTTCCTTCCTTCCTTCCT
>NC_058133.1:282583684-282592442 GCF_016433145.1 Gracilinanus agilis
CTTTCTTTCTTTCTCTCTTTCTCTCTTTCTCTCTTTCTCTCTTTCTCTCTTTCTCTCTTTCTCTCTTTCTCTCTCTCTCTTCTTTCTCTTTTTCTCTCTTCTTTCTCTTTTTCTTTGTCTTTTCCTCTTCCTCCTCCCCCTTCCTTCCTTTCTTCCCTGCAATGTATATTGAGAAGCTACATTTATCTTCATAGAGATCTGTTAGTTTATTATCTACAAGAGAAGATGACCAATTCTCCCAGTAAATGATGCTTCATTTTAGGGATAGGTACTCTTTAAAAATAAGGGAAATATCCTACAATTTGAAAACCTAAAGAGGAAAAGGAAGTGATAGAGAAAATATCTTATTATTGTAATTACAGGTGTATTGTTCTAACATACAAAGATATGTTAGAAGGTACAATACACAATGTTAGTCTAAATTCATAGTCCTGGAATAGGCTGTGGCTGTCCTTTTGGGCAATGCTGCACCTTTAGATAAAGTTATGTGGAAGAGAACATTATATCTGTAAGGTATTATAAAGGTTATAAAATCTAACCTTTCACTTGAAAGTGAAAAAACACAAGTTCAAAGGAACAAAGTGACTTTCCTGGGATCATATGATTAATGAAAGGAAAAATCAATCCTAGAACACAGCACTCTTGATTCTCACCTTAGTGTTCTTTTCATCATTCTGCTTACTCATTTATTTTATTTGCCAGTTTTCTTGTCAGAGGGGCAGAAGAGTATAGGTGGTGCAGTGGATAGAGTCCTGACCTAGAGTCAGGAAGACTCGTTTTCTTTAGTTCAAATCTGACCTCAGACACTTACTAGCTGGGCAATCCTGGGCAAGCCACTTAATCCCGTTTGCCTCAGTTTCTTCATTTGTAAAATGAGTTGTGGAAGGAAATGGAAAACTGCTTCGGTATTTTTGACAAGAAAACTCCAAATGGGGTTGCAAAGAGTGACATGGCTGAAATCATTAAACAACAATAAAATGGTACATTTCTCAGAAAACTATTCATCACAGAAACTGAAAGGGCTATAATACACTATAATTAATTTATGCACACAAGTGTTTAAGAAGGGTCAGACACGACTGAAAGGACTGTCAACAAATAGTATAGTGCATAGAGGGCTGCCCTTGTCAGGAAGACTTTGGTTTAACTCTTGTTTTTGATTAATAGCTGTGTGAACATGAGCAAATCTTTTAACTTCTTAGTGCCCTGAGAAGCTGTCTAGGATTTTATGGTTCAGAAGAGATGCCACTTAGCATCAGTGAAGGGATTTTTTTCCCAAAGTTGTAAAAAACCCCAAACAACAAAAATAACAACACACATACACACACAAGGAAAATTCTATTTATAACCAAAGAAAAAGAACACATCAGGTTAGTTTTGGAACAGTTATTGTGACTGACAAGGTAACTATCAAGGAAAATGTACCTAAAGTTATGAATGACTTCCCAAAGGCAGTCTTTGATACAGTCCAAAGAGACTTTAGATATAGTACTATGGATTTTAGACTATAAAAGGCCTTACCATTAATTTAGCTCAAATCATTATTTCCTAGGTGAGTATTCTAAGACTGAAAGGTAAAGTGATTTAGTTAGAGGGCGTAGGAGATGGTAAGGGAAAGAGTCATTCAGATGGCAAATAGCAGAACTAAGATCCAAAACCTGGCCTTTTGACTCCAAATCTAAGGCTCCTGATGCTATTCTGGTATTGTTAAAAGAGGTCAAACCTTTCTATACTTTATGAAACTTTAAGGTGATGACAATTGAATAGGCTGCCATTTTGACCCACGACAACTTGAACAGCCTACTTTGTGGTGTAATAGCTACATGTTTATCCAAACAAAAGCCTTATTAGAACATCCAATTAACCTTTCTTGGCCTGAATCTCCTCATCTGTAAAATAAGTGGCTCCAGATCTAGGATACCATTAAACAAGGTCAGAGGCGGGTGCAGAAAGGATTTTGAGTGAAACAAAGATGGGGAAAGTTTTCTGGCCAAGAATGTGCTCTAGTGCATGGAACAGAGTCCCAAACTATAACGAACCCATGATCCCTGTTCCATTTATTCTTGACTCTATGTCACAGGGAAAGTAATTTGTTGTTATGATGGAGCCAATGACTGTTTTACATCTATGGAATTGATGATGGAAATCTTATAAATAATTTTTAAAAAGGCAATTTTTACTTAGTATCTTGGAGACCTTAGCCAAGTTATTTTCCTTCTTTTCATTTTCCTTCTCTATCAAAAAATAGAATTGGACTAGTTGTTTCCCATGATCCTTTCAAGCTCTAAACCTGAATCAAATGAACCTCCAGTTTTTAAGTGGACAACTTAAGCATGATATTGAATGTTATACTTTCTGAATCATTAGGAAAAGAGTGTTTTTCTTATAGAATCCATTCTCTTAGTCAGACCTCAGTGGCACAGGCAGACATTTTAGAAACATGGTGTCATACAGAACACTGAACACGTGTTCAGTAGCATATTCCTACCATACATATTTGATATTCTATGGCAGAGTGACTAGAGGAGCTCAAGTCAAGTCAACAAGCATTTACTAAGTATCTACTGTGTGTCAGGCGCTGTACTAAGTGTTGGGGTTACAAACAAAGGTAAAAACCAATTAGGCCCTGCTTTCAAGGAGCTCATAGTCTAATAGGAGAGACAAAATGCAGTACAACAATGATGTACAACAAGATACATAATGTATTGAAAATGCATATAATCAACTGAGAGAGGAACTATTATTAAGGGAGAACTTTATCCTTTAAATTTCGATAATATGTGACCCTGGGAGATTTAACTTCCTTTTTTCCAATTATCCTCATTCCTTTTGCTGGCCAACTAGGGAGTAGAAGAAGGAGGGAGGGAAGGAGGGAAGAAGAGAAAAAGAGAGAGAGAAAGGAGAGAGAGAGAGAGAGAGAGAGAGAGAGAGAGAGAGAGAGAGAGAGAAAGAGAGAGAGACAGCGAGAGAGACAGAGAGACAGAGAGAGAATATATGATTTTTTCCCCCAGGCAAAAAATGGACCAGGTCCTTTCAACAGGGAATATTCCTATATGCCAGAGCTTTTTTCTCTGAAGTTTTCTAATATTTTGAATATTTGACTCATCTCTGAAGAAATGAATTCCCTTCCTATCCACAGGTTTTTATGGGACCACTCCATTGTTAGGGAAATGGAGGTCATGGCCATTTTACTGGCAAAAGCATGGAATAATGGAACCCAGAATTCCAAGATTTGAGGCTTAATCACTACTAACTCTGTAACCTTGGGCAAATTACTTAACATTTATAATACTCTTTTTCCTCATTTGTCAAATGTGAATCTTAATGCTTGCCCTAGTTTCCTCACAGGGATGTTATGAGGGTCAAAATGAGGAAAAAACTGCAAAATGATTTATAAATGTAGACTATTATTAGATGAAAAAGATGTATATTTAGACTCCATACTTCTTAAAAGAACATAAGATTGATTAGAAGGGGGTAATTTTTTATGCTTTTTTAAATGTAAAGTTATCCCTTCCACATCAAAGGGTTTAGATACACTACCCCATGATCTGAAGAATCCACATAAATTTTTTTGGCTTTCTATTCAACCAGAGAAGAAGTCTGATTTTTTTCTTTTTCTTTTATAGGGTGCTTATAGTATCTTAATGCAAATTTCCAGTAAAATATGAATTTCTGAGTTTCTAAATATTTTCTGTGTCATCTGATGGCCTTCACATGTTGGCTGCAGCTTCCACAACCCCCCCCCCCCAAATTTCCATTTAATTTCTTACATTGATCCACAATATAGTGAAATCACATTGGGGAAAGTCATGATGTGGTTGGCATAACTGTATATGCTTAGTTCTTTGTTTCTTTTGTTGAAATGAACATTTCTTATAAAAGGTTAGTAGACCATATATTCTTCTGGGGCCAATCCTGGTTATAAGTCCTACAGGTTGAAACAAATAATTGTTGGATTGGGTTTGATTGTTGGATTCAATGTCACACTTGGAACTTCCTAATTGTTTTCTCAATTTCACATTCAGCTTTACTGAGGCAAAAGAGAACTAGCTTTGGAATCAGAAGACCTGGGTTCAAATCCTTTCTCTGACACAAACTAACTGTAGAAACTTGGTACAATTATGTAATATCCCTAGGTCTCTGTTTCCTCATCTATTAAAAAGAAGATTGTTTTGGGGGGTTAGACTAGGTGGTCTCTGAAGATCCCTTTCAACCTCATGTCTATAATTTTATATAGTCATCTGCTGAGTAATCTAGAATAAATTTCAAAGTCGATGCTCTGTGAGAAAGTGAATAGTATCTTTGATAGATTTTATAGTAGTTATTGTCATGTGCATGCAGAAATAAATGTTGGGCTTCCACTGACTCCTGGGTTGATAACAGCATCCATGTTGTGTCATGTCTAATAGTTGTAGACAGCACCTAAATAGATGGGAAGTTGTTGGTGATGGATATTACATCCAGAAGGCATTTTTGCTATATCCATAAAATCTAACAGATGGAAAGTAGGTGACGCCCACATGAAACCCTGGTGGGGATGATCATAGTGTTGGTGGTTGTAAGAGAAATAGCAAGGAGAACAAATTAAAATATTTGTTACTCAGATACTCTGCACCTTGTCATTGAAACTTCAGTAGTTAGAAATGTCTGGTAGCTTCTATTCTCTTGTCTATTCTGGTATTTAGAAGTTCTGTAATTTAATCAATGTGGGTATTCCTACTCCTGATTTAGATAATTCTTCTTTGTGAGTTGCTGTAGCTCAAGAAATTTATCACTTGCTGGCAAACCCTTCCATGATGAGCTTAGATAGACTGGTCCTCAGATAATGGACATACAGCCTATCACAGGGATTCTACCAGAAGCCTTTGCCGTGTGATAGGATCAGCTGGAGCCTCCGCTCTGCTGGCACAGCTTCTGAGAACCTGTGGTCCCTGCCATTCACCCTAAAATGTGGCATCAAGGGTGGTCTTTGGGTAAAGAATTCTAGAACATGGAGACCTGAAATAATTTCTTGGTGTGTAATTTCTATTTTAAATTGTAAAAATATTGCATGCTCTGCATATTATCTAACTTCTCTGTTGAAACTGTGTTATTAAAATACTGGCGTTAACTTGTAATATGTGTATTAGTTCTTATACAATTTAGAACAGATATTTTAAAGTAAATGAATGAATGAATAAAAAAAACAACTAAGGAAATAAACCTGAGTGTGTGTTGACCCCAACGGCCCAGGACACAACAAAAGACGTATATCTGTGATTTATTACAATATTCTTTGAGCATTTTGATGTCTTCACAATGCTGGGAATGTCCTGGGAAACCATCTATTCCTGTCTGCAGATATTTAGAGTGTTGAATTATCAGATAACTAGGAATGTATTTAGTCAACTTAACTTGATGTGCATCTCCGTATTTCCCATGAGAACGTATGGAAGATATTTTCAGCTTCTTGCTCATAATCGATTGCCTGTAACATGGCAGAATGTAGGGGCATATTTGCTTACTGTGCTTAGAATTTTAAAAAAATGGATTAATTCTTCTTTGTCTGTTCCTTTCTACATATCGAAAGACTTTTCTTCTTTTCTTTGTAAAGTCACAGCTGTGTTATCCAAGTGTAGTGTGGAATAAAGTGAATATATAGTACTGACACTGTGAGTCATTTGGATTTTGTTCAGGCATGCTCCCATCAGACCCAAAATCCCAGCACATGGAGTGTTACAAATGGAAGAAACAAGAGTTGGGCTACCCCTTATTAATAAACTGGCACAAATCAACAATTCTCGATTTTCCCATTAAAATGATTTAAATGGAGCTTCTAGAATCAAAGGGCTTAGGTAAAATGTTCAGTGTTGAGTATATTTTTAAGCATGTGGCAGCACTGGGGGCTTGCCTAGCAACACAGAATATAGCTGTTATTTATACAATTTATTTTTAGTGGCAAAAGAGAAACAAACAGGCATAAGTGGGACTAAGGGTAGGCAATGCAGGCAGTTTCCTAGGGCACAATGCATAGAAATGTATAACAAAGGGCTCTTTTTATCATTGCCTTTAGAAAATGCACAACAGGGCCACATTTTTTAAACCTTGCCTAGAGTACACAAATGTCTGGTGTCAGTTGGGCAAACAGGCAAGCCTCCCCTAAGTACCCTTTCTAAAAGAAGTAGATAAACAACCCAACCACGAACGTTAATTCCTCCATTTTGTATGTCTTAGTATTTTTTTCTGAAGTGGGAATATAATTTGGTAACAAGAGAAGCTTCTGCTGACTTAGAACTTATAGCTTAGAGGTGGGGAACTTTTTGCTGTTAGTGTAACTACTGATCCACAGAACAAAACTTCCTTCAGGGTACCCATAAGTAAAAAGCAACTTGATTAGTTTTCTTTAGAGAAAAATATGATATACTCCACTCATCTAGTTTTAAATTAAGCATAGAAACACAAGCAATTCAACAAATAAAAACATAATTAAAAATATATTTCAACTGTAACATAGCAAGTTAAGATAAAATATATATAGAGTGAGGGATGCCGAAAGGGTACAAAAAAGAAAAGAAGGAATAAAAGTGGTGTGGAGAGAGAGAGGCAGACAGACAGACAGAGACAGAGACAGAGAGAGAGAGAGATGGAGAAAGCAAGAGCCAGCCTGAGAGTAAGAAACAGAGAAAAAGAGATTAGAAACGGAAATGGGAAATGGAGAGAGAAGGACAAAGACAAAGACTGAAACATGGAAATACATGAGAGACAAAGGCAGAGACAGAGTGAGAGACAGAGACAGAGTGACAAAGAGATAGAGACAGAATGAGAGGGAGACACAGAGTAAGAATGAGAGAGATGGAGAGAGAGGCAGAAAGAGACAAGATTGAAAGAGATAGAGAGATACATGGAGAGATACATGGAGAGAGAGGCAGAGACAAGATTGAAAGAGAGAGAGATACATGGAGAGATACATAGAGAGTGAGAGAGAGTCAGTTGGAGAGACAGAGACAGAAAATGGCAGAGACAAAGATAGAAACAGATGGAGAGAAAGAGACAGGGAGAGGCAGAGACAGAGTGAGAGGAGAGAGATGGAGAGAGTCAGAGATAGAAACAAAGTGAGAAAGATAGAGAGAGAGACAGAATGAAAGAGATGGAGACAGATGGAAGGAGAGAGACAGAGACAGTTAAATAAGGGGGTGAGGAGAGATGGAAAGAGACAGATGGAGAGGCAGAGAGAGCAATCTTTTAGTGGCATAATTTTTGAGTTTCTGACTATCCTGGTTATCCTCCTGTTGTATAGCTTGTCAATGTTCTTCCTAAAGTTCAGTGCTCATAACTGAGCTTGGTTGTTTTAATTTTGATCCAGCCAGATAGGTAGAGTATAGGAGTACTATCACATTACTTATTCAGTATACTCTGTGTCTAAAATAAAGTATCAGGATTACACTACCTTTTTTATTGGCTGCCAAGCCACATTACTGACTCCTCTCAAGCCTGCAATTCACTAAAAGCCCTAGTCCTCGTCCCCTCTCCCAACCATCTCACACTTATTTTTTTTTTTAACTCAAATGTGAGACTTCTAATTGGGTTTGATATAAGCATTCTTGTCTGTTGAAATCTTTCTGGATTCTGATTCTATCATCCACTGAATGTGTTAGCTATCTTTCCTAGTTTCTATCATCCATAAACCTGATGTGTGACAGCTATGCTTTCATTCAAGCTATTGATAAAAACATTAAACAGTACAGCATCAAGGACCAAGCCCTATGGCACTTCGCTAGTTCCCCCAACTCTGGTTTGATATGAATAATTAATTAAAAATTTTAAACCTCCTCATTCTGAATCCATCTCATAATTGCTCTAACATAGTCTGCTTCTTTCTATCCATTTTGTCCACAAGGACATGGGAAGAGACTTGCCAAATGCTTTCCCGAAATATAAGTATTTTGGTCCATCTATGGTATTTATTACTAGAGATGTTACTAAATTAAAATTAAATTTTATCTTGTTGTGATAAAGATTCATTATATCCTTCCCCCACCCTCATTTAAAAAATCAAGAAAAACAATGGCATAGTAACTTCTACCAGAAAGGAAATGAAGTCAGTCTGGTATGATTCCTTTCTGATGAACCCCCATGCCAACTCACATTGCTCCCCTACTTCCTTTTTATCAGGGCATTGTACAATTATATGAGCTCATATGAAATAAATGAAATAAGCAGAACTATGAAAACAATACGCACAATGAATACCAATATGTAAATGGAAAGAACAACAAAACCCACTTGGATGCTGTGTGTCATGGTGACCAAGCTTGGCCTTGAAAAAGAGATGAGAAAATGCACTTCCATTTCCTGGAGAGCTGGAAACTTGTGGGTATGAAACAACTCACTGGGTTGCTGTGAAAATCAATGACACAACAGATGGAGAAGCTCTTTAGAAAATTTTAAATGCTATATGAAAGCCAGCTATTCTGATGTCACTTCCCTGATCAAAAACAGTGCAAGGTGGCACAGTGGATTAAGCTCTGGGTTTGGACTCAGGAAGATGGGAGTTCAAATCCAGCCTCAGACACTAGCTGTGTTACCCTAAGCAAGTCATTTAGCCTCCGTTTGCCTCAGTCTTCTCAATTGTAAAATGGGAATAATAACAACACCTATCTTAAAGGGTTCTTGTGAGGATCAAGATTATAAGATATTTATAAAGTACTCAGCATAATGCCTAGCACTTAGTGGTGGTAAATACACACACACACACACATATATATGTGTGTGTATG
>NC_058133.1:282595442-282602532 GCF_016433145.1 Gracilinanus agilis
ATATATATATATATATATATATATATACTTATTCTTCTCCAGTTTTCTTTTCCCACTGGCTTCCCATTGTCTAGGAGACAAAATCAGAACTTGTGTAGCCTGGCATTTAAGGCCATCTAACAATCTGGTGCCGAGGTCCCTTATAAACACTGTTCCAACAATGAACTATATGCAGTTCTCTGAACTCAACACTTCATATCCTACCTCTGTTGATTTTGTAAAAACCTGTAATGCAGTCCTTTCTCATACCTTAAAATCTCATCTCTCTAAATCATTGTTTTCCTTCAAGGCTCAGCTCAGGTGCCATCTCCAACATGAAGCCTTATCTAAATAAATGGAAAAAAATTGCACACATATTGTGTGCAAGGCATTACCGTATGCACTACAGAGCATTCTCGACCTCAAGGAACTTACATTCCAACATATGTAAGGGAGGAATGGCTTGGGAGAAGAGTTTTGACCTGGGGAGTTATGGATGAAGATTGAATCCATTGTCATAACCTTTCCAGGATTAAGGGCAATATTGGTTGCATTAAGGGGTCTAGAGGCAAGAGGTGAAAAGCTGGGGGAAAGAAGAAACAGGCATAGGGGCAGGGAAGATGGCAAGAAGACGGGGTGCAGCTACTGAATAGACTGTGAAGCTTATTCTGGTCTAAGACTGGTTGGAGTCAGTCAGAGATATGGTGGGTATGAACTCATTCATTCACCAAGCAGACAGGAGAGAAGATCTGAATTTGAGCAGATGAATCCTCCCTCAGATTGGAATCATGATTTTTGGAGATCCACCAGGGTGGGTGCTTCTCCAGTTTGGGAGAAGAGGAAGAGTGACAGCTATAAAACAGATGACAAGATGGCTCAGGTAGATAATTGAATGCTTCAAATTGTCAGTACTTTTGGTTTTTTCTAGTAATTAATTTATATATTTTGCATCATTGCGCCCATTAGACTGTCAATTAGTTTAGACAATACCCATTTATTACATGTGCCAAACACTGTTTTAAGCTCTGGAATGCAAAAAAGACAAAAAACAGCCCCTGGTCTCACACATCTTACAAGGGATAGCTTTAATTTTCTCTCTGACCCTAATACTTAGCACAGTATTTTTAACAATGGGGTTAAATTATCAAATTTAATTGACAAAAATATAAGCATAGCATCCAGACTGAGAATGGGTAAATTTAAATCAGGCGATTGTTACATATTCTACCATGGACAAGAATCCCTTAGAAGGAATGAAATAGCTCTCATAGTCAATAAAAGGATGAGAACAGTGTTATTGGGTTATAATCTCGATCTGCTTGCATCCAAGGCAAACTGTTCAGTGTCGCAGTAATGCAAGTCTATCTATGCTCCACTCACTGATGCCAAAGAAGCCAAAGTATGGACACCTACAACATTTTATATAAATAACTGGAAAAAAAAGACATCACATTCATCATAGGGGATTAGAATACTAAAATAGGAAATCAAAAGATAATTGGAATAACAAGCAAATTTGGCTTTAGGGTATAAAATGAAGTAGGGCAGAGACTAATAGAGTTTTGCCAAGATAATATCACCAGATGGTCAATATCGAAATCAGATTGCTTATATAATTTGTAGTCAAAGGTGGAAAAGCTCTACATAGTCAGTTAAAACAAAACCTGGAGCTGATTGTGGCTCAGATCATGAGCTTTCTTTTGCAGAATTCAGACTTATATTGAAGAAAGTAGGGTAAACCATCAAACCATAGAGGTATGAATATAAGGGATGTTATTTAGATTATGCCTATATATTATGAATATATATGCAATATGAAGTAGAAGTGATGAATAGATTTAAGGGATTAGACCTGGTAAAGTGCCCAAAAATTTATGGACAGAGGTTTGCAATATTGTATAGGAGGATACACAAAAAATATTCCAATGAAAAAGAACAACAAAATGAATGTTTGATGAGGCTTTACAAATAACTGAGGGAAAAAAGCAGAAGGTAAAGGAGAAAGGAAAAGATATATACAGCTGAATGCAGGATTCCAGAGAATAGCAGGGGTTTTTCTTAAATGAGCAATGCAAAGAAAAAGAAGAAAATTATAGAATGAGAAAGACAACTGATCTCTTCAAGAAAATTAGAGATAGCAGTGGAATGTTTCAGACAAAAATGGTTAAAATAAAAGCCCCAAATGGCAGAGACTTAACTGAAGTTAAAAGAGATTAAGAAGAGGTGGCCACCTCTTCTTATACCAAAGAAGGGCAATTCCAAAGAATGTTCAAATTACGAAAAAATTGCACTCAAGGTTAGGCTCAAGAGTCTTCCATCTAGGCTTCAGCACCATGTAAACCAAGCATTACCAGAAGTATAGGCTGGTTTTCCAAGAGGCAGAAGAACAAAAGACTAAAGTAAAATTGAATTCTAGAGAAAGAGAGTTCCAGAAAAACTTCTATTTCATTAACTATATGAAAGCCTTTGATGAATCCTCCAACAGATGGGAATGTCAGATCATATTTTTTTATGTTGCATTAAAATTTTTATTTATTTAGTAACATCTTTCTCAATTACATTTTAATCTCATACAGGTCAAATTTAAAATTTCTAGAACTGTTATAATAATGATAATAATACACTAATTTTTCAAAATGGAAAAAATACAATTCTGCAATTATGTTGACAATGTGGCCTTGAAAAAGAGGTACAGAAATCTACCTCTTTATAGAGAAGACTATTTTGGTAAATGAAAATGATAGAAAAAGTCAATAACAATTTTTAAAATGACAATAACTCACATTTACATGTTAGTTTATTATTACTAAGCATTTTACATATTATTCCTTTTGAGGCTCACAACTATAAATGGATTAACATTATTTGTTCAATTGTTATTTTCCCCATTTCAGAGATGAGAAAACTAAGATGAATACTTCTACCCCAAAAAGGAGGAAGAAGATTACCAGATATTCTTAGAGTATATCTTGAAGCAACTAGATGGTACTGTGGATAGAACACTAGGTCTGGAATCAGGAAGATCGGAGTTCAAATCCAACCTCAGATACTCACTAGCTCTGCAATCCAGGACAAATCACTTAGCCTCTGTCTGCCTGTAAAATAGGGACAATATCACCTCCTTTCCAGGGTTGTTGTAAGGACCAAATGAGAAAGATATGAAGCTTCTAATGGTAATTCTAGCCCCCCAACATGATTCAAGTATGACTAGGTATTTAATTTTTACAAGTTGCTGTGATGTATTGCATAGTTGATATTATTTCCTTACATAATCTACATTGATCACTAAGTCCAGGATATTTAAAGATAACCTTTCTTTAGTTTCCAAAAGCAAGTTCACATGACATCACCATTCAATTTTGTCATCATTTTATGGGTTGAATTCATGCAAAGGTATGTACCTATTGATAGTGAATACAGTAGAGGCCTGTGTCTATGGATGATACTTCTAGGACCTACCATGGATGTCTGAAACCCCGGAAAGTTCTGAATGATATACAGAAGATTCTCATTTTAATTTTTAAACCTACATTAATATACATGCCTATGTTTATTTTGCTATTGTATAATAATTGTAAATTACATAACACATAATGTCATTATGTCACATTATATTACATATATTATGTTTATTATATATATTATACATATATAATAATTGTACTGTTATCATATATGTTATGCTCAACTTTTAGCACCTATGTTAATATATTATGTTATATGTATTACTGTGTTTTCTATTCCTGTTCCTGCCACTTGGCTCAATGCTTTGTGGTCTCCCACTGCCCCACAAGAAAAAGACCCTAAAAAAAAGAACCCTACAAATGATAATAGAAGAAATGATGCTCTAGAAGGCTTCTTCTTTCCTATGGACTTGGCTGGTGGCCCAGATGTCTGTCTTCCATCTGTATTTGCTTGGGTACCAATATCTGTCCTTGATCTCCAATGTGTCATTGCACTGTATGCTGGCACCCTCCCTCATCCAAAGACAGCTCCCTTCCTGACTCCCTTCTTCCCCTGAAATTCAAGGTTGACTTTGGGTAACCGAAACCATGGAAAGTGAAACCACAGATAAGGGGGAAACTATTACTATCTCTAGTTTCCATTCAGGTGATTTCTGCTTATTCAGAAAGTATTTCTTTAGGGTTTTGGCTCATCCTTTGTAAGCAAGGAAACAAAAATCTGTTTAATGCTTACTATGTACCAAGCACTATGACAAACACGAGTACTTTACAGGTACTAGCTCATTTGATCTTCACAGCAATCCTGGGAAGGTAGGTTGAATCCATATCATTCTGAGCCTAAGGCAGACACTAATGGCTTTGTCATTCATGGTTTCTTCACTATCTTCTCCATGCCACTCATTTCTTTACTCATCTACTAATAGAAAGGAAAGGTATTTCATAGTGTTTGGCAGGACCATGACTGATCTATATTTTAGTAAAAATATTTTATAAAATCTCTAGATCTACTGGATATCTAATTCTAGGTATCCAAAAGGTAGTTGGAGATATGAGATAGGAGGTCAGGAGAAAGTTTGAAGTAGGATAGATAGAACTTAGACTTATCAGGATAAAGATGTTAACTAAATCCACTGGTGCTGATGAGATGGATCACCAAGGAAAGTAGTATAATAAAAGAAGAGAAGAGGACCCAGGACAGAACTCTGGGAGATACTTATGGTTGGAAAAGGATCAAAAGATACAAGAGAAGGGATGGTTAAATAGGAGGAGAATGAGAAAGAGTGGTGTCCTGGAAATCTAGATAAGGTTGGGGGAAGAGAGAGACAGAGAGAGACAGAGAGAGAGACAGAGACAGAGAGAAAGACACACACACACACACACACACACACACACCCCAAAGAGAGAGAGAGAGAGAGAGAGAGAGAGAGACAGACAGACAGACAGACAGACAGACAGACAGAGACAGAGACAGAGACAGAGAGAGAGAAATGGTATGCAGAGAAGTCAAGGACAATGAATATTGAAAAAGCCATTGGGTTGGTAACTAGAGGATCATTAATAACTTTGAAGAGAGCAATTTCAGTTGGAAGCCAGATTGTAATTGGCACCATATTTAGATGAGGGTAACGTGTATGGAAAAAGACTTGAAGTTTATGTTATGTATTATAGGACCACCATCTACCAGGGATTTTCCTTTTCCAAACAATATGATTGTCAGGTTTCTCTGAAATTCAAATTACTTTCACTGGATTTGTTCAGGACTCAAATTGAAAACTATGTCTCTCTTGATGCATCTTTTGCTAGTTTCTGACTGCATTGACATGGTTTCCTGGTCACTTAAAATGATTCCAGTGGATTTGGGGCCCTTTAGACTTGGTGGACATTCCAAGACCCTTCAAATCACTATACTCTGCCTTATTAATTAGATGATTTCCATATGGAGAGGAAGGGGGCTGAATCTACTTAAGTTAAGTGCTGAAGTATCATTGTCGAATGTCTTTTCTATGCTGTGGTCAAGTAAAACCCTTTTTAGTAGCTGTAGAATGAACTTCAAATGTTTTATTTCATTCTAAAAAACAGGTTACTATCATAAGTCAGGCCTTCCCTGAACACTACATGAAGATTGCCTGAAAGAAGTGGGGACATTTAGCTTGAAAAAGAGATAGATATCAATATATATCTGAAGGTCAGTAATGTGAAAGATAGATTAGAATTACTATGTTTGGCCTCAGAAGACAGAATTGGAAGCAATAGGTAGAAGCTGCAAGGAGGTAGTTTAGGCTGGAGGTAAGAAAAAATCTTCTTAACTAGTAAAGATAACCAAAATTACAGTAGATTTATTTAGGAGGAATTGGGCTCACCAAATGTTCTCTGAGCCTTAGATTTTGGCTTAATATACAGGAAAACTTTAACTATTGGAACTGATCCAAAGTATAATTGATTGCTATGGGAAATAGCGCATTCTTCCTACCTGAGACCTCTTTAATGACTTTAGAAAAAAACACACCTTACCTTCTGTCTTAGAATCAGTACTGTGTATTGATTCTAAATTCTAAGACAGAAGAATGGTAAGGGCTAGGCGATGGAGGTTAAGTGACTTCCTCAGGGTCACAGAGCTAGAAAGTGTCGGGCCAGATTTGAACCCAGGACCTCCCATCTCTATGCTTGGGACTCAATCCACTGAATCACCCAGCTTCCCCCTAATGACTTTTTTTTTTTAATGACTACTTTTCAGTGGTGTGCTGGGTTCTGTTCAAGTATAAGCTGGGCTTC
Organism: Gracilinanus agilis; assembly: GCF_016433145.1. Classification (NCBI taxonomy): domain Eukaryota; kingdom Metazoa; phylum Chordata; class Mammalia; order Didelphimorphia; family Didelphidae; genus Gracilinanus; species Gracilinanus agilis. The sequence continues at coordinate 282,601,658 of NC_058133.1, forward strand.
ATTGTTTGCTCATTTTTTAGTCATATCCAACCATTTCATGACTCTTTTTAGTGTTTTCATGGTAAAGATACAGGAGTGGTTTACCATTTCCTTCACCAACTCATTTTACAGATGAAGAAACAGAGGGAAACAGGGTTAGGTGACTTGTCCAGAGTCATACAGGTAGTAAGTGTCTGAGGCCAGATTTAAACTCAGGAAGTCTCATCTTCCTGATTCCAGACGTGGTACCTCTAACTACTATGACACCTAGCTATTCCATAAGCTAAACTTAGGGCCCTCAATAATAGGTTCCTTCCATCTCTGAGATTCATTGATTCTGCCATCTGAGAAAATAATTAAATAAATTTATGAAGGATTTGTATAACTTCACAAATTAGGTTCCTATGAAATATTCCTTTGTGGCATTGTCAGACAGAAAAATGGTCTGGATAGATGGTTGCTTTGACCTGGTATTACATTTCTGTTCTTAAAATCTTATAAATCAATGAGTATATGATGGCTGACACCTATTGGTAGTCACTCTGCCATGGCCCAATATAATTCATGGTGTAGTGACCCTAACACTGGATCTTAAATCAGAAGTTGTAAGTTGGTTAAAAAGGTGAATATGAAGATATCTTTTACCTTTTAGGACTGATAGACCATAGTTGAAGAATGGTACTGGAACATTAAGGGCATATTCTGTCTCCCTCCCTCTTTCTTTTAGCTAACTTAGAAAAACTATAGAGGTCTGAGAGCATGGAAAAGATGGAAGGTGATGACAGCAATGTTGGGAGGCTGTTACCTTATTTCATCCTTTTTCTACCTTCTCTCTCTCTCTCTCTCTCTCTCTCTCTCTCTCTCTCTCTCTCTCTCTCTCTCTCTCTCTCTCTCTC
>NC_058133.1:282602616-282609959 GCF_016433145.1 Gracilinanus agilis
CTCTCTCTCTCTCCCTCTCTCTCTCTCCTCCCTTCTCCTCTCCTCTCCCTGCTCTCTATGATCCAATCGTACTGCTCTACTTTCTATATTTTACTATATTTTGAAATAAGTACTTGTTAGTTAGTTAATCTATAAATATTTGTTTAGCACTCTGTGTCAGGTCCTGTGCTAAGTTCTAATGCTATAAAAAGAAGCAAAAGTAAGATTTTTGTTCTCAAGGAGCACTTGATCCAATGGTGGAGACAAAAGGCAAACAACTATGTACTAACTAACAAAATACGGGTTAAATTGGAGATCAACAGAGTAAAGACACTGGAATTAAGAGGGATTAGGATAGGCTTTCTGTAGAAGGTGAGATTTTAGTTGAGACTTGAAGAAATACAAGGAAGTCAAAAGGCAGAAATGAGAAGCAAGAGAATTCCATGTACGATGGACAGCTAGTGAAAGAACCCAGACTCTCTCCCCTTACCACCTTGTATATTAAGAATGGATCATAGAATGCTGGGAGATTCTAAGCATGCACTTCCCCACCTTTCTTTGGTTCCTTTCCTTTTTTCATTCTGTAGAATGAGAAAATCACCCAAAACCTACTTAAGTCCTTTGAGTCACAGGAATCTCTGCCTTAAGAGTTATAGTTCCATTGACGGAAGTAGGCAAGTATAGAGGGCACATTTGTTTGGTGTAAGAGATGTAGAGTTCATTTATAGTTATGATGAGTTTGAAATGACAGAGGGACATTCCAAATCTGAAGATGAACTTTGAAGTGATTTGCTCTCATCAAGAGATGTGAGAGAACTTGGCAACCCTCCCAGGTAAAATGATTCCCTTGACGTTGATCTGCACTGAAAAATCCTCCAGGTCACCAAGAGCTGGAGGATTGGCTTTTCAGAGTCACTAGAAGCCACTTAGATTCTCTGTTACTTAGTAAAACATAGTCACTTGGATTTTATATAATTTGCAGAACAGCCTGGAGATGAAACATAGTGACTAGCTTTCCTTAAACACACATGCACACACACGTACACACGCATGCATGCACTCCCTAAAACCCAGGTGTCTCTCCTTTTATTTTTTTAAATTCCCCAATCCTACTAAGAAGATTCAGTAATGGAAAAATTCTTTCATCACACTAGGCAAAATGACAGGGGATATCTCATGAAAATCTATTTACAGAATTACTTTTCCATTCCTATTACCTTAAAGTAACAGTGCCTTTACTCTGGTAGGCTTTAGACTTCAATAATTCATTATATCATATGTGTTTCTCTTACTGTGAAACTCTTCTGATTAAGAAGAGCTGACAGCTGCTGAAGAATGAAGTAATCCTCTTCTCCTTCTCCCTCCTCCCCTCCCCCACAAGCCATGCTTCATATTCCTCCAAGGTCAAGTTCAATTGAAAATAGGACAGGGTGACATCTCCATAGATTTGTACTAATAACTGGGTGTTCTCATCAGAGGCGTGTTGGCAGCAGAGGGAATTTAACCTATCAAAATGCTTAAGAAAGCAGAATTGGCTGCCAAAAAAGGGAGCTCCAAATATCTCAATGTTCATCACAGATAAATTTCTCTTTCTCTGCAGTTAATAAGAATGAACTTCATGCCAGGATGACCCATTGGTACCTTTAAAAGCATGTAATTTCATATGGAGGGAAAAGCTATTTTCTTTAGGCTTTATTTATAATCATGATTATAAAGTCACAGGATGGTAGGATTCAGAATCAAAAGACATATTAGAGATCATATAATTCTTTCCCTTCATTCTGAAAATGAGAAAGCTGAAGTTGATAGGAGGTTAGTGGATTGCTCAAGGTCAAACAGGGAATGAAGATTTGAACCTTGTTCCTCTAACTTTAAATTCTGCTGTCATAAAATCACCTGAACTATTTAAATATCATTCAGTTAAGAAGCTGCCACTGACTAATACTTAGGACCTTATCTTCTAAAGATCAAGTGACCCTCTGTTAATATCTGTTCAGGTGAGCCTTCCCATCCATTCTATCTAATGATCTCTTCCTCAAAGCATCAAAAGACTTGTCTTGCTCATGAGTATATTAAATGTAGTGATGCCCCTTGGTGGACCTATGATGAAGGGGGTTTGCTTTAAAAAATTTTTATGTCATCTTAAATAGTAAATAATTATAAAATATTATGAGTAATATGTTAAAATTCCCCGAGGTGGGGGCAGCTGGGTAGCTCAGTGGATTGAGAGCCATGCCTAGAGACGGGAGGTCCTAGGTTCAAATCCGGCCTCAGACACTTCCCAGCTGTGTGACCCTGGGCAAGTCACTTGACCCCCATTGCCTACCCTTACCACTCTTCCACCTATAAGTCAATACACAGAAGTTAAGGGTTTAAAATAAAAAAAAAATTCCCCAAGGTTCACAGCCTTTTTTGGGTTGTTTTCAAAGAGTTCATGGAATAAAACAATGTTAAGCAATATTGAGTTAAATATTAGCATATTAACCACAGATTCCTCACAGTATCTTCTGATTTCTCATACAATGAAAATGAGAGACTGGAAAGAGACAAATTCATGGATTTGAACATCTAAAGAATATGCCCCCACTCTTTTGTAATTTTTGACCAACCTGAGCTTTACAGAAAACATTGTATTATTGGATGAATTAAAGAAGTGAAAAAAACTCCAAAGATTAACCAACAAATCCAGGAAGAAAAGATAGGAAGAAAAATTTAATTTGATGACAACAAAATGTATTAATTACCTAGAACTTAACCTACCATGAGAGACATAGATATAATAGAAATAAAATTATTAAATAATTTTTAAGAAAAAGAAAGCTAAGTAATTAGACATAATCAATATTAATTTTTGGACCATGCCAAAATAGTAAAAATGATAATGCCCAAGTTACTCTGCATACTTAGAACTATGCCAAGAAAATTACTCAAGGGACACGTTTGAGAATTATAAAAAATTATAAGATATTCATTATAAGATATTCAGGGCTAACATATCAATACTATTAAAGAAAGGAATATTAGAGGATATAATGGAAAAAAAAACCTAAAAAGGAAGGGGTGCCTTAGATGACCAATTCTCAGACTAACCTCCTAAGTAATAATTATCAAGAGTATATTGTACTGGTGGCAGCTAGGTAGTTCAGGGGATGGAGAACCATTTCTAGAGGTGGGAAGTCCTGGGTTCAAATCTGGTCATGGACACACCCTAGTTGTATGACCCTGGGCAACTCACTTAATCCCCAAAGTCTATCCCTTACCACTCTTGTGCCTTGGAATCAATACAGAGTATTGATTATAAGATGGAAGGTAAAGATTTTTTAAAAATCCAACTATATGGCATTAAGAAAAAAAATAGAAAAGATCAATGAACTAAAATAGACCTAGCAAGATGCAGAAAGAAATGTTCACAGCAGTCTAATGTTTGATACATTCAAGGATACAAATTATACTGGAAGAGGCACTTCTTATTTGACAAGAATTGCTGAGAAAATTGGAAAATAATTTGGCAAAAATAGGTTTCTATCATCTTCTTTTACTTTATGCTAAATAATTTTCACCTAAGCATCCTAAATATAAAAAAGTCACTCCACAAAAAGAAGAGAATAGAAATATCTTTCAAAGGTGTAGAGCGGGGAAAATTTTGTAAACTGTTGAGCAACAGAAGCAAATAGAAAAGATGAAATGGGTAATCTCAATACCAGAGCCATAAGTAGAGACTGAGAGAGCATAGCTTTCATTGAGGGTATAGCAATTTAGAGAATAGTGACAGTATTTGTGATCCTTCAGCAAGCAGAAACAACTAGACCTGACATTAAGTTAGCGAGAATAACTAGTTAAAATAGGAAATTTTTGGCTGGTACATGTCTTTTGTCCAACCACCTTGGTATCCACACCTAAAGTAAGCTCCTCTGTGTACCTGCATGACCCTTTTTGCCTTACCCAGTGGCAGACTCATTAGCAACTCCATCTGTGGGAACCAATGTCTAAGAAGAAACAACCTATAAGTATTTATTAAATACGTACAATTTGCCATGATACTAGGCACTGGGGAAACAAAAACAAAATTAAATAATCCTTGTCTCAAAATTATAATCTGAGTGAGACAGCATGCATATACATAAGTATATACAATATAAATATAAAATACAATCATAGCTGCTCAACCAGGGAGCAGATTCCTAGGATCTTTACCTAAAAATGTTCCTATCACCTCTCTACATTTCCTGAAAATAACAGTTGTCTTAATAGAAATTCATAAAGTGTCTTGCTTTGGTGATATTTGTCTCAGGCACCAGAACTGGAATTCAGTTCTCAGCAATAGTTTAAACTTCCAATAATATAAAATTATTTTTTTTTGCACAAATTGTAACTAATTTTGCTAGAATCTGGATTAAAGACTGATATTGGGAAAAATTTCATATAATCCAAAATCTAGAGGTAATTGACACAAATCTGCAAGATTAAGTAATTCCAAATAGGTAGTCAAAGAATGTGAAAAGTTAGCAAATGAAAAAAATTAAAGTAGAGAGAAAGAAAAACAGGGAAAAAATAGGTTGGAGGGAAATAGTCAGTTAGTAATCATGACAGTGAATGTGAATGTGATGAGCATCTATAAAACCAAAGTGGATAGCAGAATGGATTAAAAATCAGAAACTGATAGCATGCTTTTTTATAAGAAACACACTTGAAACAGAGACACACATGGAGTAAAAACAAAGGGTTGCATAAAGATAAAAATTAATATCCAAGTATTATATTTTATAAAGTTTATTAATAATAACTAAGGTTAAAAGAAAAGAACTAGCCAACCCAGCCTGGTCATGGGAGAAGAGCAAGAGGGAGGAGTTATAGAACTTATAAACAATTAAGTGAAGATGCAAACTTGCACAAAGAGAAAAGCATTCTGGGTAATGTAGTTTTAGGGGTTCAAGATTTTCTAACTATACATTCCCCCTGTGATCCTTTTGGAAGACCAATCTCCTAAAAGGATCATTTAAACATAATCAACTTTTAAATTACAATAATTTGTGGATAAAAGGTAACGAGAACAAAACCAATGATTGCTACATTGACAAAAAGCCAATTTGGGGGCAATCCCCTTTGGCAGAAGAGTATACATTCAAAACAAATGCTTTCAACCCCCCATAGTTCATTTTAGCACATCCCAAAGTTTACACTGCATCTTCTGGCACAGTATGTGGTCTCTGCAGGTATCTTCATGGCACCTTCTCCAAATAGTTCACCTTCTGGATTCTGGGAGATAGTCTCTTGTTCTAAATTAGGCTCAAATTCAAATCAAAATTCACAACAATAATATAGTCCTCACCACTGAGGAAGATAATAACAAATAAAGGGATCACTCAGGGATGCATGGCTGAGTTATGAGGTATGTGAATCAATTTGCAAAAGAAATCCAAAATATAAAAAAATCCAAACAAAAGAGAAAAATATAACTTGTAGACAACATATAAAATACCAAAGTCTTATGCCTAAAAATCTAAGTAAAGGAAAAATAAACCTATGACAGGTCCTTGAATCAGGGCCCAAGTAAAGTAATTTATGTAGTTATACACTTATCTAATCAGTAGCCAGGACTACAGAAAGTTTGCCACACTATGAAAGACAGAAAAGGACTAGATTATAAGAGTCAGGATGGCAGCCAAAATGAGGTGCTTGATAGAATGTGGCATTTAGGTGTAGACCTGCCTCTAACATATGTCAAAACAGTTGCAACCTCGAATCCCAAATAAGTCCATGTCCTCTTGTCTTGGCCCAAAATCTCATCAATCCCATTGGAATTGCTTGGTCTCTTTGATCTTGTGCTCGATTGGCACTTTGTAAGTTAGCTTTGTGCTTCTTTGGCACTGTGCAGTGGCTCTTTTTGTATTCCCTTCTTCTGGAATCAGACAGAATCATTAAGCAAAGTTCCATAATTTTTAAAATAATCAATAGTATTATTCTATAGTCTAAAGCTTTTTGGGTATTCAGGGACATTAGGGCTAATGGACATTTTTAAAATTACCCTAGTGTAAAATCAAAAACCCTTTTTAATACTGGTAACATGTGCTTCAAATCCAAAATAGGAGAGAAAAAATAAAACTCAAATACTATATTGCAAATACAAGGAAAAAATAATAAAAATGTTTTAAAAATAAAAAATACATAGGTTACAATCAGTGACACACTGTGTCAGCCAAAAAAATGTAGAATACAAAGGTTCCTCACCAAAAAATGAGATCCATTTCCTTTTTAACTTGGCCATGAACCACTCTGTGAGTGCAAATGATTTTCATAATAAAACAGTAAAACAGTAGATTATGCACATTCAAAGGAAGTACCAAAATTCCCCAAATTCACAATAGCCCAGTTAATGACAATAGCAAACAAACCCATTATTATTTAGGATTCACATGAGTTGCTATGTGCCATTAAAAACCTACGAACTGATGGATACTTGTCACAAATTCTACAGATATAACAATTCTTTCAACCTTGGCAAAGATATTTTTAACAAAGTCTATTACTGCCATTATTTCAAAATTTGGCAGAAGAGTCTAGAAAAAACATAAACATCTGTACTGCTGATGAAAACCTATTTGTCTAGAACACCACCAAGAAATCTAAATTGTTCTGGTGGAAATAGATTAAAAAAGAGTTAAGATATCATGCAGGAAGCTACTTTTGGCATCATGCTTTTTATACAAAACTTTTTGGCAGGAACTTCTATTTTGTTCTCTACTTTTAATACAACATTCTTTATAATATATGTATATATTATATATTTAAGGTGGTCTTTAGAAATGATTTCAGATCTAAAATCATTTCTAAAGACCACCTTAAAATTACAATTTAAATTCTTAAGTCATTAATTCTCCAAAGGTTGTATAAATTCAAAACAATTGTAATCAGCTTTGATGGAGTCTATCCACCATCATCTATGTGACAATTAACAAAGGCAAAAATGAAGGAAAAGGCTGTTAAGGCAGCATGTGACTTCAATGGATCAGGTGACAAAGGTTTGTGCAAGATGTTCATGAGCTTTTACAATGATATTTTGTTCAGTACAGTTGTAGGAGGAAGGTACAAATAAAAATCATGTAACAAAGATATTGATTAGATATATATAATATAATAATATATATAAACTTAACAAAATTAAATCGTAAAACAATCAGCAAATAAAATAAGCGTGACAGGGACATAGGCAGTGACTTCAAAATCCTTTTCTCCAATTCCAATAGACTTCTTCACTATTCAGAGGGGAAGCAAAAACTCAAAAAGTTAAGATCAATAAACTTCCAGATCTCTTTTCAGGTTCCTTCTCCTCCCCAAGTATTTATCATCCATTTGCATTTCATTTG
>NC_058133.1:282611642-282616374 GCF_016433145.1 Gracilinanus agilis
GGACAGGGGATAAAGGGAGTGGTGCAGGGCACAAGGGGGCTCTCCATTTCCTGGAAAGTGGTGGGAGAGGCTGGCTAAGGGCCATGCAGGAGCATCAACACGTGATCAAACTTAGAATAGAATATAGGCTTTAAAGCTCTACCTATTTGCTTTCTTTATTTCAAGTGATTATTAATAAACTCTATGGAAACTAAGAACCAGGAGTTTGAAATTTAATTTTAATGACTTTCTTATTCCAGGTCCAGTGTGCTCTCTATTGTCACCTAAAATTACCCATGTACAATGCAATGCAATGCAATGCAATAACAACGAAATAATAGTAACAGAAGCATAATTTGTGATGACTAAAACTGGAAACAAAACAAAGTACCTAATAATTTGGAAATGACTAAACAAATTATGGTATATGAAGGTAGTGGACCATTACTTTACAGTATAGGATGATGATGATGTAAAGAATTCAGAGAAATGTGGGAAGAGTTGTACTGTATGAAATGATCTTGTATGGGAAAGAATAAAAAGAACAATATGTAAAGTAACTGGAAAAGTAAAGTTAACATGGAGAGGTGGTGACTGTGGTAAAATTCTACAGTAAATGTTAACATAATACTTTCAAAATTAAGGATACATTCTTGCCTTTCTCTTATAAATCTATAAATGAACTCTTTTAAAGAAAGGGAATGGTATTTAGGTATTTTTTTGGGAAGTAGCTTTTGTGGCATAGTTTTTTTTTAAACCAGAAATAAATTGAAATAACAGAGATGCAAAAAGGAGCAGAGAAGTGATAGTCTCCCCAAAACCATTCATGAATTATGTCAACTTATGTCAATATTTGTTTTATAGTTAATGAACTAAGTTTTATTAAGTGCCTATTGTGTATCAGGCACTGTGCCAAGTGCTGGGGATACAAGGAAAGGCAAAAAAAAATCTGAAGAACAAAACCTACCCAAACAAAACAAAACAAAACAAAATTTAAAAATCCCAGTTTTTGCTTTTAAGGAATTTACAGTCTAATGGAATGCAGAAAACTACACATGACCACTTTACACCCTCTACCTTCCCCTGCACCTGTCTTCCCTCACCACCTCCCTGTCCAAGCCCAGACTAACTGAATTTGTCTTAAAAGCAAACCATGTTCTTCAGTATCTTTTATGGTGGTGGCCAGGACAGTGCTCATATATAGTAAAGAATAAACTTATAGGATAAATTGGAGCTAATCTCATTGGGAAGGCACCAAGATTAATGAGGGCTGAGAAAGATTTCTTTCAGAAAGAGAGTCTTTGGCTAGGAGGAAGCCAAAAGACAGAGATGAAGAGGCAAGTCAGATGTCAAACATGTTCCAGGTACTGTGTAAGTGTTGGGGATACAAAAAGAAGTAAAAGACATTCTCTACCCTCAAGAAGCTTAAAATCTTTTGGGGGAGATGGACCAATTAATATATAAAAATAAGCTATATACAGGATGGATGAGAAATAATTAACAAAAAAGGCACTAGCATTAAAAGGGGTTGTGAAAGGCTACCCGTAGAAGATGGAGTTTTCCACCAGTATGTAAAGGGAACCAGTAAAACTGGTAGATAAAGATGAAAAGGGAGATCATTCCATGCATGAGGAACAGCTAGGGAAAATTCCCAGAGCTGGGAGATAAGAGTTGTTTGTTCTTAGACCAGCAAAGAGGTCAGTGTCACTAGATTAGAGTATGCATTGGGGAATAAGGTTTAAGAAGACTAGAAAAACAGGAGGGAGCTAGGTTATGAAAAGCTTTGAATGCTAAAAGATTTTGTATTTGACTAAGAAAGTAGTAGAGAGAGCTCCAGTCATGGGAGCAGCCAGTGAGAAGCTCAAAGTTGGGAAATGGAATTTGAAATTACAAAGCACCATTCTCATCCACAATCTCAACTTTGCCTTGATAATACCACTGTGATCCAGATAAAGCATATTTTATTTGCCCTAATGGACAGATGAGGAAATTGAGGGTGGTCACTGAGTTCAAGGGACTTGTGAATTTGGGCAAATCACATTGTTCCTCTATACCTCAATTTCCTCATCTGTTAAGTGAAGGAGTTATACTAAATGATCTAGATCAGTGGTTCCCAAAATTTTTTGGTCTACTGCCCCCTTTCCAGAAAAAATATTACTTAGCCCCCCAAAAATTAATTTTTATAAATTTTAATATCAATTAATAGGAAAGATACCTATGGCCATCACCGCTTTCCTGGATCACTGCAGCACCCACCAGGGGGCGGTGGCTCCCACTTCGGGAATCACTGATGTAGATCATCCTGGGATGGCTGCCCCATCCGATACCTCCTCTCAACCAATTGGACCTGGCCTGCTTTTCTAATGTATCACTTTTCTCCATTATCTCTCCAGACTAACTCCTCCATCTTAATCCCTCTTCTTCACTCACAACTGAATTTGTCTTAAAAAGTAAACCAGTAAATCCTCAAATATCCCTTGTGGTAGCCAGAACAGTGCTAAACATATAGTACAACTTCTTTATTTTAGATGCTTGGTTAATATGTAAAAATGTTTGTTCGTAATATAGTACAATTTTATTACAATACAATAATACAGTACAAATTTATTAAATGCCTACTATTTGTCAGGCCCTGGCCTAAGCACTAGGGAAACAAGAAGAAGACAGTACCTGATTTCAAGGCACTTACAATTTGGTTGGGGAAGATAACATAGAAAAGAAAGTTGCAAAGCAGGAGTTGGGATCTTGGCACTGGGTCAGAATGATGGTGAATTTGAATCCAAATAGTGTAGCTGATGTGGGAGTAAAAGGGTCTTGCCCCAAGAATGGGAGACTCAAACTCTGTTCAGTCCAGAAGTAAGAAAAGAATTTTATTTAAAGAAGTGGTTTTTGGTGGCAATAGCTGGTGGAATAGTTTGTGGGCTAGTCAGGTAGCCTTAGGGCTAATGGATTAGCCAAGGAGCTATTAGCGTAGCCTCTTTGGAGCTGATAGTATGGAGTAGCAGCTCCACTGTAGAATGGCAGCTTCCATTGTAGAATCCTAGTTTTCTCTGTAGAGTGGCAACTTTCGCTGAGGAGTGGCAGCTTCCACACCCTGTGGATCAGGGTTGACATATTTATGGGGGTCTGGTAGCTTAGCATCTCTCTTTCCAAACTCAAATGGAGTTCCATAGGGAATAAGGAGCATATGAAAGATGGGAGGAATCTTCTGGAATACTAGAGTCCTCAGTGAGCAGGTTCAGTGTTCCTCTTTTGTCTACCTTGTCATCTCTTATCAACATGGGAGAGGTCTTACTACTCTTTTGGAGTGGGAACATATGGGGTGGATGCAGTACACTGGAGGAAGACTACAAGTAATTAATTATTTCTAAGAACAATATAAGTCAGTGATTCCCAAAGTGGGCACCACCGCCCCCTGGTGGGTGCTGTAGTGATCCAGGAAGGCGGTGATGGCCACACTTTTTTTGTATTACATTCTATTCTGAGTTCAATAAATAATTTCAAAATTTCCAGGGGGCACTAAGTAATATTTTTTTGGAAAGGGGGCAGTAGGCCAAAAAAATTTGGGAACCACTGATACAAGTAATTAATAAAATAGAGTAGGTACAAAGCTGATGCCCAGTTTAAAATGTTACAGATTCAGCACACAGAGTGGGTAATTGAACAATCTACAATTCATGCTTGACTAATGTGGAAACTACAGGTTTTGCAGTTGGTGTTTAACCAGTGCTAACTAGTGAGAAATGCAAGATTTCAGAGTATGAGGGTCCTGTTCTTATTACTTCCCCTTGCTTTCCATTGTCAGCCCACATCATAGCTGCTTGGGAAATGGAGAAGACACTTAAACTTTTCAAGGAAGACGCCCACTTTACCAGGTCTTATTTTATAAAGAGGTCACTTACTTTTAAAGTAGATTCTAGGATTCTGTGTTATTGCATTCAGTGGCTTCACTAAAGTCCATGACACAGAGGTTATTGATAACTTTCTTTCACGAAGGACAATTAAATGTTATTAGCAATCGGAGGTTCTTCACATTTCAGCCTCAATCCCTTTGTGGATCTCTTATTGCTACTATTATGAGTGGTGGCTGACAGGATGATGCATGAGAGCCTCCACTCAACAATATAGAAGGAAGGAAGATTGTGGACTGTTCAGTCAATTTATGAAAAATAATGATATGTGTCAAAAAGACAGGGTGGCTCAGATAGTTGGAGAGCCTGAATCAAAAGAGCTTTAATTGGCAGAACAGTTAATAAAAGATTGTGGTAGTTTAGGAGAAGGAACTATAGACCTGTTTCCACTATTTGGAGTTCTAGCTGTGTGACACTGGATAAATCATTTCACTCCCTAGGCTTATCTTTCCTTACAGGATTATAGATTTAGAGGCAGAAGGAACTTAAAAAGTAATTTAGTATAAGTCCTTTCTTATTTTAGTGTAAGTCCTTTCTTATTTTGCACATAAAGAAACTGAATCCCTAAAAACTTAAATGTCAACTGTATTAAATGGCAGGGTCTGGATTTGAACTCTGGTCTGCTGTATTTGAATCTAGCACTATTTCCTCCTACTACCCTTCCTCCAATCTAGAAAAAAAAAGTGGCATAGGATTAAATACAGTTGTGATATTCTGTGAGTATTAAATAGATTGCTATGCTTTTAGTTTGACCTTCCTTCCCTCTTTACTTCTCTTCCTTCCTTCCTTCCTTCCTTCCTTCCTTCCTTCCTTCCTTCCTTCCTTCCTTCCTTCCTTCCTTC
>NC_058133.1:282619287-282638932 GCF_016433145.1 Gracilinanus agilis
ACTTCTGTGTATTGACTCCTAGGTGGAAGAGTGGTAAGGGTGGGCAATGGGGGTTAAGTGACTTGCCCAGGGTCACACAGCTGGGAAGTGTCTGAGGCCAGATTTGAACCTAGGACCTCCCGTCTCTAGGCCCCAATGTATGTTTTTGAAAAGAGGGGGCAGCTGGGTAGCTCAGTGAATTGAGAGCCAGGCCTAAAAAACAGGAGATCCTAGGTTCAAATCTAGCCTCAGATAGACTTCAAGCTGTGTGACCCTGGGCCAATATATGTTTTGGTTAGCTAGGTGTTCTAATAGATAGTGCACTAGGCTTGGGATTAGGAAGACTCCTCTTCATGAGTTCAAATCTGGCCTCAGACACTTACTAGCTGTCTGACCCTGCATAAGTCACTTAACCCTGTTTGCCTCTGGTTCCTCATCTGTAAAATGAGTTAGAGAAGAATCCATTCTAGTTTCTTTGCTAAGAAAACCCCAAATCAGATCATGAAGAGTCAGACATAACTAAAGCAAAACATTTTCTCCTTTACTCACCCTCAGCAGCACTTTCCCCAACCTTCTAAATCATCAGTCAATTTTAGCTCCAGAACACCACTTTACCCCTTTATTTCACTTACCCAAATAGCACCCTATTTCATATTCTCAAAGCCTCTTGTCTAGACTCATGGTGGTGAACTTATGGCATGTGTTCCAGTGAGGGCACTCAGAGTCCTCTCTGTGGGATCACAAGTGGTCACCCCAGCACAGAGTTCCCCAGAGTTCTTTACTAGAAAGCTAGATGGATGCAGGACTGGGCTGCTCCCCTCCCACTCTCCACAAGCACCTGAGGACATTTCTCACATCATACCCCCTTCTAAAAGGTTCAACATCACTACCTTAGATCAATGAAATAGCCTACTACTGGGTCACCTTGTCCCAATTTTCTCTCTTCTCTAATCCATTTTCTCCAATTCATCTAGTTGCTGGTGATATTCCTAAATCAAAGATCTGGAGCCATGTCACTTTCTTGCTCAAGGGGCATCTGTGGCTCCCTATTATCTCTGAGGTAAAATACAAACTCCTCAGTTTAGCATGTAAGGGTCCTTTACATTGTGGTTTCAGCCTATATTTTCAGGGTTATTGCATGTATTCCTCCTTCATGAAGTATACAGTTCAGTCGAACTGACTTGACTGTTCATTGCTAAAAACAAAGGGGAGAGATTAAAGATAAATGGGAGTGGGGATGACTCTATGTTTGTATGTCACTTAATCTCCTATTTCCAGGTCTTTGTATAGGATGTCCTCCATACCTGTAATGTACTTTCACCTCTTTGAATTACTAGGTTTCTTCAAGATTTCATTTAAATTTTGTCTCCTACATGAACTCAATCCTTGTTTTCTTCCCTCTCCTCCCCCAAGAGCCAGTGCTTTCCCTCCTACTGACTGGAAATTGTTGCTGTTGAGTTGTTTTCAGTTGTGCTCTACTCTTCATGATCCCATCTGGGGTTTTCTTGGCAAAGACACTGGAATGAATTGTCATTTTCTTCTTCAGCTCATTTTTTTTGTGGAGGAAACTGAGGCATGTAGGATTAAGTGACATGCAGGGGGCCACAGAGCTAGTAAGTATCTGAGTCTGGATTTCAACTTGGGAAGATGATTCTTCCTGACTCCAGGCCAGACACTTTATGCACTGTGCCGCCCAGCTGCCTGGAAATTATTGGAACTAGAAATTACTTTGTGTTTACTTTTCTCCCTACATTTTGTTTTCTCTAATAGAATGAGAATTCCTTTAAGTCAGAGATTCTTTCTTTTTTGTCTCTACATAGTTCCTGGCATATAGTTAGGGGCAAGCTCAAATCTGCTCTTGAGAGCTAATTGTTATGTGTACAGTTTATGCCTTAGACATCAGGATACCCTGCAAGGTAGGACTGGATTCCTTATTCTTATTGATTGTCTATATGAAAGAAAGTGATGGAAAAATGTTGATAATGCAGAATAAACTTTAAAAAAGTGTCATATAAATATATTATACACACACACCTGGCCAACCTTCAGCTTTGCATCTATCCCATCATATATACTCCTTTGTTTCAATATGCATTCAGTTTTACAAAGTTGAAGAAAAGTACTAATAGGGTTCACTACTAATTTTTATTACACAACCTCAACTAAGTCCTTAGTAATGTGAAGCAATTGTTCTACACTTCTATTATCAACTCACTATGCCTCAGTCCATAGTCACTAATCCAAACATTTTCATCTCTCATTAAACTTCCCCTAGTTCCCCTTCTCCTATCTCTTCAGCTGAGAATCTTGTCTCATATTTTTAATGAAAGAATTGATACCTTTTACCTCATGAGTTCACTCTTATCAGGTACCTAAGTTGCTTAGGATCAGGAAAACCTGAGTTTAATTCTGACCTCAGACACTAAAATGGTGTATGACCTTGGACAAGTCACTTAATCTTTATTTCTCTTAGTTTCCTCTACTGTGAAATGAGGATACTAATATCCTCTATCTTATAAAGTTGTTACAAGCATTACATGAAATATTTGTAAAGTGTTTAGCACAATGCTTGGCACATCTTAGGTATTATTGTAGAATATCATTCCCTTCCTTTCTTCTTTTTCTCCTGCCTTCCTCATCTCATATCACTCAGATGCCTTCTGCCACTATCTTGTCTTCAAACCTCTCTCACATGAAAAAGTGTCCTTATTTCTTACATGCAAACTCCCCTACTCACACAAGAGATCGCATTCCATCCTATCTCCTCCAACACATTGCCACTGTGTTCTCCCCACTCTCACTTTTCAATCTGTCCCTGTCTCTTGGATACTTCCCTGCTGCCTACAAAGCTCAAGTTCGTACAGAGAATAAGTATCAGAGCTGAGATTTGAATTTAGGTCTTCTGAGTCTAGAGATTGGGCTTTTTCAATTGTATCAACCAGATAAAATTATGTTATAATGCTTAGAAAGTATACAAATTATAAATGTAGAAATTGATAAATATGTAAAGCATTTATTAAACATTTACCACATGCCAGGCACTGTGCAAAGTACTTAGCATAGAAAGACATAAAATTTATTGTTCTTGAGTTCATGTTTTACTGGGGATGTATACATGTATATATGTATTTATATTGGAATGTGCCATGTCGTGTATGTATGTATGTAGTTAGATAGATAAGAAAATAATTGTGACAGAGCAGAGTTCAAAAAGCCTAGGGAGTTGAGAGTATCCAGAAGGAGAGGATGATCAACAGTGTCAAATATTACAGAAAGGTCAAGAAGGATGACTACTAAGAAATGACCCTAAAATTTAGCAAAATTAGAGATCCTTGGTGCCTTGGAGAAAGTAAGGACTGATAAAAGCCAAATTATGAATTGAGAAGTGTATGGAGGTGAGAAAATGGTGTCAAATGTAGAAGAGCATATTTTCCTTTAAGGATGGGAGAAGATCTCAGTATGTTTACAGGCAGCAGGGAAAGAGATAATTGTTTCTCTCTATTTGCCAAACACACTTTATCAATCTCTTGGAGGAGAGGAGAGCTTATGAGATTAAAGGTACCAGAAGAGGGTTTGGTAATGGCAAGAGTGGTCAACTCATCTTCAGAAACTGTAACTAAAGACGAGAGAATGGAATATGATGTTTAGGTGGCCTGGAGTGTGGAATTGTGGAGGAAAGAGACCTTAGGAGAAGGATGGCCTTAACCTTTTCTGTAAGGCATAAGGCAAGTACCTCTGCTGAGGAGGAAAGATTAGGTGATGCCAACAGCTTGTGAAGAGAAGATTCAAAACAGCTGAGAGTCAATCGATGAAGAGTAGATAGATAGGTATGCAGCAACAAGGGCCCTACTAAGACTCAATAATGATTTTAGCAGGACTCATTCAGTTAATTTATTTGACTTCCTCCAGCAGCATTTAGCAGCCCTTGAGTCAAAGGGTGAATAAACACTCTTATTGGGAAGCTTAAGATAGTCAAAGAGTAAAGCAGGGGCAAGTATGAAAGATTGACCCTCTAATTATGGCAGATTCATGCTGCCATGCCACATAAACTTGGGGCAAGAGTCTTTTAATTATGGGGGAGACCAAGGCTAGTTGTAAGATGTCTTATTTTAAAATTAGCTAAACACCATTCTCTCCTGCAGAAGAAGTTTTGTTGGCAGGTCCTCATTCTGCTTTGTTTCTCTATCATTAATAAGTTAACTTTGATGCAACATGGTTCAGAGGTTACCTTTCAATCCAACCCTATACGTGGTTCTTCCTCATTTTGGTTTTGATTCCCTTAGCAATGTATTCAGTTTTAGACTGACTTTGGATGTCCTTCATTATATCCTACAGTCAGATTCATAGTATGTTTGAACTGCAAAGAACCTTCAATATCACTTAAATAGATGTTTGGGTTTAATTGTAGTAGATGCTGAGCATGGTATGCTATGAATAGAAAAGAAAATGGATTTGGATGGTAAGGATGGTGTTAGAATTTTATTTCCAGTGCTATTTGCTATAGAGTTGCTGTAAAGACATGCATGGGTATTGTCATTTTCATACAATTCATTTTCATAAGCATTCATGAAGCACCTACTGTGGGCACAGCATTGGGTTAGAATGGATATGAGGAAGATATAAAATTTAGATCAGATACCATCATTGTCTACTATAGTCTTATACAATCTCATAGGAGTTTATGACAAATATGTAAATAATTATGAAATAAATAAAAGCTTGGAAAGCCAGGACTTGAGAGTTAGGCACGAGAATATGACCTTTACTCATTATGCACTTCAGAGTAACTGAAGGCTTTTCAGGAAGGGAAGGTCATGATCACATCTATGTTGTGAGGAAGCTAAGTCTACAAGGGGTTTTAAGATGGTTTGAAGGAGAGTGGATACTGCAAGACATTCACTTACTATGCATAGGGAGTAACTGAAGGCTTTTGAGCAAAGGAAGGCTGTGATCAGATTTATGCATAAGGAATGAGGGTTTGTACATGTGTGTGTCTTTTTTTCATTTAATAATTTTTATTTTTTAGAAAAGTTAACATGGTTATATGATTCATGCTCTTACTTTCCCCTTCACCCTCCCCCTGGAACCCCCGCCCCCCCATAGCCGATGTGCATTTCCACTGGTTTCAACATGTGTCATTGATCAAGATCTATTTCCAAATTGTTGATAGCTGCATTAGTGTGGTAGTTTCAAGTCTACATCCCAATCATGTCCACCTCAACCCATGTGTTCAAGCAGTTGCTTTTCTTCTGTGTTTCCACTCCTGTATGTGTCTTTTAAGATGACTTAGAGAGGGAGAAAAGTGGAAGCTAGGATATCTATTAGGAGTTTATAGCAGTCATCTCTGTGGTTTATAATTAGGACTTGTGCTAGAATAATGCCAGTGGGAATAGAGGGGAGAGGACAGATGTAAGAGACTTTGCAGAGACAAAATAGGAAGGACTTGTTAACTGTTTATTTACAACAGATGAGGGAAATGTGAAAGAGTCTGGATGAACACCAAAATTTTAACATGGAAACTAGGTGAAAGGTGGTGACAGTGACTGAAAAAGTAGGTTCAGGTACAAGAGAAGACTTTAGGTAAATGATTTCCTTAAAAAACCTTTGTAGTACTAAATAATAAACCAATTAAGCACAAAGGAAGCATTTGTTTAATGCTCATTCTTTAATATCACTTAATGATAACAAGATGGTCTTCTATAATGAATTAATGTATAGGTAAATGGGGAAAAAAGGAAAGACCTAAAATAGTATTGCTAATTGGTTCCTTTAGAATAGGACATTGGGTGAAACACTTCTTTGATTATCGAGGGCCTTTGGTTTCATAGTGCGATGCTAGAAACTATCAGTTCAATAGTAAATTTTCACCATCTTTGTGGTTTGTTTATATTGATTTAATGACATCACTGCAAATGATTTGTTGTTATTCTTCAGATGTTCATTCACATCTGACTCTTCATGACCCCACGGACTTGTCAATGGGGTTTTCTTCAAAGAGATGCAGGATTGATTTGCCAATTCCTTCTCCAGTGTGTCCCTATTTTACAGATGAGGAACTGAGGCAAATAGAGGTTAACTGACTTGCCTAGGGTCATGCAGCTATTGTCTGTGGCTAATTTGAACTGGAATCTTTCCTGACTCAAAGCCTGCTACTCTATCTACCATATCACCTCTATACAACTTATAAAAGAAAGTATGATGTCACTTGGACTGGTAAGCGTAGAGAGAATGCTTTATGCGTGCCTATGGTCACTTCTGATAGATGGCATGGAGATGGATTAGATTTGTATTGGGGAGGATCTCAACGGTTTTGACCACATTATACCAGAATTTGTTTGTTTGTTTGTTTTTTAACTTTTTTTTTAAACCCTTAACTTCTGTGTATTGACTTATAGGTGGAAGAGTGGTAAGGGTAGGCAATGGGGGTCAAGTGACTTGCCCAGGGTCACACCAGAATTTGTTTTTATTATATGAGTACTACAAATGGCTTGGTTAATGGTGAAATATAGCTGTAGGAAGAAGCAAACAAGTATTTATTAAGCATTTACTATGACCTAGGCATTGCTATATGTTCTAAATATTACCTATGTAAGCGCTTTATAACCATTATCTCTATTGATCACAGAAACATTGGATGGGAGGGGCCATGTATAGCTCCATTTTGAAATTGAGGAAACTGAGGCAAACAGATGTTAACTGACTTTTGTTGAGAGCCGTTGGATATAGAAATGCCATTGGAGAAATAGGATCAAATTTAGGGCCTGTTATCTGGATTTCCTATGTGACCAATCCGGACTGAGGCAGTGTTTGTGTTTGGTACTGGTCACCTGAGTCCTGAAAAGCTCTGGTACCAGCAGGTAGGTTAATCCAAAAACAACCTGATCCCTCCAAGAGGCTATTAGGAGTCATTTAGAGAAACAGAGTCTGTAACAGATATTTTATCTGGATCCCATTACAAAATCATCGGCAAGTAAAACTGTGTGTATGATTTTTCTGCACTGCATGTCAGGACGCAGACAGAATCTAAGGTAAAATCTGAGATAAAAATCTGAGGCTCCTTTTTTGACTCAGTTTTTGATCCCCACCTTTCTTAGAATTCTTATTGGAGAGCTTTGAAGTGGCAGACCAGCATCTACTGAGTTGATGATTCCTCTCCTTGATAATTGAGAAGCCTGAATCCTAACAAACATTACTTAGATAAGATTGCATACTTAGATTAGAACTGGCACCTTTAGCAGGACTCAGTTGGTGAGCATCTCCATGGGGTATTTCCTCTCCCAGAGTTATCCCCTACTAAATTGGTGGTTGGAATTTGGCCATTTGTCTTTGCACCTTTACTCTTTAGACTTCAATGGGTTATGTGTGATTTGTTACCCCTTCACAGCTGTGACTCTTTTTTGTGTTCTTTGTTTGAAATCAATATATAATAAACTCCCAAGCCCACAGAATTCAGAACAGCATGGGCTAACCACTAGTCTAGTTGTTCTCATTTTCTTTCTTCTGCCTTAACCATCCTATGCCACCAACGTGGACCCCAAAACCATATAGAGGCTGGCCTCCTATAGACTTTCTCAGGGTCACACAACCAGTAAGTCCAAGACCAAATCTGAACTCTCTTTTTCCTGATTCCAGGTCCAGTTTTCTATCCACTGTGTGCTACTCCTTCACTGCCTCAGTACATCTCAGGAATATATAATATAGGATCACTTTCTTAGGCATACATAGATCATGGCCAGGGTATGCTCAGTACTTGCTTTTTGCATGGCTATAGTCACTTTTGACAGATAGCATACCACTGAGGACTTAGATTGAGGGAGAATACCATTCTGAGTTTGTCAGGAAGGCTTGAATAACTGCCTTCATTTGGTTGGCTTTGGTTAAGAGATTTGAAGGACACTTGAGTGAAAAATGACAAGAAATTCCCCTCCCCGTAGACCTTGGTAACAAATTATTGGAAAATATGATCCCTACCACTAATTTATATTATGACTAACTTGTGTTGCTAAAGAACAATTGGATATTAAAAGTGAGGTAACCACCTAATTCTCTTGGTCTAAGGCTAACAATATGCTGAGGCAGCTAACTAAGCTGCTGTAGTCTTCTGTTCCATTGGTGTAAATATTGGGCCAATATCATGGGAGGTTATTATACCACTTCTTTGGCTCTGTTCTGGTCACATCTACAATCTTGTTTAAGAAGCTGAGAATAATTTCCCTTCTTCTTTTCTCCTTCTGCTTTTCTTCTGATACCAAATCATCTTCTTCACTTTCTCCTTCATACACTAAAGTAATAGGAAATGATTAAGGGGAGAAAAGAAGAGAAACTGGGAAAGTATGGCTTGGAGAAGAGAAGGGAAGATTGGGGAGATGGAGTGCATATGTAATTGCCTTGAAGAGTTTGACAGATGGTCATGGGCAAGATGTATTAGATTGGTTCTATGTTGCTCTAGAGGTCAGAACTAGAAATAAGAGGAAGTTCTAAGGATCTCAGTTTTAGCTTAATATAAGAAGTGATTTTTAATATACTTAGATTTATTTGGGAATGGAATCAACTGCTTTACCAATTAATGATCTCCTTGTTTATGGTAGTCACTAGTTCATGAGAATTTTAGAGCTCAAGGGAATTTTAGGGATCATGGAGTCCAGCTCTCTTGTTCTACAAAGGTGAAAAAAAATAGAAATTAGGGCCCAGCAGGGTGATAGAACATATTTTCAGCATAACTCTCCCAACCTACCAGCTCTAATAGAAGAATGAACCAAGTCTCTAGTCATTAAAATTGATTGCATCAATGGGATAAGAAGACAGAAACACTGCATAAAAGAAAAATACTATTAGAAAACTAAGACATTTCAAACTCTTGGACACAAATAACGAGGGGAGAAAAGTTATATATAAGTTGAATTTCCAAATAGATAAACCAACAAGACTCATAAAACAGAGAGGAAAAATGAATGAGAATTTTATTAAAGCTACAATATTGTTAATAAGTTTTTTATTTTAAAGGAAAGTGAAAAGAATTCATAATGAAAAAAGAACAAGGTTAAATTCTATGGGTTCCCAAGAGATCATGAATGAACAACAAGAAATTTCAGAAGAGTACAAAAGAGAAATAAAAATGTTAAAAGTAGATACTTTACTAGGGTAGAAATTAGGTTGGAAAACAGAGTTCATAAGCATCAATAAATGAAATGAAGAGTAGGCTATTTAGAACAAAGGATCAAAAGATTACAGATTTAGAGCAGAAAGGAACCTTAGGGATCATAAAATCCAACTCCCTTATTTTATAGATGAAGAAGGTGAGGCTCAGAGACATGAAATGACTTGTTCTTTATCAAATAGTTGGCAAGTGGAAGGTTTTCGATTTGAATCCAGTTTTTCTGACTCCAAATCCAGCACTTTTCCTCTATACCAGTGTATTCTTCATATTGGTAGAGGCTTCAAATGAGAAAATGACAGATAATCAAGAATACAGAAGAATGCAAAAGATAAGATTTGAAGGAACATAAAATGTCTATACAGGTTGAAGTGACTGACTGTGAAGGTAGAATGCCCAGATATCATTTGAAGATACCTTTTTTTTTTCAGAAAAAGAGATAAAACCATAGCTATTATGCTATGGAAATTAATAAAAGAAAAATTTTCATTTTTTATAGGAAGTCTTTCCCAGTTCTTATTTGTTTCTTGGTATAATTTAACTTTGATAATTTTAATAAAATATTGTGTGTTAGTTATATACTTTTTTACATTTGTTTTTTTCTTTTGAGTTCCAAATTCTTTCCCTCCAGGCTCTCCCCTACCTAGAGAGAACGTAGGCAACTTAATACCCATTATATATGGGAAGTCAAGCAAAACATCTTGTAAGTTTTGTTGCCAAAAAATGGAGGGAAAATAAAATGGAAAAATATATGGAACTTCATTCAGAGTTCATCAGTTCTCTCTGGAGTTGGAATACATTTTTCATTATGAATCCATTGGAATTGTTGTGTATCATTGAATTGATCAGAGTAGCTAAGTCTTTTATAGTTGGTCATTGTTACGCCATTGCTGTTACTGTATACAATGTTTTTCTGGGTCTTTTCACTTCACTTTTCATCAGTTTATATAAATTTTCCCAGGTTTTCCTGAATATATCCCTTTCATCATTTCTTTTAGTACAATAGTATCATAAGCATATACCACAACTCATTCAGTAGTTCCTCAGCTGATGGACATTCTCTCAATTTCTAATTTTTGTCTACCAAAGAAATAACTGCTATTAATATTTTCATAACATAGGTCCTTTCCTCTTTGTTTGTGTTCTTTTTGGAATACAAACCTAGTAGCTTGCTCAAAGAGTATAACAAAGTTTTATAGCTCATTGTATATGGTTCATATTGTTCCCCAGAATGTTCAACTCAGTTCATAACTATACCATCAGTGCATTAGTGACCATTTTTTCCATATCCCCTCAAGTATTCACAATTTTTGTTTCTTATCATTTTATTCTGATAAGTGTGAGGTGGTACCTCAGAGTTTTAATTTAAACTTCTCTAATCATAATTGATTTAAAGCATTTTTGTATAACTGCAGGTAGCTTTGATTTCTTCTTTTGAAAACTGCCTTTTCATATCTTTTGACCATTTATCAATTGGGGCAAGACTCTTATTTTTATAAATTTTACTCAGTTCACAAAAAAGTCCATCATCCTTTCTGATTACATGGTCAACAACTAATGGTATAGCCTTCTCTATATATTAGTCAAGTGAAAAGTCCCAGATAAAGAATTTTAGTACTGGACTAGAAGCTGAGAAAATAGATAGCTCAACCTACTACCATTAACTAGCAAGTGCGCTAATTACATAATCCATAGCTCTGAATCTAAATTGACCGGCTCTTCTATTACTTGTCTGACCAATCCTTACCAGTCTTTACTGAACCATCATGTCCTACCCCTTATGTATGGGTATGTTGCAGGATATTGTCTCAGGCCCTCTCTTTTTTTTCCTGTATACTTTTGGGTGATGTCACCTGATCTCATGAGTTAAATAATCACATCTATGAAAATAACTTCCAAATCTACAAATCCATCTCTCATTGCTCTCTTGTGCTCCTCTAGAACTCTGTAGCCAACTGCTTTCAGGCAGATATCTCATAGGCATTTAAAATTCAACTAATCTAAAGCTGAACTCATTACCTTTTCTTCATCCCCTAAATCCTTTTCTAGTCCTCACTTCCTTCTTTATGTCAAGATTACCACTATCTATCTAGTCACCAAGGCTTGCAGTCTTGCAATCAACTTTTTAAAAATTTAATCTATATCCTTGAGAGTATATCATGCCTAGATGGAGGAGAAAGGAAGTATCCATGCCACAAAATCATGGCTTTTAGTGCTAGAATAGACTTTGAGATCATCAAGCCCAACCTCAGGTTAGTAATATGCACATTTCAAAAGTGGGACAGGAGAAAGAATTGAATATTGCTCCTTATTTTTAGATTCAGTCAAAATTCCAAAGTGTAACAGTAAAAAGTGGCACATTTGAATGAATCCAATGAGAGGGAATCCATTATTTCCCAGGGCAAACAGTTTTGGATAGCTCTATTTATGAGTAATTTCCCCCCTTATATTTAGCCTAAATTGCTTCTTAGTCATTTATGTCCATTTTACCTACTTTTGTCCTTTTGGACTAAGCAGAAAAAAATCTAATCTTCCTTTTCAATTTGAAGATGACAATCAGGGACCTGTTAAGTCTACTTTTCTCCCAACTAAGCAGCTCTCACTCAACCAATCCATCAAAAAGAATTTATTAAGCCTATTATTAAACATACTATATTCCAGTTACTATGCTAAATACTAAAGATACACGTAGAATGAAATAATCCCTTCTTACAAAGGAATTTATATTCTCTCTCTGTCTCTCTTTCCATATATATGTGTATATATGTATATACATGCAGAAATACACATATACACATACATATATATGTATCTATGTAATTTGCATTGAGTTTATCACAAAATCCCTTGGTAGCTGATGTGGCAACTAAGAGAGAGTATAGGAGAATAGAATCTAGGATAGAGCCTTGGGCGAATGCCCACAATTAGAGGGTATGATATGGATGATGAGCCAGCAAAAGAGATTGTGAAGGAGCAGTTAGGCATGGAACCAGGAGACAGTAGTGTCATAAAAATCCAGAGAAGAGAAAGAGAACAGAAAGAGAAGACATTCAGCAGGGTCGAATGCAGCAGATAGGTTAATTGGGGTGAGGACTGAGAAATTTGGCATCAGATTTGGCAATTAAGAGGTCATTGGTAAATTTGGAGAGAGCAGTTTCAGTTGAGTGATGAAGACATACTGAAAAGTTTTAGTGAGAGTGTGAGAAGAGGAAGTGGAGGCAATGATTATAGAGAGCATTTTTTTTAAGAATTTGGATAAGGAGAGGATAATAGTTTAAACATGGTAGGTTCTAGAAAAGGTTATTAAAGGATTAGGAATCTAGGTCTAAAGGCAGTGGATGAACCAAAAGATGGACTGAAGATTCAGTAGAGAGAGGATAATTTGATGTATTCTGTCGGAGAGGGTAGGATGAATGGTGAATGTGAAAAGATATGCCTATGCAAGGAGAAGGACCATTTTATTGTCACAGATTGGAGGAAATAAGAGATTAAAGTTGATATCAAGGAGTTTTGAGATGATGAGAAGGGGAGAAGAGGAAAACATATTTAATGGTATCAGTTTTCTCAGTACAATAAGAGGCAATATCCTTAGTGTAGGAAGAAGAGAGACTAAGCAGTGAGGAGAAAATTTGAAATAACTTTCATTGGGAGTAGTATTGTGAAACACTTAACAATGATAATACTTAACATTTATATAGCACTTGCTATTTGCCAGGAACTATGCTAAGTGCTTTACATTTATTATCTAATTTGATGTTCACAACAACTCAAGGATTTAGGTGCTACTATCAACCTCCATTTTACAGATGAGGAAACTGAGGCAAATAAGTAAAATGACTTATTCAGTGTCAAAAAAGTATACATCAGAGGCTGAATTTTAACTCAGGTCCTGACTCCAGGCTCTATCCACTGTACCATCTAGCTATTTCCAATAGGGGAGGAATAAAAGGATTAGAGCGAAGGTCCAAATAAAGTTGGACACTATGACTATATATCATGTACTCAGCCAGCATAGATGTGTGACGTATTTTAACTCCATCGAGCAGCAAATGAGTATGAATAGAAGGGGAATATGAAAGGAACAATATAGGGCTGAGATTTAGCAAGGAATGAGTCATAGTAGGTAAAGGAGGCAAAGACTTTAAGAATACAAGTAGTTGAATTTCTGAACTTTTGGGTCAACATCAGAGAGTAAAGTGAATTCAGAGTATGGTTAATGGCTTAAAAAGTACTGAGGGATGGAGATACCGGAGGTTGTGTTGAGAACAAATTGTATGATGGAAGGCTGGTTCTTGGGCATAGTACTTGGCTGGTGTAGTCTCCTGGAACATGGAAGAGGCTGGGGAGAATATTTCAGTAAAGACACAATAACCTGTAATGGAAGTGTCTTGTTCCCTGACTTGGAATGTGCATGGTACAAGAAATCCTTTGTCACATTTCCTAAAATCTAGAGAATAATATTTAGCAATTTTCTGATCTACCAGTTTAATAACATAGTCAGAAGAGGAGATTAGGTTAAGCTGTATAACCCTGTTTTTAGTAAAGTTCTTTGTGATGGCTATTCCTTTTTCTAACTGCTCATTAACTGTTTCTTTAATAATTCACTATAGGATTTTCATGGAAATTGAAGTCAAGCTCATTTGACTACAGTGTTCAGATTCCATTCACTTTTTTAAAAATTGGGATGACAGTTGCCCTTTTCCTGTACCTCTTCAGTTCTTTAAAATATCACAGACAATTATTGCTCAGCAATTACTGGTGGCCATTCTTTTAATATTGTGTGATGGGGTTCACCTCAGCCAGGTAACTTGAATTCCCGTCTAGGATAACGGGGTGCTCCTTTGTTATTTCCTTGCTTTTCTTAGATATTGACTTTCAGCCATTTTTATCCTGTTCTTTATAATCTATATGTCTATGGGGTAAAGGTAAAGGAAATAGCAAATTCACTTGCAGCCTTTTATTTTCTCTCTATCTTCAGTTATCATTATTCCATTTACCCTAAATGTTAATGAGACTACTGATAATGAGGAGCAGATCAAACCCCAATATTCTTAAATACCAGTAAATGTTGTTCCTATAAAGCATGGTGGTATTTTTTAGACCAAGATCCATAATGCTCTCTTGGCATTTAGTACTACCATTATGTCTTCCTGTTTAATAAATATTCTTATGCATTTATCAGGCATTGATAAAATATTAGATCTTAATCACTTTTATACATCTTATATTTTGAAATCCAAGTGTATCTTCCATAACATAATCACTAGATTCTCTCTCTCTTTCTATCTCTCACACAAATACAAATAAACATTATTCTTATTCTTTCATTTAACCCTTCTTTTTCCTAATATATATAGCACACTTCCCCTTTTTGTTATCTTTAGCTTTTCTTAACTACCTTAGTTCATTCTCATCTTTAGCACTTCTTATCTTTTTCTTATAAACCAAGCCATAGCACTGTATTCATCCTGTGTTTTTAGCTCTTGCCTCCATTTTCTTATAGCACATATCTTTTTATACTCTTAGTTGGCTAATGAGTTCTCTGTGCATTCACATTAGTGGTATCTTCAGACAATTTTTATTTTATTTCCTGATCAGAACTGTTTACTTCTATGCCTTCAGAATTTCATCCTTGAGATTTTCCTATTCCCATCCCTCTGAGTTTTAGGCCACAGGGTTCTACCTAGTTTAGAATACCTTAAAACCTGTATCTAAATCAAGCATTTATTACTTCTCATAGCAGTGGAATCTGAGTGGAGTCTTGAAGGAGGGCAAAGAAGCTAGAAGGCAGAGGTGAGTATGGAGAGCATTTCAGGCATGAGGGCCATCCAGTACCAAGGCACAGTTTCAAGAGATAGAGTGTAGTATTTAGGAGAGATTAAGTAGGTCAGTGCAAGTAAATTGTAGAGTGCATTGTGGGGAACAAAGTAGAAGAGACTAGAAAAACAGGAAGGGAACAGGTTATGAAAGACTTAAATGCCAGAGGATTTTATCTTTGATCCTGAAGGAAATAGGGAACTACTGGGATTTTTTAAATGGGAGGGTAAAGGAATCATGCCTATGCATTGGGAAAAGTACTCTATCAGTTGAATGGAGAATAAACTGGAATGAAGAGAAGTTTGAGATAGAGACCTGTTGCTATTGCAATAGGTCAGGCATCAGGTTAAGTGGGGGCAATGTCAGAGGAGAGAGAGAGCATTCAAAAGTAGAAAGAATAAGATTTGATGATAGTTTAGGTAGGGAAGTGAGTTTAAGTGAGAAGTCACAGATGACACTGAAATTGAGGGCCCACATGATTGGAATTATAGTAGTGCCTCTGTAGTACTAGGAAGTTTGGAAAAGAAGGTTTGGAGTGGAATGGAAAGATTATCCTCTTGAATTTTTTTTGTATATACATTCAGTTCAGACTTAAGAGATGATTGAAAAGCTTTTCATCATCATCAATATGCCAAAAAGAAACAATCAGTAGATAGCTTCATATTTTCTGAAGTGAGAAGAAGGATTTCTCTTTTATTGCACAGAAACAGGCTCATTAAGACTCTGTTTGGATTTGAAGCAGATGGTGCTGGTAGGGCTGATTCTCACTGGCCATTGCTTAGTGGCACTTTTGCTTTCTCCTTTCTTTACCCACCTGTTCTTTTACTGTTTTTTTATGTCTGGAATGAGCTTCTTCCATAACCCTGCCTCCTAGTATCCCTGACTTCCTTGACTTCTTTCATTTCCTAACTAAAATCCCACCTTTTACAGCAAGTTTCTTCCAATCACTCTTAATTCTAGTGTCTTCCTTCTATTATTTCCCATTTATCCTGTATGCAGCTTGTTTGTCTGCTTGTTGTCTCTCCTAATAGGTCTAGACATCCCTCAGGGGAGGGACTTTCTTTGGCTTTTTCTTGGTATCCTTAGCATTTAGCACATTACATAGCAGCACTTAATAAATATCTATTGGTGATGGACAGACTAAAAGTCTAAGTAAGTTGTCTTAACCAATGGGAGGTCAAATGAATTGACCAGTGTTATACAACCTGCATGTGTCCAGAGATGATTCTTAAACCCAAGTCATCCTGACTCACGCCTGCTCTGTATCAACTATGCTAAAGCTGCTTGTCACTGTTCTCATAACCTCAGGATAATAGAATATAACTGCAAAAACAAATCATAATAGCATATTTGTACAGCACTTCATGGGTTGCAAAGCACTTTAATTTCCATGAACTTATTTCAGCCTTATGATAAGATTATAAAGTAACCAAGACATCTTTTCCAGATAAGGAAACTGAGGTCCATAGGATTTAATTGAGTGGCTTCCCTAAGGTCATATAGTTAATTAGTGATAGAATGAAGACCGGCGATAATTACTTTTGGTAATGCACAAACAGTTTAAAAAAGACTGTGTACTTGAGTTCCAAAAAAATATCGTGAGGGGGATAGGGATCAAGGATAATATCTGTCTGTGATTTTATCCATGTAGGGTCTTATGAAAGAGAAAATTTCCTCTACTTCCCTGAAGCTTATACTAATAGAAGTTGCTTAGAACACTGAGAGACTGAGTAGAATCCTATAACCAGCATTTGACAGGGGCAGGAACTCATATCTTTCTAGTTCTGAGGCCATTTCTCTATCTATTATTTCATAATGCCTCTCTCAGCATAGAGGGCAAATAACAATATCCTCATGTCACAGGTGAGGAACTTTGGTCACAGGGAGGTTGAGGGACTTGTCTAAGGACATAGAACTAATAAATGACAAAGCTAGGACTTGAAATTAGGTGGTTATACCTCTCAGGTGGATAGAGAAAGCTGCAACCCATGTAACTGTACCAGGACAATGAAACCAAAAGTAGATGGAAGAGAGGAAAAATACATTTGCTGAGTCTGCTGCATTATTTCTATTAGACTTTATATGGCTGAAATCTCCCATAAACCCTGCAAAGTAGTTGTACACAATCAAAAGTGCAAGGAAACAATAGCTTGTTGATTAGTATGGTGTCACCTTTCACAAAGGACATATTAGTTGCTTAGATTCATAATTATGAGAAAACTCCTCACATCGATCATTAGACATGACTTAGGTTCTTGTTTGGGTGTCTCTGGACTGCGGAAGTACAGGGGGTTCAGTTTCCCAATCCTGGAGGACTATGTTCAAACATTGCTTAGTTTCCACAATCAATGCCTTCCTTAGAGTCTGTGCAGGAAAGAGCAAAATTTGACTTAAAGTTGCTCTGAAGTATTTAACATATCATCAGCATCCCATTTACATTGAGGTTTCCTTTTACCCCCTTCTTTCATGGGGAAAAGAATGAATCATGGGTAAAGCCACACAGACCAAAATGGATCATGGGTAAAGTGATAACATTTCCCTGGAAATGGCAGGGTGACTCTTTCCTCAGTAACTACTACTAATTGAGATAAAAAGCATTCCTGAAAAATCCTGCCCACTTTTTACCTTTGCTTGCCTTGTTTATCTACTTTGTCTTACTCAACTAGCTAGCTTCTCTCTCTCTATAGCCACTCCATTACTATATTCCTTTACAATAAAGCTTATTCCCTTTTATGGAGTCAGTCTGAGCCATCAGTCAATTCTTTGGATGAGATCCCATGTCAAACTGATTTTTTTCTAATTCCTAGAATACCTAGTTCCCTCCAGAACACAAGTTTAGTGCCCCTTCCTTCCCTCATGAGATATTTCCTAATGTCCCCAGTTTTTTAACACACCTGTTTGAAATTACTTTGTATTAGATTGTATACACATTGTATTTATTTGATTATGTGCATATGATTTCAAATTGCATTTCCTTTCAATGGCCAGAAAGCTGTCAGCTTAAACTTGGTGTACTTAGCTATGAGTCAGTCAATTTTGGTTTATCTGAATTATTAGCATTTATTAAGCGCCTCCAAAGTACAGACTCTGCGCTGGAGGTAGAAAGAAAGGCAAAAACAATCCCTGGCCTCAAGGAATATGTATTCTATTGGAAGAGACAGCATATAAATAACCAGGTACATATACATCAAGTAGATAAAAGATTATTAGAGCAGAGAAGGTACTAGCAGTTGGGGGGGATGGGACAGGGAAGGTTTCCTGCAGAAGGCAGGATTCCATGTTGATCAACTTTTAGTATCAGGTCATGAGTGGCTGTTATCCTTCCAGTTCAGGAGAAGGAAAAAGGAAAGAGAGAAAGAAAAAGAGAAAATCAATAAGGGAAGGGAAGGAAGAGAAAAGAAGGAAGCCAGGGAATCTAAATGGTCCTTAGAGGCTAGAGCATTCCAAGTTTGGAGGCCAGCCTGTGCAAGAATGTGAATTGGCTATCAAATTACCAAAAAACTTCTTTACTGAATTAGGAAAAACTATAACAAATTTCATTTGGAATAACAAAAGATCAAGAATATCAAGGGAAATAATGAAAAAAATGTGAAGGAAGGGGGCCTAGCAGTACCAGATATCAAACTATATTATAAAGCAGCAGTCATTAAATCAGTATGGTACTGGCTAAGAGATAGAAGGGAGGATCAGTGGAATAGACTCGGGGTTAATGATGTCAGCAAGACAGTGTATGACAAACCCAAAGAGCCCAACGTTTGGGACATGAATCCACTATTTGACAAAAACTGCTGGGGAATTTGGAAAACAATGTGGGAGAGATTAGATTTAGATCAACATCTCACACCCTACAACAAGATAAATTCAGAATGGTTGAATGACTTGAATGTAAAGAGGGAAACTATAAATAAGTTAAGTGAACACAGAATAGTATACTTGTCAGATCTCTGGGAAAGGAAAGATTTTAAAACCAAGCAAGAGTTAGAGAAAATTACAAAATGTAAATTTAATGGTTTTGATTATATTAAGCTAAAAACCTTTTGTACAAACAAAAACAATGTAGTCAAAATCAGAAGGGAAACAACAAATTGGGGAAAAAATCTTTATAACGAAAAACTCTGACAGGGGTCTATTCACTCAAATATACAAGGAGTTAAAGCAATTGTATAAAAAAATCAAGTCATTCCCCAATTGATAAATGGGCAAGAGACATGAATAGGCAATTTTCAGGTAAAGAAATCAAAAGTATCAAAAAGCACATGAGAAAGTGTTCTAAATCTCTAATAATTAGAGAAATGCAAATCAAAACAACTCTGAGGTATCACCTCACACCTAGCAGATTGGCTAAAATGAAAGAAGGGGAGAGTAATGAATGTTGGAGGGGATGTGGCAAAATCGGGGCATTAATGCATTGCTGGTGGAGTTGTGAACTGATCCAGCCATTCTGGCTGGCAATTTGGAACTATGCCCAAAGGGCTATAAAAGAATGCCTGCCCTTTGATCCAGCCATACCATTGCTGGGTTTGTACCCCAAAGAGATCATAGATAAACAGACTTGTACGAAAATATTCATAGCTGCGCTTTTTGTGGTGGCAACAAATTGGAAAAGGAGGGTATGTCCTTCAATTGGGGAATGGCTGAACA
The DNA here is from genome assembly GCF_016433145.1 of Gracilinanus agilis. Classification (NCBI taxonomy): domain Eukaryota; kingdom Metazoa; phylum Chordata; class Mammalia; order Didelphimorphia; family Didelphidae; genus Gracilinanus; species Gracilinanus agilis. The sequence continues at coordinate 282,638,879 of NC_058133.1, forward strand.
AACTGTGGTATATGCGGGTGATGGAATACTATTGTGCTAAAAGGAATAATAAAC
>NC_058133.1:282648925-282715521 GCF_016433145.1 Gracilinanus agilis
TCTCTCTCTCTCTCTCTCTCTCTCTCTCTCTCTCTCTCTCTCTCTCTCTCCCTCTTTTTACTTCTCTCTCCTTCCCTCCATCTTCCTCCTTCTCTCCTTCTCCCCTCCCCTTCTTTCTCCCTCCCTCCATCTTCCTCTCTCTCTCTCTCTCTCTCTCTCTCTCTCTCTTTCCATCTCTCCCTCTTTCTCACATATGTATGGCTATATATATACAATATGTGTTTTCTATGCATATATGTGTGTTGATATATACACAGAATATATTTTATGTATATATGTACACACATGCATATGTTTAGATATGTGTGTATATGTATATACCTATACAACACAGATATGTCTGCTCACAATACAGTGCAGGTACATATGTATATATGCAAATAGGCATAGACACACATGTATTATTAGCCCAGATAGACTGGACCTGTGATTTCATTGGTATAGGGAAACCCTAGGTGATAAAACTTCTCTTACCAATGCAGGTCAGCACTATCTTTGCAACTTAAGAGTCTTAATTAAATACCTGTGCCCAGGGTTTATAAAATTAAACTAAAAAAATATAGAGCTAGATTTAATTATTTTTTATGAGTGTTTTTATTTCACCTGAGCACACACATTCCTTTTAGTGTGGATGGGACCCAGAGTTCTCAAATATTCTGCCAAGGAATCATAAACTTGTGCAAATTCTATCAAGTTAAGAAGGATTTAAGTACAGGCATAGCAATATTCTGTATATTTGTCATCTGATGACTAGCCTCAACCAAATGAGGAAAGGATCACCACTAGAAGGTTGACAACTGAAAAAAAGACTATCTACTTAGGCAGTGATCCTTAAAATGTGGTCCAGGGACCACTGAGGAGTCCCCAAGACTCCCTCCTTCCCAGGGTGGTTTACAAGTTGAAAACTCTTTTCCTAACAATACTAAGATGTTTTAATCTCTACTATGGCAAGTATTGATAGGTATAGCTCATATAAATAAAAACTCTTGAAGGATCCTCAATAATTTTTAAGAGTGAAAAAGGGGTCCTGAGATCAAAAGTTTGAGAAGCATTACACCAAGGCATAGAGAGATTGAAGTCTACCACCAGGGAGGAAATATTCATAGCAATAAAATCAAATCCTTGAAGCTAAAGTTGGGAAAATTTCTTTCTGTAGCCAATTCTAACTCAATTTTTATAAATGGAAGAAAAAATTTTCACATAGAAGTTATGTTAAAATCATGCAAAATGCAACAAACTCTAAGCTACAAGAATTCATACTAAGAATAATATAAAATTAATATAAAATAAAAAGAGATGGTCCTTTGAGTCTTAAAGTAGATTCAGTCCTTGTCAGCATACTGTAATGGTAAAGGTTGGGACTCTTTTATTCTTTGTGCTTATATCCCTAATGCCTCTCATCATACTTGGCACACAGGGAGCACTTAATAAATGCTTGCTGATTGATCAGCAGAACAAATGACTTTGTTTCTTATTCTATAAAACATTTTATTATTCTCCCAAGTTTTTGAGAAAACAATAAAATTTAATGGGTCTGCAGAAAGACTATCATTGAAGGTTACTAATAGGATGATGAGGAGAGAAGTGAACAACCCCTTATGAGATTAAAAAATATAATAGATAGGGGGCAGCTGGGTAGCTCAGTGGAGTGAGAGTCAGGCCTAGAGACAGGAGGTCCTAGGTTCAAACCCGGCCTCAGCCACTTCCCAGCTGTGTGACCCTGGGCAAGTCACTTGACCTCCATTGCCCACCCTTACCAATCTTCCACCTATAAGACAATACACCGAAGTACAAGGGTTAAAAAAAAAAAAGAAAGAAAAAGAAAAAAGAAAAAATATAATAGATAAAAACTAATATTAATTAAAAAGGGCTCTATGAGAAACGTTTCCTATATCTCTTCTCCACTGACAAATTCCACATTTCCCCTCAATGTATTCTCAGACACTAAAGGACTAGTTAATGATTTTTCAGAATTGATGACTTAATTGTAAGCACCTGTTTTAGACATGAAGACATGGATAATCAACATGCACTTAGTAATAGCAGGTAGGGTACCCATAAATTTCTCAGTTTTGTATAAGTTAGGAAATATTCATCTGATCATAGGATTTGAAACTGGAAGAGACCATGGAAGTCATCTTAGTTCAACGTTCTCTTTCTATCACTGAGAAGGATAAGACTGAGAGATAGTAAGTAACTTACTCCTGATCACATAGTGAATGGAAGGGTTAGGATTTTAATTCACATCTTCTAATGTCAAATTCATTTCCCTTTCTAAAAAAATCTTGTTGAGTTGGTTGGAATTTTGTCCACATTTGTGTCTGAGCCTATCTCAGCTACAAATGGATTCACTGAGTATCCTGTAGCTGTGTAGTTCAAGAAGAAGTCAGCATGTTGCCTGCCTACATCATCTGTGGTTACTTGGAATATTCTTAATTTCCCCCAATTTTCTTAGTTTACTTTCTGTTAAAAATCTATGATTTTTCACTCAGTCCTTGCCATAGTCATTAAGAAGATTATCTCTTTTATGTATTCTGGTTTCAAGTATAGGATGGAGATCAACCAATGGATTTTCATAACAGAATGATCCATATGCTAATCTTTTCTTGTAAAAGCTCATTAACCAGTCTCTCTTAATTTGAGATTGATAGTGGCTTAGATTTGGATGCATGGAATACTTGAAACATTGAAGGCCTTTTATAATTCACCATTACCCTACTTATCATTTTATTTCTACTACTGCTTCTCAATGAGCATCATGACCCAGTGCTAGGGAGCTCTGTTATCTAATAATACTATTATTAATATTACTTTTATATTGTGTTTTAAGGTTTGCAAAGTTCTTTACGATTTTATCTTTGCAACACTTTGGTATATAGGTGCTATTATCATTCCCATTTTGCAAAAGAGCAAATTGAGGCAGGAAGTGACTTGCCTAGGGTCACATAATAATTAAGCATTTGAGGCGGGATTTGAACTCAGGTCTTGATGGCCCAAGTCACTCAGCCTCAAAGCAACTTTATTTATAAAAAGTTGAAAATATAGTCATTATAAAAAAAAAAAGATGTAAGTGTCCAAGACAAATTGTTTTTTAAAAAAATTCCATCTCTCTCAATTTTCCAAACTTGGGATCCCAAAGATAATCAATAGGGCAGAAAGGATCCCCAAAGGTCATCCAAAGGAAAGAAGCTCTTTGAATAATTGTAATAGTTAGTATTTACATACATTTTGGGGGGCACTATTGTTCCTCCAGCTAACTTAATGAAGACCTAGGTTCAAAGTTTGCCACTCCTGGCTAAGTGCTTATGAGTGAAGCCTTTAATCTCCCTGAGCCTTGGTTTTATCATATGCAAAATGGAGACATAAACAATATTCAAGTGACTTGCCCTGAGTTACACAGCTGGAAAGTGTCTGACATTAGAGGATTAGGGCCTTGGCTCCAACACATATACTGTAGGAATAGTAGCAAGTCAATAAACCTCAGGGTGCCCCACGCAATTCTCTAAAACGATAAATTAAGAAAGAGTTGCCATTCTGCATGGCTAGAGGGAGTTTCCACATTAGAAGTTGTTATTCTCCATCTCACTCTGGACAAAAATTTAAAAAATTGTAGATTAAAAAAATATGAAGTACCTCATTGTGGTGTTGTGAGGCTACTGTAAAATTATATATAAAGCACTTTAAAGTACCCTAATCAGGATAGACTAACGATTCCCTAAATGTGCCATTATTGTCTGTGTTTTTGTTCATGCTACTCCCCAAATTGGAAGTGCTCTCCATTCTCCCAGTCTAAACTTTGCCTCATTCATCAAATCCTAGTTAAAGTCATACCTCCTCTTTGAAATGGATCCTGACTGCTCCATCCATCATTTATTCTCCTTTTCTCTGAATCACAGCATTGGCAATCCTGTACTAACACTTAGCTTTCTACTTGTGTTTTCTATGATAGGTATAGCTCTCCACCTAGATCATAAGCTCCTTTAGAGCCAGAATCATTCTTTCTCCTTCCCCAGCATTCCTCCCTGCCCCTCCCCACCCAGTGCCTAGGACAGTGCTGAGCCCATAGAAGGCACTTAGTCAACTGAATAAGGGAAGGCATGGAGATATCAGCTACTTTGCTTGAAATTAGAAATGTTTTGGGGTTTGCTTTGCCTCAAAGCAAGTGTTTATAGATAGTTGAAAATATAGTTATGATAGGAAAAAAGATGTAAGTGTCTAAGACAAATTGTTTTAAAAAAAATTTGTCTCTCTCAATTCTCCAAACTTGGAATCCTAAATATAATCATTAGGGCAGAAAAGGATCCCAAAAGTCATCCAAAGGAAAGAAGCTCTTTGAATAATTGTAATAGCTAGCGTTTAAAAAGTGTTTTCTATATGCCAGGTGCTCCTGTTAAGCATTTTACAATTTTTATCTCATTGGATTCTCACAACAACCTTAGGAAATAGGTGATATTATTATCCCTATTTTACAGATGAAGAAATGGAGACAAACAGATAATGTGGCTTGCTCAGGGTCATATAGCTAGCGAATGACTGGTACCACATTTGAACACAAGTCATCTTACTTTCAGTCCTGTCACTTTATATACTATGTCGCCTTGCTGCTCCAATCTCTACTCTTTGAGAATCAAAATTGTCTTATTTTTATCTTCTTTAGTTTTGTATTTGTATCTCTAACTCCTACTGGAGTGTCTTGTATATCTTAATCATTTAATAAAAATGTTTGATGATTGATTGTTGATCAATCTAATCCAAATTCAAATTTAACAGAGAGGGAAACTGAGACCTAGAGAAATCAAGTAACTTGCCAATGTACATAGAGATATTAAACAGTCAAGAGTGGAATCTAATCCTCTGATGGTACATAGGACATTTTGTTAAGATAATACAGTTCCCTGAAGTTAATGTTGGAGCTATGATCTTTCTGCTCATTGAACAAAAAAGTACCTGGTAGCCAATAAAATAATCAATTAAATCAGTCAACAAATATTTATTAAACACTTTGTCAGAAATGCTGAGGTTGAAAAAGGGCAACAACAGTTCCCAGCATCCTCTTCATTAAAAAAAAATCCCTTACATTATGTCTTGGAATCAATTCTAAGTATTGGTTTCAAGGCAGAAGAAGGGTAAGGGCTAGGCAACTGGAGTTAAGTGACTTGCCCAGGGTCATACACTAGGAAGTGTCTGAGGCCATATTTGAATCCAGGGCCTATTGTCTCTGGGTCTGGCTCTCTATCCACTGAGCTACCTAGATGTCCCCATTCTCTTCAATTTTTATAAAAGAATCTTCTCTAACCTTTTCTTATTGCCAACTTTCATTTCTGTTTTTCTCTCCAACTCTTATTCCTCAAGGCTTTCTAAGTTTCATAATACTCTGTAAACACAGTTAACTATTTTTTCCTTGGCTGAGGTTCCTAGGATCTGCAATTATATTATAGATGCTATTTGTCAAATTTCAGACCCAGGCTCTGGGATACAGCAAAGAGATTAGCCTTAGTAAAACTCCATCTTGCATGCTGTGAACTTGGGGTAAAAAACTGACCCAATGTAAGATTTCTTCTCAAAGTCATTAAGTCTGTGCAAGAATTGGGCCCTTCACTTTCTGTACAACATCCTGAGATCTGACTAAAGGGAATGAGGAATGAACAGAGCAGGCCAGTGAGGAAAACATGAGATCAAGTCCCACCTTCGACATATACTGTGTGACCCTAGGCAGATTATTTAACTTTGAAGTCCATAAATTACAGAAGAGTTTTGACTAGTATTGGGAATTGGTTTTATTAAACCAATGAAATCAGAGGTCCCCCCTCGCCTCCCAAACCAGAACAGGTCTTGCCTGGATCCAGTAGTAACCCAATGATGTTAAACTTCACACTGACATGAAATGTCAGAATCTTATTGATTACTTAAGATCAGACCTTTCTACCCCTGCAACCACCCCCAATCAGATTTTCTGATTCTAAATTTAGTTCTCTTTCCACTATCCTATGCCTGCCTTCTGAGAAAATAAATACCTTTGTCTTATTTATGCCATATACGTTGCCAGAAATAGATGGATAGATGAATGACTTTTGAGTCAGAAATGCTTATTTTCAAATCTTAGCTGACATACACTGCCTCTGGGCAGTAGAAATAACACTGCACTGGAAATCAGAGGACCTGGTACCTTAATCCTTGGTACCTTTGTAACTTTGGTCAAGCCTTTATCCTTTCTGGGTCTCCGTTTCCCAGTTCATATGATGTCAATGTTTGACTAGATGATCTTTAAAGTCCCTGTCCACTCTAGCTCTGATCTTATGAATTTAATCTCTTAGTGGACCAGGGAAAGCTCTAAAACTAAGTTAGGAGTTGTTAAACAGCATCAAAGTTAGGTACTGTTGAACTTTATCAATGGTTGGGAGTTTCTACACTGGAAAGTCCCATTATATTGGAAGCATATACATGTCTGCACTCTTTTCTCCACCTTGTCCACACCCACTCCCCAAATCATCCAAAGATAAGCACCAATCTTGAACAATGTCTTATATTTAAAAGACTCAATTGGATCTGACATATTTTTCATTTTTCATTAGAAGACCTGGCTTTGAATCTTATCTCCATCCGTTACTACCTGTGTGACCTTGATCAAATTATTTCATTTCTGTATGCCTTAGTTTCTCCATTTATAAAATAAAGGGGATTAGAACCTAGCAGAGGCAGCTAGGTGGCTTACTAAGCCCAGAATCGGGAAGACCTGGGTTCATAGCCACCCTAAAATATTTTCTAGTTGTGTGACCCTGAGCTTAACTACTGCTTGCCTCAGTTTCCTCAAATGGGGTAAAATAGGGATAATAGTAACACCTATTCTAGGTGTTGTTCTAGGATTGTTGTGAGGATCAAATGAGATGATATAAGTAAAGCATTGAGCATAGCGCCTGTCACTTAGTAGTACTTAAAAAATGCTTATTTCTCCCCTTTCAAATTTAAATCTAAGATCCTTTGATACCATCAGTCTTCCCAATACTAACTGCTAATACAGCAGTTTGGGTAATTGAGTAGATGGCCACAGTGCAGTCAGTATTCACCATCCTTTTTCTTATCCCTTTTGTGACAGCGATTGATTCTACTTAGGGAGTTCCCTATGCAGTCTTTTCCTCTGGAGAAAGGAATCCTATTTCTTCTGTTAGCAGCTGAAACAGATACACTGGAATTCAATAACAGAGAAGAAAATGCCCAAAAAGATAAGGGGAAAATACCCCATTTAAACAACTGGTGGCAGAAAAAACTCTGTTGTTTTCCTACTTCCACACTCTATTGAAATGTTTTGGTGGGATTACTGGGACACTGATTTTGCCAATTGTCTTAATTATGTTGTTTCCTCTTGGCTAGTCATAAGCCTTCCATTCCTCCTTCCTGTTTGAGAGAACAAGAACAATAGTTTATGTTTGTATGGCACAAGTGCTTTACCTACGTGATGTAATTTTTATTCTTATTGAAACTCTGTGAAGTAGATGGTAAAACTATTGTTATCCTCAATTTGTAGATAAGGAAAGGATTTCTGAGAAGTGAAGGGACTCATACGAGGTCTTAGAGTAGAAAAGTGGCAGAAACAGGATGACAACCCAAAGATTCTGGTTCCAAAGAATACTCTTTGAACTCAGCAGGAAATCACTTCTGTTTTCAATCTTTGATTGTAGCATCCTATTTAATGAACAAGCCAGTAAGACACTTACATTAAGTGATTAGGAGGAGAAACTGCTAGAATTGGATACTAAAAACGTGATTTGAGAATACATTTTCTTTGTATGTGGTGCCAATGTAAATTTCAGTGATTCTTTAATGCATGTGATAAAATGAGACGAGTCCCTTTTAAAAAACCACTGGTTTTTTAGTGGGTCTGGTGTTTTGGGCTTTTCCCTACTACCTCAGGTCTGGCTAAGCATCTTAGATCTTAGTTCTAAGAAAAAGCCTCAGTTTCCTCCTTTGTAAAACAAAGATATTAATACACTATCTACTTTCCAGGATAATTGTATGGAAAGTACTTTATAATCCTGAAACTACTCTATAAAAGCTTGACACAGAGCAAAAAAGAGGAAACCACAGTTCTTACATGAGAATGTTCTTTCTCTGCTTTCATGCTAAATATTCCTGGTTCATTTAATGGTTCTTGAAATGTTACCATTCCAAGTTCCCTTTGCAACCTTTTTTGCCCTACTGAATTCACTCTAGCTCGTCAATATTTGTGTTACCCACACATGAAAACATTATTTTAGATGTGGCCTGAGCAGGACAGAATGCAACTAGACCTCTGTTTTTTCCATTTTGTATACTGTCCTTTTTTTAATCCAGATCACAAAAGTCAAAATAAAGACCAAATTAGATGAAAAGCTAAAAATGAATGTATATGTTATTACAAAAACTCTGACTTTTGTTTAAAGAAGCTGTTAAATTCTGAAAAATTATAAATGGGCAAAAATAAAGACATTGCTTCTGTCACCATTTTTTAAGCTGAAGTTTAAGTGACAAAAACAGTTTTCTCAGTCAGATAACACAAAGAGCTGAGAAACTACACAGACTGGCAAACACTTATTATCTTGCCAAGAGAAGAAACATGGCAACCAAAGGCAGCACTGATTTAAAGTATAAGATTAGGGACACAAAATGACAGGGGAGAATGACATAAGTATAACTTTTCAAAACAGCAAAAATAAAAAAAAGTTAAAGAAAGGATCATGTAGGGATTTGATATTAGATTCAGTTAAGCATAGAAAAGAACTGATTGAAGCCAACAAGAATAAGAAGAGTAGATTGAAACTTCAAGGAAGACAACAACCAGAGAAGAAACAAGAGTCTATGAGGGCTTTCACAGAGATGTAATTTTTATTGTCAAGGGTAGCTGAACCATGAAGTTTGGTTTCTTTTGCCTAAAAACCTCATAACGTTCCTTGTGAAAGATGGCAATGACACAAAAAAAGAGGAATTTAAGTATGGCAACTTGACCTGACCAAGAAATCTATGAAACCATTATAGGAAGTAGCTAATTCATCAAAGTGAGGATGATTCCAAGAGAAAGGAAAAGATTAGAGATTTCTTTTCTCAAAAATAAAAGATAGGGGGCAGCTGGGTAGCTCAGTGGATTGAGAGCCAGGCCTAGAGACGGGAGGTCCTAGGTTCAAATCCGGCCTCAGACACTTCCCAGCTGTGTGACCCTGGGCAAGTCACTTGACCCCCACTGCCTACCTTTACCACTCTTCCACCTATAGGTCAATGCACAGAAGTTAAGGGTTTAAAATTAAAAAAAAATAAAAGATAAAAAACAGAAAATGAAAATAATGATCTGATCTGAGTCATTATTAACTACTGGCTTATATGACCACCTTTTCATCTCTATAAAACAATGATGATGATGACTGGATAAAGACCCTTGATGAAAATCTGAGAAAAGTTGGGCTTTTTCTGATAATTGTCTAAAGCATCTTTATGACCCAAAGACTAGGAAGCCTAGGGACTCTCAAATCCTGTCATGTCTATATTGCTTATTAGTTTTAGAAAGAACACTTGACTCAGTTGAACAAACTGCAGCCTTGAAAGCTCTCTTCAAACAAGATATCTCCCACACATATGGAAAGATTCCATAAAGCTCTATGAGATGCAGTTATTTAAGCACCTTTTTGAGAACTGATAATGACATGAGGTCTTAAGACGTATGTTAACAAAAATGTACTGGCCAGAATCTAAACAATAGGATTCCCTTTGTAGTGGTAATTTTTTCCAAACATTTCTGTTGATGTATTATAACATTGTACTAATTGCACCAAGCCCCAGAACATTATAAAGAATTCTTAGAGAACCCACAGTAAAATAAAACAGATTATTCTAATCATTCATAATGGGGAAAATGCATTTTTTTCCACATTAAGAAATGCACCTGGAGAAGTATCCTTTTGAATTTCTCCATCAACATATTTCTTGGAAAGGTGCTACTCGTGAAAAATGAATTGGCCCAGAATTAACTAGAAAGGGTCATGAATCTGGGTTCTGTAGGACTGTAAATGCTTTGTAATCAGGAATTGTTTCATTTATGAAATACCAGTGGATTGGAAAAAATAATAAAGAAATCTGCATCTCCCTTAGGATCTCAGAAGGGAGTTTAGAGACTATTTAATCTAGTCCTCTAGTTATGGACATGGAAACTGAGGCTCAAAGAGTTTCAGTGATTTTTTTCTAGACCACACAGGTAGTAAGTAGTAGAAGTGGCACCAAGTCTAGGTCTTCTGAACTCAACTCTAATATTCTTTCCATCATATCATACTTTGTGTCACCTCTTCTATGATGCCTTCTTTGATTTCTGGCTGAAAGTAGTCTCTCCCTCCTAAAAAGAGGACACTTTCCTTTGCCTTTATTTCATTCTGGCTCTAACATACCTCATGCATGTATGCATGTTGCACTATTCTTACTAGACTATAAGCTCTTTGAGGAAAAAGACTGTTTTTATTTCATCTTTGTATACTAATGTTTCTCAGTCTCACATATCTATTAAGTTCTGAATAAAAATGTGAATTGAATTATGAAGAAGTCCTGTCTTTTATGGACCTAAATCCATGCCTGGTATTAGATATATCAATATACAAGGTGTCCCAAAAGGCTAAGTGAAGTTTTGAGCTATTAAAGCTTAAATCTGCACTCTGACTTTTGGGACATCTGGATTTTAGGTAGCCAAGTTTCCTATTGAATAGAAACATACTTTCTTCCCTTCTCTCCCACCCCTTCTTCTTTTTTCCCCTCCCTCTCCATCTCTCCTTATATATGTGTGTGTTTTCTAGTCTGACAGTTAAAACAAGGGTATCCTTTAAAACTTAAGGCCCAGAAAATGAAATGTGACAGGAGAACAACACTGATGGACTTAGAAAGGACCAAGAAGCTTTCTTGTTTTTCCTTTTCCAGAAATTTCTTTTGTGTTCTTCCCATCGTTAGTCATTCTCTGAAACTACACTGAGTTATTAGCCATAAAGTTAGTTTAACCCATAAGGCTCAGAGGTTCAAGTATAAAGAACAAGAACCTGGAACAATTATGACACAACTTTATAAACTATAGACAAGGGGAATGGAATAAAACAGAGAATAGAAATGTTGGTTCCTCCCTTCCTCCTCTGTCATTCTTTGTCTGCCTTCTCATTCATCATTATGACTATGCAAATGTTGCATTTTGTTAAAATTCATAATAGATTATGCTAATATTATGCTCTTAAATCCCAACATTAAACAAACCACTTTCTGGTCCACTCTCTAAACCAGGTGTACTACTTATATTCTTGTCATTCCCTCTTTTTGTTGTATTAATGAACAGGTGATTAAGAATTGAAATTTTTCTTGTTGAGTCATTTCAGATGTGTTGACTCTTTGTGACACCATTTAGGGTTTTCTTGGCAAAGAAACTAAAGTAGTTTACCATTTCCTTCTCCAGTTCATTTTATGGATGGAGGACTGAAGCAATCAGGGTTAAGTGACTTGTCCAGGGTCACACAATTAGTAAGTGTCTAAGGCCAGACTTGAATTCAGGAAAATGAGTCTTCCTGACTCCAGCCCAGCTCCCCAAGAATCAAAATACTCTACTTTTATTAGAAGATTAGTAAGTCGATTCTTAAGAAAACCTGAGAAATGAAACTAAGGCTCTGGAATACTGGAACAACAAGGATGGATTATAATTTATTATTGCCAAGATACAGGAAGGCTTGTTAATACTTAGGTACTGAGATATGGCCATTGAAGGAGTCAAGACTGGTCTTCTATCTTAATTTGTACCTGACTATAAGCCATATGACCTTGAAAGTCTGACTTCTATAAAATGCAGACAAATACCAGAAAACATTTAATGACCAACATTGATGTTTATATTAACTTGCTAATCTAGACATTAACTGTTGTTTTGGACTTATTCATGACAGGAAGAATACTAGCCAACATTTATATAGATCTGTAAGATTTACAAAAGGCTTTGGCTATGTTATTTTATTCGCACAACCACTCTGTGATGGAGGTGCTCTTCTTATCCCTATTTTTACAGATGAGAAGACTGAGGTTCAATTATTAAGTGATTTGCACAGGGTCCACATAACCAGTAAGAGTCTCAGATAGGATTTACTCAGGTCTGTTTTGCACTCTATCTGTTCTTCTGTCTATAAATATACTGTGATCCGAGAACATTCCATTGAGAAAAGTACATACTGCACCCCCAAAAGTACACAGATGTACCAATTTTCTTTCCATAATTCATGTTTGCCTCCCCCATTTCCCCTCATCTACTGATGACTGAATTGCAATGGTGCCAATAAAAGCTAATTAAACCAGAAAGCTTCCCAAGGCACATATAGAGAGTGCCAAAAAGCTTCCATCATGATTCCTTCTTGGCATTTTGGAGTAACAACAGCTCTGTCAAATTATTATCACCTCTAATTAGTACACCTGTCAAGGCAATCTTTGCCTAAGACACAATATCTCACCCAGAGGCGTGAAATTCTACCATTTTGAATGCCAAGGAAGATCCCAGGATTTGAAGTCTTAAAATTTGAATTCTAGAGACCAGACTGAGTAGAATAACTGATTATTTACTAAAAATATCCTGTCATTAAACATACATACCATTAAATTATGACTAATATGGTACATTGTGTTATTCTACTTAGCACTCTGAACAACATGTTTTGGCTTAATTTTTTTGCTTTGGGGACATGCTGGAGACACATGGTTTGTCTGAATCCTGGACTGTTGCGAAAGGTCTGGGAGCTTGAGTGATGGAGAGAGTCTCTTCTTTAGCATCCATGTCTGCTACTGGGTGCAGAATTTAGGTAGCATTGTGGATAGAAATCAGCTCTGGAGTGTGGTCACAGGAAATTGGCCTCAGTATACCTTGGTGTCCCTAGAAACTTGGTAGAACTTAGAGCTGGAAAGGAGCTTATAGATTCTCATGCTGAAGCCCTTAATTTAATAGAGGAGGGTGATGAGGTCATTTCAAAGGGGAGCCAGTATTCTATATTATCCTAGACCTAGAGCATCTTAAAGAATAGAGGAAAGAATACAGGATGGGATTTCTTGGTAACTCGATTCTAGACTGGACTCCTACTAAATCTATCACAGATTTGACAAACTTTGGGCTAGTTCATTCAACTATCTAGACCTCAGTTTCTTCATTTGTAGAGTGAGAAGGGTTTGGTGTAATGATTGCATTGTCTGAGGCCAGATTTGAAATGAGGACCTCCTGACCTCTGGCCTGGCTCTCTACTCTAAGCTACTTAAATGTCCCCTGAACTGCATTGTTTTTTGAGAAAGGCTAGCCCTACTCATGAGTTTGCTAGATGATCACAGATTTGAGAGCTTGATAGGTTGTTGGGGATTATCGAGTAGCTTCTCCTCTTTAAAGAAAAAGAAAAAGGATATTGCAAACCAAGAAGAGAATTGACTTGAGAGGTGAGAATAAATCATAACTTATTGCAAATCTGGGGTTTAAGCTCAGGCCTTTTTATTCCAAACAGTGTGGTCTTTTCACCACATCATACTGCCTGAGAAATAAGTTTCTAGAATATATTATCCTGCCAAAAAATTCACCCACTCACCTGCAAGCCTTGAATATGCTATTTGGCATGTGGGTTTTAATTTCTCCTATCCATTCAACTCCAGCCCACTCTTAACAAATCTCCATTGAATAATGTCAAAATTCAATCAACCCAAAGCAAAATCATAGAAATGGCCCAAACTAAACTCTGTGAAAAAGAGAAAGAGAAGAACCCTCCATAACTGCAGAGATATTGCCAATAATATGAGATTGAATAGAAGTATTAAGTACTAAGAGTGAAAAAAGGGGGAATGATGGCAGACAGACTAATCTAAAAGCAATCTTTCAGATTTGAGAATCGTGACAAGTCATAAAAATAAAGATGGCTGGCCATCTGCAGGAACCATTGAGACAAGCAAAGAATGGGAAAACATGAGTATTACCTGTTTTGATGAGCAAACCGTTCCTTCTAACTACTTCTACCATCAAATATTGATTTGTTAGAAAGATGAACAAATAAAAATATAGATTTAGAAATAGAAGGCTGGTACATTCTGAATCTTTGAAACCAATGAAATTGATTGTAAATTGAACTGTATTTTGATTTCTCAAAGTAAATTTGTATGGATTTGGGGGTCAGATCTGTCATTATATCAGTGTAGTGAACTCCTGCTAGTACAGTGACATCCTCCTTCAATACCCAGCATTACTTATTTGTAACAAGTCTTCCAGAGTTGTTTGGATCACAAAGAAGTTGAGACATCCTCATAGTCACATTGCTATTATGTGTCCTAAGAAAGGGCTTAAACTCAATTTACTAGCCAGATCAGAAAGGTTAGCTCTCTCATTGACTATAGCATGTTTCCTAGCAAAATCTTCACTTAGAGCAGTAAAAAATAAAATCTGAGCCTTTAGAATTTTGTTTTTAGCCTAATTAAGGAGTGCTGTCCTGAAGAATTCCACTTAGTATACTTCATAGAAAGTATTTTCTATCTGAAAATAAGCAATTATTAGGACCACAAAGTGCCTTTGATTATTTCTAAAATTCTTCTCAGTATTGACTGTAAAAGAAAGGGAGGAAGAGAATGAGGGGGAGGGAGAGAGCATTTTCATTTCTTTCCTAAGCTTGGTAGCCCTGCTAGCCCAAGTGTGTCTCAGCAAATAGTGGCTTGCCAAATGATTGAATGGAATTGAAAATGAAAACTTGAGGGAAAGAATTTGAAGCTGACTATACTTTAAAAGCCTTATATATTTTAAATTGCTTGTCACAAAGGTACTGGAGAAAAATTTTTTTCTAATAATAGCTTAACTTAGATAAATCTTACAGTATCTTGTATTTAAAAAAATTTTAAAGTATTTTGAAGACTTGATACTCTTTAGAGTCCCACCTAGACCAATCAAATGAGTATTTGCCTAAGAAATATATATGTAGAAATAGCTAGATGGTACAGTGGGTAGAGGGCATGGAGTCAGGAAGACCTAAGGTCAGATCTGGTCTCAGACACTTCCTACCTATGTGACTCTGGGCAAGTTACTTAACCCTGTTTGCCTCAGTTTCTTCATCTATAAAATGAACTGGAGAAGAAAATGGCAAGCCACTCCCATATCTTTGCCAAGAACACAACTGAAAATGGCTGAGCAACAACAAAAGATTTACATAAAAAGGAAGAAAACAACTTCTTTAGACAATATTTTTTTAACCTTTGTTTTTTTTTTTAAACCCTTAACTTCTGTGTATTGGCTCCTAGGTGGAAGAGTGATAAGGGTGGGCAATGGGGGTCAAGTGACTTGCCCAGGGTCACACAGCTTGGGAAGTGTCTGAGGCGGGATTTGAACCTAGGACCTCCTGTCTCTAGGCCTGATTCTCAATCCACTGAGCTACCCAGCTGTCCCTTTTTAGATAATATTTTGACATTTGAAAATCTCCTTTCCCCCTCCCATTCTTTTATCACTAGATTTTAGGGAAATGGTAGCTTTCAACAATAAGTTATGCAGAAGACATTTTGGAGGAATAGAGAAGGTGTGTTTGGATGTCTGTACTAAACAGGCGTTGGAAATCTGCAAATGTACTCCTTGGACTCCAAAACACATAGAATAAGGAAAATTAATGGAGGGGAAAAGCAGACCCTTACAGGAGAAAAGCATCACAGAATGAGTTAGCAAGAGTTTCCAAGAACCCAAGGAGTGTTAATTTTAAGCTCATCAAATGAACCTTATTTGGTTGCAAAAGTGATATAATTTTAAATGCTGAAACCTCCCCTACTCATCATAAAATCTTTCAGAAATGGAATCATTAATGGAATTATATTTCTTAATGGAACCATTAAATCATAACTAGGAGCAAGCATGTTTTTCTTAACATAAATATAGGTTATCTCTTCCCTCTCCTCACCCCTGTTAAGGACAAGAAGGAGCTAAAATATGGCCAATCTTTCCATTTATTTCTGAACTTTCCAATGAGTCTCTAGAGTTTCAAGTATCAAAAAATACATTTTTTTTCTTAATGAGTAGGTAGTTCTTGAAAATACTTGTATACTAAAACTTGTAGGTCAACCAAGAACGAGAAAAATTCTAGGAGTCCTTGACCTTGTGTGTGTGTGTGTGTGTGTGTGTGTGTGTGTGTGTGAGATCGAGTTCTCTGGAAATCTAATGAAGCCAATGGACTTTATTTTTAGAATAATGTTTTTAAAAACATAAAATAAAATACACACAATTACAAAGAAAGCAGAAGGTTAGTGAAAAGAAAGATGTATTTGTTTTCCAATACAAGTTCATGGATTCAATGCAATCTATCCATCCAGGTTAAGAGCTCTGCCCTAAAATGAGATTAGATCATTAAAAAAATCAGAGAATGTTGACCTACTGATTCCCTTCCCTCTCCAAGTTAGCCAAGTTAGATGAGAAGGGAAGTGTGAGATAAGAAAATGAACACTAGATCTGCAGTGAGGTGAATGCTGGCAAAGGTTTACATCATGGCTACCTTTCCATAACTACATGACCTGGGATAAGTTACATTTTCTCTCTGAGCCACAGTGTCTTCATTTAAAAAATGTGACCATTGTATTGAAAGATCATCAAAATCACAGTCATAGTTGGAAGAGATTTTAGAGGTTCTACAATCCTACCACTTTATTTTATAAATAAGTTAACTGAAGCCCAGAGTAGGGAAATGATTTGTCCAAGGCCATATAAATAATAATTATCTCCAAAGTCCCTTCTAATTCTAAAATCCTATGACATAGGTAGTTCAGGAAGAAACATAGCATCTGCTCTGATACCCAGAGGTGGAAGTGCATTTTCTATGAACGAATGGTGGCTATGCACTTTGTGAGATAATACTAGTGTGCAGACAATATTATAATTGCCTCAAACATGTTTCATGCTGATGGACATTACACTTGAAGATGATGCATTTGTGGGCCCATATCCCTATGCCTGTGTATTCCTTTTTCATTTCAACTCATCTGAAGTTATGAAACAATAGTAAATGGAATATTTTTTTGTGTGTGAGACAATGACAAATGATATTGCTTTGAAATATTGCCATTAAAAATCAAATGCAGCATGCCATTATCTTTTTAAATGCCCTCTGAGGTAGCTGGA
Organism: Gracilinanus agilis; assembly: GCF_016433145.1. Lineage (NCBI taxonomy): Eukaryota > Metazoa > Chordata > Mammalia > Didelphimorphia > Didelphidae > Gracilinanus > Gracilinanus agilis. The sequence continues at coordinate 282,666,057 of NC_058133.1, forward strand.
GGAGATCTCTGCCCTTTTTAGGCAGTGACAGATTTCCTTTGTGTTATTTCAGAGCATAGAAAGCCTATTGCTGACAATTACATACAACTAACAGGAAAAGGTAATAAAGCCACTGCTTATATCACTAGGACTTTGGAAGATTGATAATGATGAGTTTAGTACCTTAAAAAATCTGTATTTAGCAGTTTTCCCCCAACATTTTATTTAAAAAAAAATAAAACAAAATGTTCTAGTGTCCTAGCCTGATTTTGACCTGATCATGCAATTATCCCCTAAAAGAATTCTAGTTTATTATACTGATATAACCAATGAAGGAGAAGCCCTATTTATCTTTCTAACTGTACTTCTCTATCTCCATAGAATGATTCATTTACTACAGGAGGAATCACAAGTAACAAATGAGGTTCTTTTTCTGTTCAGAGAACTATCTTATAGTAGATAATTTGAAGGCTTACTTACATCATGGAGAAGATTGCTAAGGTCAAGAATCAAAGTTGATCAATGTATATAGCACCAGAGAACATCAGACTTATACCACTGTTCACTTGTCTTTTGTCAATGGTAGACTTTCCTAATTATTTCTAGGAAATAAACCAATGAGTTCCTTCTCAGTGTTCCTCTGAAGCTGTTCATATCTAGTTTAATAATCCATTGGTTTCCCAAAGGCTTTTTGTACAAGAACCCTGTGAGTGATGAAGTCACACTGAAATAGAGGACATAGCACATAAGTTTTAGAAGGGAGGAGACCACTTTGTCATCTACTAGACACTGGTGATGATAATCTTTTAAGTAGTAGTCTGAGAGTCAAGAGAACATTAAAAACAAATCACTTCTCATATTGTCCATGCAAGAATGTGATCATGTCAGAAATCACCTAGATTTAAATCCTAGGTTACCAAGATGTGATACCTACCACTTGACTGTGGTAAAGTTAATTTTTCTATTAGTCCCAGTTTAAAGACATGAAAATGGACATAACAAGAGATATTATCTTTGGAAAGAAAATCAGCTCAGAAATTTTCCAAATGCAAATGGAACAAAAATATACATTTTCATTGTCATTTTACTCTCAATTTTTTGTCTTCATGTTTCCAATTCCTGGCACAGAGTAGGTACTTAATAAATAGCTACTAATCAATAGTTGATTGAAAAAATAGCTGTTCTCAAAGGGTAATCTTAATTTGGGACATGATTGTGGTTTCTTTTACCTAAAGTTTAGAGAAAAAAAAATTAAAGATATTTCTATTCAAACTACTAGAACTGCTCTGGTAGGTTAAAAAATTGTTGGAGAATGCATTTTATTTTTGCTTGTACTACCCTTTGTTCACAAATTTCTTTTTTACTTTGCCAGAACTGAAATGATTTTTAAGAGGTATGAAAAGGAAGAACAAAACAAAACAAAATAAACTTCCACTTTGTTAGGTAGCCATAGGCATGTTCTTATAATTTAAGAAGAGATGGGAATAATGAGATTATAGACTTTGTTTCACACATGTGGGATTGCTTATTAGAGTAACTCTTGAAGTATAATTCGAGAGAATTATTTTCTAACTTCCTTCTAGAGCAGGTTCCTAACTACAGCATGTTTACAAAGACCTTTTTAGTAAATGACAATGGCCACAATATATATATATATACAACCAGCAAGCATCCTTTCTGAAAGAGACCAGATTTGGAATATGACAACAGAGGTAGTCTTCAAATGAGCTGATGTTTTTTAAAATGACTATTTCCCATCATTAAGGAACTAATCATATTGAGGCACCCCTCTGGCCATGCCCCTGTCCCTATGTAGTCAACACAACTATAGACTCTTGATCTCTCTTCACAATCCCCACTGTTCTCTTATTCACATTCCCAGAGTACCTAAAACTCTGCCCTCCACCCCAATACCTCAAGGATCCATGGTTTCATGGCAATTTGTGTCACTGAAGAGAATACTCACATTGATAAAATAACAAACTTACTTGAAGTAAACAGCTTCCCATATCTTATACTGTCACATGATTCCAGAGACCTCTTTCCCCCCTTTTTGTCTTAAAACTATGGAGTCTATTGTTTTTCATATCTAGAATTGGCTCATAGGTATACTGATTCAGATATAAAGATGGATCTTTGGCTTCCTCCAGTATGAAGCTATTTTTAATTGAGATATTGCCTTTGTTGTAACTATTCTGAAGGCAAGTACCAGCACAAACACCAACTTTTTTGTCCATGCTCAGTCCACTGAACTCATTTGCAGATCTCTACTGGGAGAGAATTGCCTTAGACTGTTGACATGGTAAGTCTGGTGGTGTTTTCCTTGTTCAGATTCAAGAAGGATGGCTTGAAATCAATAGATATTCAGAACTAATGAGTTTTGAGTCAATCTATATTTGCAGTTCCTTCTTTGGTGACTCAAGGGAGAGAAATAGGCATGCGTTTTATGGAACTGATGGGCTTCCAAAGGGCTTTGGAACAATTGACCACTTTTGGTGGAGGGTATGGGGATACCAAGCATCTGGATACCTTCATTTCATAGGGCAATATTTTACTCTCAATTTCAGGGTGTTATTTCCTAAGTTAATCTTAATATTACAGACATGGCACAAAAAATGCCTAACTTGCTCTGGCTCATCACAGAATCTGTCAGAAGAAGTCTCAAGAGGCCATATTCAAACCTGAGAAAAACCCCCAATAACACTGTAGGGCAGTAATTCCCAAACTAATTGACCATAGAGAGACCGAGACTCAAAATCAATTTATAGTGTCCATAAAAGTTGGCCTCAAATTGATGTGAACTTGTGGGTATAGAGCAAGACAGTATAAATGGGGATCCTAGATTTGGGAGAAAAATAAATGAAACTGAGGAAAAACTGATGCAGGTAATCTTTTTGATACATAGAGATGAGGCTGGACCTATGGTTTTATTGACAGTGAAATTCTTGATAAAGAAACTCTTTCTCCCAATAAAAAATGATACTTTATAACTTATAGATCTAGAGATTTGCCTTTGGGCACTGAGAAGTTTAAGTGACTTGCCCAGGGTCACATAGCCAGTATGTTTTAGAGGCATATCTTAAACCCAGGTTTTCTAGGGATATTAATCTGTCTATACTGCCATAACTAATAATATCTATATAACATAGTTTCCCATAGATCATTTCCCCCCAATGGAACACAATTTGGGAGTAGTAGTAGTTGTAGTCTATCATTGGGTAACATAAAGGGTAGTCCTTTTTCTAGATAATATTAGGAGATTCTAGGTGCTTGGGACAAGAACTTGATGCAATATTAATGAATGAGTGATATGAGTATTAAAAAGGTATAAATTACCCTGAAAAAGAGTGACTTGTAAAATCTGTGCAGTATCAGTAGGAATACATGCATAGTGTCGTGCATTCACAACTATTTTGGTCATAAAAATCATGTCGATGTACTTAGTTTACTTACAGTTTATAAAAATAACACCTAGGAAGTTCTGAATGGCAAAGGTTAATCTCTAGCTCTAAGCATAAGCATTAGAGGAATAGATTATTATGGGAAAGTGCAATGGGTAATTACAAAATGGACAGAGCTTCCACTGTAGCCTCCTGAATTTGGTGTGCAAGAATGGCTATACAGATTGACTTTGACAACCCTATTAGAGTAACCTAGGAGCATCACTTGTTACAATTGGTTCTAATATCTACCACACAAGTTACTACCTGGGTTTTGAGGAAATGGACAAAAATGAGTTAGGCAAGGGAATGGACAATGGAGTCTTGCTGATGTATAACAAAAAGTACTGGCCTTTCCTTCTTTTTAGGCAGCCCACAGACAATTTTCAAGGAGCTCATGGGAGAGTAAAATGTACCATTCTTTAAGAAACAAACAATAGTTTGGTATTTCTTAGTGATCACTAACGGAAGATAAAATTGACACAAATCCAGAAACTTTCATTCACATTCTCTAAAAAATTGCTTAAAATACATTCTCTTTACTAATTAAATGGAAAAAAAATAACTTGAAGTCCAAAGCATACTTTTTAAGTGGTGAAACTCACTGTGTACTTTCCCAAAGAGATGGCAATAACCATGGGAACAAAAGCATAACTCACACAAGTTAATTCCCAAAGAATTTCTTTTTCTTCTTCATTGAATTTTATCTCATGCCTTGTAAATTAAAAACAAATAGCAAACTATAAACTCTTACTTTCAGATAACAAACTAAAAACTCTGAGAACCATGTCTTCTTGGACTAACTGGAACATACGACATTTGTAGCCTGGGAAGAGAATTTCCCTGTTAGTTTCTTCTTCTCCTATAGGATAACTGACGATATATTGGCATCACATAAAGTTATCAGCATGAACAGAATTTTTCAGACAAGGAGAAGCAAATGGAAGTACAGTCCTGAGAAGGTAAGGAGACATCCATGCAAGCTACTGAAAGCGGCAAAATAAAAGGGGAAGATTCAAAATTATATTGTCATGTTTTAGAATCCTTTTAAGTATCCAGAAAGTAGGCCATTTCATAAATCTCAATTTCCTAAAGGAGATAGAAGGTAATCATAATTGGTCAGATCCTCCTAGTGCTTAAGTTTCTTCCTAGGGCTGAGTAAGACACACAGGGAGTTGTCTTAACTCTCAGAGCAAGTGATGCTATTTCAATAAATTATTGCTGCAGTGTGTGCTAAGGGGCCCCACTTTGCTCTGGAAGAGCTAATGTACCTCCCAAAGTGCCATCCAGGTTGTGACTTAAGCAATGAAAGAGGATCAGGCAGAGTTCTGAGGCTGTAAAATTATGAAAAGGATACTCTAGAAGGAGACTATTCATGTCTTTTATTCATCTTTTGAATAGAGGAATACTATGACAACTACTGGTGAATTTGGATGGGAAACTAGACCCTGAATAGAGATAGCCATTGATATGCTTTGCTCCTAAGATTACTACCTCTTTTTTGCATACGGAATTTCTGCTGAAATTTGTGGTGGAAGTCACATGAATCCTGATCCAAGGAAGCAAGTTTTTCCAGAATAGATTGTCCAAATAGAGAGGCTGGATATTTAATATCTTTCCATGGCAAACCACTCTAGTATCTTTGCCAATAAAACCCCAAAATGGAGTCACAAAGAGTTGGACACAACTGAAATGACTCAACAATATGATCTCAGCATTTATCTCCCAGCTTCTACAAATAAACCAGAAAAATGGGAGATGATTTTGGAAATGTTAGTCAGTCCATTGTGAATGGCCTTCTAAACCCCCTTCTTTCAAATCAGGGATACTGATGGAAATTCTTCAGGAGCTTGCATTTCAGATCCACAACTATGACATGAAGACTCTGCCTGTACCAGACACAACCTCCTTCAATCATAGCTCTTAATGAGGCTTCAAGTATCTTTGACATGAATCCACAGATGAGATGAATGACATAACTCTACTCATAAATACTTTTTTTCTTTGAAATATTGACATAAGTCTATACCTCTACAGGAATGATCTGGAAGACATTGCTCATTTATTAGAAACTGAATATACCTAAGGAAGGATGTAGCAAACTCCTCTCATTAAACAATTTTTGCTTGGCATTTCCTGCCATTTAACAGCTACATTTTTATTTTGGAGAATGTTCTCTTTCTCTTTAAATCCAGAGAAATCATTTTCTGCTTACAGATTGGCATTCTTGTTTTTTTGTTTGATGCTTCATGAGTTCATCAACTTCCTTTGAAAAAGTTTCAGCCAGGATAGAGATCTACTGTAATATTTCCATGGCTCTCCTCTTGGTTTTTAGCTGTGCGTTGCTAATGAAAACATATAGATGCAAAAGCAGCTAGATACAACAGCCTTCTTCCATGCAAGAGAAGGGAAGTGTTGTAGAATGTCACATGATATTGGAGTTTGCTCATTCCTGCCTAAAAATGAAATCATTTTGCTGCTGGGAGTATGGCAAAAGGCATCTTCTAGTAAATTTTTGTTATTGGAGGTGCAAAGCTAACCCAAGGAAGCACATTGCAGACTCAGTTCTGTCTGCTAGCAAGGAGAGCAGCTGTACACCTTTAACCAGAAATGCTTCTCCACTGCATGGAATCTCCCAGAAAGAAGCTGGCAATAGTCATGGCTATCTACCACCAGAGGAGATCTGTGATCCCCTGAGGAAGTAAGTAGCCCCTCTGAGACACAATTTACAGGTAACAAAGACAATGCTATTGTAGGAAGCTACAAAATGGTACTAGAATAGGTATAGTGATCATTATCATATTGATTGTGACCTGGTTTAATTTCACATTCACATTGATGCAAGGTATGTACTAGAATTAACAGGGATTAGAATATTTTATGCTAAGATTTATTTAGCAAGCTCATGATGAGTGGAGAAGGTCCATTTTACTCTATTTCATTTTACATATTGCCCTGTTTTCTCTCTCTTTGCCTACATTCATTATCTGTATCCCACAGCAAAACAGCTTTACCATCCAGATAATGAGGATGTCATAATTGTGGTACACATACATTCACACACATACATACGCACATAGAAATATGTTATGGTCCATATATGCAAATCTGCCCATTTGTAGATGTTATTCCTTTCTGCAAATAGGCAGATCACCCTGCCCACATGGAGGAAACCACTTAAAGACCATTAAAAACCATTAAGACTATTAACTCTGCTTTGGGATAAGAAAAATAACAAAATCTCTGACTAAGAAGGTACTGATTTTTTCTGGCATCAGTAGAAATTTGATGTAAGGATTCAGACACTGGTCCCCTCACAAATCCTTTCTAATGCATTTGTTGGTTTGTTTATTCTGCTTATCACAAGTCAGAGGTAACTTAGCATATTGTTGATAATTCCCCTTCAAAGTATATTGACCTTTCAGCTGATTTTAAATGGCCCTAGTTGGTTTTCTGTATTTGGGTAGGGCCAAAGTGCACAGTTGCAGAAAAGGCCAGCAAATCTGCAAATGGGCACTTTCTTCCACATGGATCACAATATATATTTAAATACAAATACATGTATATGTATATATCACATATATACATATAAACATATATATATACACATACACAGAAAATGAATTGGGAAGTCCTTTGGTTTAGACTTATTTAAATATCTACTTCCCAAGTGCATAGGTTTCCTTGGACCAATCTGTTCAGAAAACAAATATGAAAAGTGCCAGGGCAAATTTGAGAATTCTTTCATTCCCCCCCTTCCCGTTTTGTATGCTCTTTCCCCCACCACCAATACTTCTAACTCTCTTCTCTTCAAAAATAACTTTGACCTTCCATCTTAATATATGACTAGTTCACGGATTCCCTTGCAAAGCCTCATGATTACTTTAAGAAACCACTCTCTAGGGAAGACTAAAGTTCGAAATAGAACTACTTTTCTGGAAAAAAAAATCCCAACTCTTATTTCCCCCCTCCCCAGAAAAAGCTGGCACTTTGATGTGTTGTGAATAATCCATTCTGAATCTGGCTTGCCTTGTGACATTTGGCCAGCCCAAGCAGCTGAGGTCTGAGCTTTTCTGCATCTCTGTGCGACATCTGGAGGGAAAAAAAAACGTAATTCAGTTTGTCTAAGCCTCTCAGACAGTTGTGACGTGATCAGGATTCTCTTGGATCTCTATGCACTCGATCTCCTCCCGCTCCTTTCGTTTAGCACGTTTCTTTTTCTTGTGGTGCTTTTTGGAGGGGGGAAAGAAAGTTAGGAAAACAGGTAAGATAACAAAACAGTGCAGAAGCGTGCAACTCCCGGTGAGCAGCAAGCATTTGAACAGTGTGAAGGTCAAGTTCGAAGGCACAAACAGGAGGGGGACCAACCCAATAAGAAAAGAAGTAACGTTTTGCAAAATGGCTGTCCCATGCTCTTGCAGGGAGCTTTTGATACACTGAGTTCGGGTGTGCTCAGTTGCTAATACAAATGTGTAAAGCAGGGGTGCACAGTGATCAATGGAAAAATTTAAAGTGTAGATAAGGCACAAGATAGAAATGCAATCCATGTCTACGTTCCACAGCGTCATCAAGCCCAGAACGCCCAACTCTATTGAGGTGACGCTGAGAATTAGCCAGAAGTTTCCCAGAGGGTGGATCACTAAGAAGAAGGTTAAAATTAACATCAGTAGGACCCCAAAGCCAGCAATCAGAACCGGCATGGTGACAGACAAGCCATAGTGATCCATGAAAACAAAGGAAGGATTGAACACAATGAACCGAATGCTCTTGGCAAGAGACAAGGGCCTAAGTTTATCTAATACTTCTATTACTTCCTTCTGCTTGTCTCTGCTAGTCCTGGCCACCAGATACAAGCGAGAAGCAATGATATTGCTTTCATCTCCCGCCTTGGAGAAAATGATATCGTTTCGGAAGTGCTGGAACTCTGGCTTTTTTAAAAAGGAATTTTGCAGGACGCTGATGAAGTCACTTTTGTTACTTGCACTGATGTTGCTGACTTTCAGGAACTGATAATACTGTTCAACCCACGACACGGCGGTGAAGCCACTGCAAAGTCTCCGTAAGTCTTCCTGGACCGTGCCGTTCCAGTACTCGAGGGGTTCATATACATAAAATCCAATCACTGGACTGTAATTGCTGAAGTATTCTTGCTGTAGGATGGCGTAGGAGACGCTGGGGGAATCACTGGCAAGCAGGCTGATGATGTTGGCGCCATCGCTGATCTGCAAACAGCCCATAAAGGAAAAGGAAGCGTAGATGAGATAGAGGATAACGACAAACGGTTTCACATAGATATTTGTGATCCATTCATTGTAATGTTCCCGGAGAAAATGTTGAATGAAGTGGTTCTGGTAGGGGTTGGTCTCATGATGAGAAGTCTGTTGATGCCCATCGCTCATCACCGTCTGGAACCAGACTGGCTTACGATCTAGGTATTCCGCAGAAGGAATTTTGCAGCAAAAGATACTGTGGTAACGGTTCTGTTCTAGTTGGCCTGCAAAGACCAGGCAGGAGCCAAAGAAAGAGAAAATGTAGAAGTAGTTCAATAGGATGGAGACACACATATTCTGACAGAAGACCTTCACAGCCTCAATGTTGGTGAAAGGGCTGGCACCCATACCAAACGTAATGAAGTACAAGGAACTGGTCATGGTATAGGTGACCATCACATCAGAATAGGCATCAGCGACCCTGTCTTTGAAGGGCAGGTTCTCTCTGGTTCTCCTCCATCCTGATAGAAGCTCAAATACTCCTTTTGTTCCATGACCTACAAATAACAATACAGAATAAATGAATACAAATTCTTATTCGGCACTTCATTGGTTCTCAAACTTTTCTTGTTCACTGCAGGGTAATATTATCCTTTGCCATGAAGACTCCAGACTCACTGACTGTTAAAGATGGCAACATTATACAGGAGAGGTGTAAAGCTTGAGCATGCAGATTAATTACAGACATTAATTCTATACAATTAGTGGGAGACTCACATATACCGGTGTGATTGGAGGTGCAAGTTCCATGCAATTCATGGGAGGTACCTGCAGTGCACACATGAGAATAAAAATAATAGCTAACATTCACATAGTGCTTTAAGGTTTGCAAAGTGCTTTACAAAAAATATCTCATTTTGTCCTCACACCAAACACTTTGGGGTATATCTAGTGCACTATCCTGGGATTCCTTTTTGAGAATCCTGATATAATTTAAGGGAATTCTTGGTGGGTTGGCGATACTCATCACTTATCATAGGGTTGGAGGTAGGATTAGCTTTGAGCTTCAGAGTTCATTACTCTTAGAAATCCTATATAACTGGGTTATGGATTTTTTTTTTTCTGACAAAAGTCTCTCAAATTTGATCTACCAAGGCAAGGCATGTTCTACATTGAATTGAGCAAAAAATTCAGAATTTTGAACCTACTGAGTACAATAATGTTCTTATCTGTACTATACAGTATTCAGTCCCATAAAGTGTTTTTTTCCCCCATCCATATATCTTTGTCTACCTAAATTAGGTATTACGTTTATTAAAGGAAGAAATGACTATCATATTTCTTTGCATCACTAATAGTACTTAAAACAATGTTAAGGTGCATAATAATAACTTTTCTATAATATAGTAAGACTTATAAAGAATTTTCTTAAAACCACCTCAGTGGTTTTAATAATTCCAAGTATTCCCATTTTACTCATAACAAAATTTAGGCTAAGAGAAATTTCTATCAGGATTTTGAGGTGAAACTGTAGGAATTTTCTTATCTAATTGAATATTTTGAATTAGGAGGAAACTGAGTCCCAAAAGGGAAAAAAAAGATTTGCTCAAAGTTGTAGAGGAGTTGGGGAATTGATCTTTCCTTCTCAAGTGCTCTTCCTACCCTGATTCCTAAAGGCACCTAGCCTTAAGTTAGAATTAGGATTTAAACCCTTTATCTTCTGGTTCATCCCTCTTTCTACCACACAAGGTTTTCCTCCTTCAACTCATCTTTTCAAGGTTGGGACAATATGAAGAATCAAATATTTCAACTCAAGTTGCTTTATTTAGGAAATTGTTTGGTGATTTTAACCACTTCAAAAAAGTTAAGTATGCTTAATGCTTGTATGTCTCTGAAAAATAATTTAGCTCTGATGAACCTCAGTTTCCTCATCTGTAGGATGGTGAAGGTTATATGCCTGGAGATGAAATGGATATGAGATAAATGAGCATTGTGGGGGTAGAACTGACAAGATTTGACAAATGAAATCATACAAGGGGTGAGGGAAAGTGATGAACAGGAGATGACTGAGTTTGTGAACATGAAGGATTAGAAATATAATAATACTCTTAACAGAAATTGGTGTTTGAAATAGGAGTATTTTGGGAAATATAATGAGTTCAGATTTAGACACACTGAGTTTGAGATACAATAGCAAGGCCAAAGCATTTTTAAGAGCTGCAATACTTTCCATAATATCTATTCTCTGCAGTTTCCTGATTCCTTTTTTGACTATGCATAAGTTTATTATTATTCTTTTTAGACTTCTATATCTTTGAATATCATTCTGCCTTACTCTAAAAGATGTAAATGCTAGTGCCTATCTGACTATTTTATCTGGAAAAAAAATAAGGCTTCTTATACCTTTTATATTGGCTAATCTTGAACAAATGAGGGAAGAGTTTTCTCCATGCTCTCATCTCCTTCAATCAATTACTGCACTCAAAATCCTAAAAAACAAACTGAAAACATAAGTGAAATAGTGTAATGAGAGAAAAGTGACCTAGGACAGAAACATCTGCAAATGGAGATAGAAAATAATAGCTTCTTCCTAGTCTCCATTCTGGGACTACTACAAATCCTGCTCCTCCAATCCCATTTCCCCTTCTAAAAGGGGGATTTATTAGATATTTATTAGAGATAGGCTCTTTCTATGCAAGAAGGGAAAGCTAGGTACCATCTTTCATCTTTAGAAGTTCAGTCTGGGAGAATGACTCACCATTACTCTAATCTGAAAAAAAAAAAGACTTTGAAGTTTAGGATCATACTTACATTCCCAGACATTTGTAAACTATTGGCTTCAATAAATCTTTGGATAAACACATGTTTTGCAAGGGTTTCTTTTATCCATAATTAGTCCAGATTCTGGGTTACCATATAATAACTAGTTTGGAGAGAAATTTGCCAGAAAATTAAGATACTGAAATAGATGAGAGATTTTACTTGCTCCTAAAACCTAAATGCCATTAATTGAAAGATCTCTTATTCCAATTGGTGCAGTGAAAGGAACTAGTTTATATGCTGACGGGATATCCATTTTGAAATTTCTAATAGGTAGTTTGTGGCCCAAGATTCCTAGACACAGGGTTATCAGGTGAGGGCAGACTATGTTAATTAGGGAGACACAGACTTAGACATGATAATTGAAACAATGGCACTGATGTCATAATCAAGAGAGTGTAGAGAACAAAAAGATTTTTAGGACAGAGCCTTGAGGAAGACCAATAGTTAGGGGAGATGATATGGATTATGATCTAGCAAATGACGCTGAGCAGTGATCATACATGTAAAAATGGAACCAAAATATTTAAATGATAGGAAAAATTAATTTATAGGAAGTATCCAAGTATGAGAGAGTCAAAAGAACAATAGTAGAGAAACTCAACTCAAAGACCATGAGGATTGGGGAAAGGGCATTGGATTTGGAAATTAAAAGATTTGTGATTTTATAGAGAAAAAATTTCAATTGAATGATTAAAGTCAGAACCCAAACTGTAAGAGATTGAGAAATGGAAGGAAAATGGAGGTAATGAGTACAGATAACATTTTTGTGGCTCATAAGATGATAAATTTAGAGCTAAAAGGGACCTAAGATGTCATATAGTTCTATTTTCTCACTGTAAAAATAAGGAAACTGAGGATTAGAGCAGTTAAGTGACTTACTCAAGGTCCCAGAGGCAATAACAGAACTGGGGTTTGCATCCAGCTCCTTTAACTCCAAGTTCAGTATAGGATCACGGATTTATATCTGAAAGTGACCTCAACAGCCATCTAATCCAAAGCTATCATTTTACTATTGAGGAACTCAGAGGGATTTGGAATTAGGTGACCTGAAAAAGGTTACACAGGTTGTAAGTGGTAGAAGTAGCATTTCAATCCATGTCTTTGGACCCTAAATAAAGCACTCTCCAGCGGTGTTTGGCTGAGAAAGGAAGAAAAGATACAGAGTTATGGTTTGAGCAGATGATGGAGTCAAATGTAATTTTTTTTCTAAGAATGAAGGAGATTTAGTTATGATTCTAAGCAGTCAGGAAAGTCAGTTGATTAGGACAGACTTAAATCTGAGAGAATTCAAGGATAAATGTGGGAATTATTATTCCCAAAAGAAATAGGAAGGGATTGAGATCTAGATTATAAATGGTTTGGTCTTGATAGGAAAAAGAACTACTTCTTTAGTAGAGAGTGGAGAAAAGAAGTGACTAGGCAATGATGTGAAGGAGTTCTGAGGAAACAAAAAGGAGGAACTAGCTGCTGACATAGAGATGTTAAGTATCTTGAAGGATAATGACCATTATAACTTAGAATTTACAAAGGAGAAGGAAGGAATGCCAGGACTAGTCCCAAGTAGATGCTTGATTTTCAGAGAAAAGATTTCAAAGGGCATAGAGAAAGCATAGATAAAATCCACACACACTAAAATTTTATAGGAAAATGAAGCCTAGGAGGGATAAGAAGTTCTCAAGAATAAACTCTAAAGAAGCCATGATAAACAATTTCAATTAGGATGGAAAGAGGGAATCATCTCAAGAGATAGATGTGCATGACCTGGATCTCATTAGCAAATATAAATGTTAAAAGACAGAAGATGAAAGCAAGGGTAGATAATGGATTTTCAATATAAAAATATGGCAGGGTACTATAAAAAGTGTTTAACAGTATTAAAGCAGAGAACTGAATATTAAGGAAATCTAAGGACAACAAAAAGTTGTATTGGAGGAAAAAAGGAAGATAGAAGATGGGATGACCCATATTTGGATTATATGGAATGATAAAAACTCTGAAGGAGAGAAGGCAGAGCTGGTCAATTTTTACTTTTTGACTTCTGTTTTTACCTGTCAAGGAGAATATTCTTATAAATGTTGAACTGGAGAGGGCAGAACAAAAATGGTTAATGAGAATAAATACCAAAAAAGATAGTAAGAGAACACAAGCTGCCTTAGATAAACTCAAGAAATCTGTCACAGGTAAAGTTTTATTTAAAGGTACTGACCTAACTGGAAGGTTTTATTGCTGAATTTTTGTCAATAATCTTTGAAAGACTATGGAGAATGAGAAATGTACTATTCTAGAGGGCTGGAGGAGGTTAAGCATTCTGATTTTCAAAGAAGGATTAAAAGAATGGAATTTGCCAACTATAGGTCAGTCAATTCTGAATCTTGGTAGCATTCTAGGATACAGTATTAAAAGTATGGCTGATAAACATTTAGAAGAGGAGACAGTGATCAGAAGGAATTAGAATGGCATTGCTTACAAACAAGCTAAAAAACCAAAGAGATCATGCCAAATTAAGCTCTTTTATTTTCTGAAAAGTTTTAGAATGGTAGAATAGGGGAATGTTACAGATATGGCCTGCTTGGACTTTTAGCACAGAATTGGACAAAAGCTCCTAGAGAAATGATGGCAAACCTATGGCACATCTGCCAAGAAGGGCATGCAGAGCCCTCTCTTTAGTCACACCTGCAGTAGCCTGCCAGAGTTTATTACTAGAAAGCTAGAGGGACTCAGGGTGGAGTTGTTACCCTCCCCCTCTCCACATGCACCTGAGGACATTCCTCACTTCACCTGCCCCTCTGCCCAGTATCCTAATGGGAGTGTTTCCTCCCTTCCCTATCTAGGTTAAGGGGAGGGGACAAGGTGGGGTGAGGGTCCTGGCACTTAGTCTCTGGGGAGGTGGGCACAGCACTTGGTCTGGGGGTGGGGTGGGGGTGGGGCCAGGCACTCCATCTCTAAAAGGTTTGCCATCACTGTCCTAGGCTATTATCGTGGAAAAAAAAAAGATGGCAGTGAAATTAGGTAGATTTGTATTTCAATAAATAATTAAACCTACAGGGTAGGTATTAATGATCTGATATTAAATAAGATGAAGGTTTTTTAGCATAGTTGTCCAGGAATGAAACATATGCTTGGGCATATATTTCTTAACATTCTCATGAATCTCTTTGTCAAAAGACATTGGTGAAATGTTTATCACATTTGTGGTGGCCAGAATCTTGGAGGGATAGTTAAAATACTTTGTGACTATAACAAAGTAAACTCTTTTTAACAGTCTAAAATGATAAGTTGTATCAAAGAAGTTTAAAGGGGATAAGGAGAAATATAAAGAAAACTTGCATTTAGTTTTAACATAAAATCCTCAGAAGAATAAATTGGGGGACATATGGGTAAATGCAGTCTCATTTAAAAAAGTCATAGATGTTTCAGTACACTAACTTTAATATGAATTAACAGTACGATGTGGCAGCTAATTGGTTCTCAGGCTTCATTAAGACTTGATTTAGTGTTCAGGACAAGATGGAATGGGCAATGGCACCATTATGCTGACTGTGACTGTGTCATATACACAATATTTTGGTCAGTTTTGAGCATCACATTTTATAAAGGACATTGATATGCTGGAGATCATCTGTTTGTCAGGTGAAGGGACTAGACTTTTTTTTTATTTACATGGAGAAAAAATACTTAGGGAGAGATTATAGTTGTTTTTAAGTATATGAAGGGCTGCCACATAGAAGATGTTAGAGTTGTTCTACCTGGCCCCAGGAGAAAGAACTAGGAATGATAGATGAAAGTAGAGGAATAGCATATTTGGTCTTAATATCAGGGTAAAAAAACCCCAAGAAACTCCCCCATTTCCTTATAACTGGAATTATTCCAAAAGGGTTCCTTCTCACTAGAATAAATAGAGCAAAGGCCAGATGACTATTGCTTAGGTTATTTTTAGAGGGTATTCTTGGTCAATTATGAACTCATATATATGACAGAGCCTCTCATGTCCTTTCTCCAACTTTGAGATTCTGTGACTTTGCCCCCTTATTTTTCTCTGAACACCTAAAGAAAGTGATGAAGGCAGAGGATAAAAAATGCCTTTATGCTATTTCTGCAATATCATTCTCTTTACTTCTCAGCCCTCCCCCAAATAAATTTGCAAATTATCATGTGCTGCATATCACACAGTGACTTTCAGAGTGAATGGAAATCTACATATCATACTGCTGTTACACTTGCAGGCACAAAGATACTATAGAGGAACCTTGGAATCCTGTGAATGGAGACAAGCAATGTTTGGGCTGCTCTCCAAGAATGCCATTAAGAAGCATATTTGGCTGAAGGAAACAGAATGACTCATCCTCTCTGGTTCCCTGGTGCATAGAAAATGTACTTCTTGTGTCATCTAGCTAATGGAATTATGGGTTAGAGTGTATAACATATGTTGCAGACACTCAATAAATAGGACAAATAATTTAAACTTTCTCGAGTTTCACTTGTTAAAATTTGTGATAAAACAGAGCTAGATTAGATGACCTCTTAGACTTCCTCTAGTTCTCTGGTTCTAGTATACATGTTAATTTATTTTTGCATGTTAATTAATTAAAACATTGGGTAAAATTGCCACAAAGAAACGCATTAGAGTCTTGTTATAACACTGTCTGTCTGAAATGTTAGGATCTTTTGATAGGACAGTTTGCCTTGATATGTTTAATGAATGAATGGATGAATGAATGGATGGAGGGATGGAGGGAGAAGATCTTTTTTTTTTAACCCTTGTACTTTGGTATATTGTCTCATAGGTGGAAGATTGGTAAGGGTGGGCAATGGGGGTCAAGTGACTTGCCCAGGGTCACACAGCTGGGAAGTGGCTGAGGCCGGGTTTGAACTCAGGACTTTCTGTCTCTAGGCCTGACTCTCATTCCACTGAGCTACCCAGCTGCCCCTGGAGAAGACCTTTTTTAAAATAATATCTGAAAGGTATACAAGACAGATTAACTTCATACTAAGTTCAGCTGTAAGGAGAACAGAGGCTCTAATATGTCTCATGGTCATCATTTCTGGTTGCATGCATGGGGACTTAATTGTGGGCATCCATTGATAGGGGTTGTTATTACTGATTCATGATCAAAACTGGGCATTGGTAACTATTATATTCATTATATTCACCTATGGTTATACTACTGTCCCAGGCAAGTAACCTAATTCTTACTCTATGCTCTTGGGTGTAGCTTCTTTAGGTCAATAATATATAGGGGTTCTTTTGAATAGAGCAAAGCAGAAAAAGGATGACCTTTCTCAAGAAATTTCTCTGAAGAAGACAAATGATAGACTCCATATCTAGGAAGGTCTCACAGAGACGGAGAAGTTTAGAACTGGAAAGGAGTTCTGAGATTATAGGATTATATAAATTAATAGCTGAAGGGCATCATAGAGATTACCTAATCTAAGACTGAAGTTTTGAAGATGTGAAAACTATAGTCTAGAGAAATGAAATCATTTGTTCACTCCTTGGTAAACATTCCTTTCTCAAACATGATTATTTGGTGGGGAGGCCGGAATAGTGTTTCTTCTATTCTTACATATCACTTCTGCATTATTTTTTTAAACCATTACCTTCTATCTTGGAGTCAATATTGTGTATTGGCTCCAAGGCAGAAGAGTTGTAAGGAATAGGCAATGGGGGTCAAGTGACTTTCCTAGGGTCACAGAGCTGGGACATGTCTGAGGCCAGATTTGAACCTAGGACCTCCCATCTCTTGGTCTGGCTTTCAATCCACTGAGCACCCCAGCTGCCCCCTGCATTATTTTTTTTAAACCCTTGTACTTCGGTGTATTGTCTCATAGGTGGAAGATTGGTAAGGGTGGGCAATGGGGATCAAGTGACTTGCCCAGGGTCACACAGCTGGGAAGTGGCTGAGGCCGGGTTTGAACCTAGGACCTCCTGTCTCTAGGCCTGACTCTCACTCCACTGAGCTACCCAGCTGCCCCCTCCACCCCCGGATTATTTTTTAAATGGTTGCCACATTTGTAAACTGACAACAAAATATTACGTGGATAGTTATGGTCACAATATGACACTAGGAGAAGTACAAGGATAGTGTAAAATATTGTCCATTTGAGTCAGGATCCACAGAATTCATATTTCTAGGAGGTATCTCTCCACAAGAGGCTTGTTCTAATTCCAAAATGTTCCTTATGTCCTAGAAATTGCAAAAATGCTAATTTTTGTTTTTTTTTAAACCCATACAAGAGCTGGATACTGATGAGGGTTTCCAGTTTGAAAATTCTTTAGATAAAGTAGAACACTGTATCAATTTTTTCCAGTTCTAGAACTCTGCAGTTCTCTACCACCAAATAATTTTATTGTAGGTCAGGTCCATCTGTTCATTTAAAGCATATGGCAGAATGAGGGAGGAATTCATCATGGTCATGAAGTAATGAAAAATTAAATTAATTATAGTGTGGTTGGGATAACTAGGAAGTTGAGTAGTGGACATCTTCCAATATTTAATCAATAGAACAGGTTGTTTTTATAGACAAAATGGAATATCCTTCTTTGGCTCCTATCCCATTCCACCGGGCAAAATGCCACAAGGTAAAGTAAAGGTGGGCATGAGCTAACCCTTTTTATTATGGAAAAATCAGGTGATCTGAGACTTTCAATGGGTAGGAAAAAACCTTTTGAAACAGAAAATTAACTTTGGGTGGAGAAGCTAGTAAGTAGAGGACATAGTTACTTGGAATGATTGAAAGCAAATAGTTTGATATGAGAGAGGACCTAGGTTCAAGTACTGCCTCTTTCATTTACTACCTTTATGGACCTTGAGCAAATCATTTTCCTCTTTGGGCATCAGTTTCCACACCAACAAAATGGGAATGATATTGTGCATTAAAACTATTGCAGAAGAGGAAATTGGATAATACAATAAAAATTGCTTTCCAAAATGTCCTTTAAGAGATATTTTAGATGCCTCATAAAAATATAAGAGCCATTAGCTTGCAAACACCTTTATGCTCCCTTCCTTACACTACTTATCATTTGCAAGTGTCCTTTTGAAACTCCTCCAATAGACAGCTATTCCTGTTGTTTGTAGTAAGTTCCATTGATCAAATCTTTCAGCATGAATTTTAAATGGATTTCACTTTTATGTTTGACAAGAGTATTCTCCATTCTAGTCCATCCATATACATCACATGATAGGAATGGCCTTGGACCCTAGAAGCCACTTACCTTATGTGTAACTATATTGAAAATGAGGACACTTACCATTAGAATAACTAACCTATTATTATTCTAATTCTATTATTCTAAGACTTGTGACTTGTTGGATCTAAACCTTTCTCGTTTCTTCTGAAGGACAGGAGACTTTTTCTTTTCTTTTCAGTGTTAATTAAATGGAATTTTCCATTTCCTTTTTTCACATTTTGATCTTTCATTATTTTTGGTTTAATGGCTATATAGTTTAAGGCACTCTTCAGACTTTGGGTGCTGACAGCACTAGTAGTAGCAATGAGCATTTTTACAAGTTAGTGGGCTTATATGGGTTCTCAGGATGTTTAGTTAGTCAATATCAGGAGTGGTCACTCATCTCCCTGGCAACATTGATTGTTCTAGGTTAATGATAGGTGTACATGACCACCAGTAGAACTGCTATGCCAATCTTAGTAGAATAACAGTGTTGGACTTTTCCATTTATATGATACTATTAGACCCACAGAGCAATAGAAACTATCAGAGACAGAAGGGTTGTCTTGTACATGATGGTCATCATTTCTGTGGTTCTAGTCAATCAATTTACTGAATTCCTCTGGTATAGGAACATGGGTAGTATTGTGTTAAGGCAAGATGACCAAGACCTTGGATCTGGAAATCTATGCTTGTTTTTTATCTTTAATTGAGTCATATGGTTTTTGCTTTCGCTAGTGTTAGAAGCTTTGATTGCTGGAGGACAAGGATGTTTCATCACTGATCTAGGAAAGATATATCTCAGATATAATTTTGGGCTGTCAATTGTGTTCAGTCACATGTGGGGATGGGAGAATTGACTCCTTTCTTAGACATGGCAACTTGTATAGGCCAACAGGGTATGGTGAGGCTGGGTCCCCAATTTTGAATATAAGACAGAACTAACTTGACTCTCTTTCTTTTCCTGGAGTAGAGTAGTTTGACTCCTACCAAATCAAAAAATCATGAATTCGTAGATGAAAAAGTAAAAGGGACTTTAGGGGTCACCTAGTTTAATTTTCTCCTTTTGCACATGAAATAACTAAGGCCTAGAGTGCTAAATGACTTGCCTAAGGTCACAAGATAGTAAGTAGAAGTAAGAATTTGAATCAATCCTCTGATTTCAAATCTAGCACTCTTTCCATATATCCTAAATTGTAAGCAGGCATGCATTGGCCTGAAATAATCAATTTTTAAATTATTCCCAGTATAAAAGGCAAATATGAGAGGAGTTCACTGTATAAAAATAATAACTTACATTTACATAACAAGGTTTATAAAATACTTTGATCAAAGTTTCTTCTTGCAAGAACCATCTGAGAGAGATTCTATTTATCTGCCTATTTTTTAGATGAGGAAATTGGTTGGAGTGGTTGTGATTTGTTTTAGTAATATAGTTATTGTTTGAGGAGAGCTTTTAATCCAGGGCTTCTTGACTCCAAGCAGAGTACTCTTTGTACCATATCACCTTGCCTTTGTATTCAGGAAAACCAAAATTCAAGTTTATCCTTTGATACTCCTATTGTGAGACCACAGGACCATAAATTAATCTCTCAGGGCCTTGGACAACTGTTTGATAAGCTGTATATCTGAAATTGTAAAGGAAGTTTCTATACTGGTGATTTCTCATACCAAGATGAAATAAATATCAATATTGTGGGAATCAAGTTCTGAGAGTTGCATTGAAATGCTTCTTAATCATAATTTACAGAATGATTTCTTTTAAGTTGTTTCTATGACTGATTAAAATTGATGGAATTGATTGGAATTGAACTCAAGATCTCATATGCCATAGTTATTTTTAGAAATAGTACTAAAAGGGAAAATTAATGTTGGGTTGTACTTACAGTTTTTTAAATGTGCTACATGTGCAAAATATGAAGTATCCCCTGACATCATTCATAGATTCTGTATAACTTTACTCTTATTTAGTTAGAATGATCCTGAAACATTAAGCTTGACTACATTGAGTTCTTTTTTCATTTTAATTTAATTTAATTTTTTAAACCCTTACCTTCCATCTTGGAGTCAATACTGTATAATGGCTCCAAAGCAGAAGAATGGTGAGGGGTTGGCAATGGGGATTAAGTGACTTGCCCAGGGTCACACAGCTAGGAAGTGTCTGAGGCCAGATTTGAACCTAGGCCCTCCCATCTCTAGACCTGGTTCTCAACCTACTGAGCCACCCAGCTACCCCCTTCATTGAGTTCTTTTAGTTCTAGCAGGAAACTGACATTGGGAATATCAATCAACGGAGTGTTAAACAGAGTTTCTTGCTAGCCTAGAAGCACTACAAACACTATACCAAATTCTTTATTAAATTTATTTTTATAGGGGCAGAACCAAGATGGTGTGATAAAGGCAGGAATTCACCTGAACTATCTAAAATTCCCCTCTAACAACTTTAAAACAATGCCTCAAAATTGAATTTTGTTGCAGCAGAACCAACAAGAGTTTGGGATGAACCATTTTCCATTACAAGTCAACTTAGGAGGACAGTAGGAAAGTCTGTCTCACCAAAGTGGTAGTCAGGCCCAAAAGGCACTGTAGATAGTCCCTGTCAACCAGTAGCAGGTCTTGAAGGTGGCTACAACAATAGTAGGAACAGCAGTTTCTTTGGGAGCTCTCATGCAGAAGGTAAGTGGGTCAGAAATTGGTGAGAAGGAAATTACAGGGAAATCTTTGTTGGCATTATAAGGAAGACCCAGTTGCATTGCCTACACATATTTTTATTTTTAAACATTTATTTTTTTAATTTTTCTATTAAAATTTTAATTTTTACTTTTTCCCATGATTATTGTTTTCTCCTTCCCCTCATCCCTTTCCCCTCCCAGAGTTGACAAGTAATTCCATTGGGATATATATGTATATATAATCATTCAAACACATTTCCATATCATTCATTTTTCCATAAATGGTTTTAGGTTACAATCTTAGGGTGAAGAAAATTATCTATAAGGGAGCAGGGGCCCCAGTCACAATTCCAGGGCAGAGAAATATGTTTGTGGTTGGTCTCAGGGGAACTGAGGCTCTTGTCTCAGGTACAAGGAAGAAAGTAACACTAGCACTTGCAGTCACAGGAGGTCAGAGACTTGAGTCACTTCTCTAGGACCATAAGGAACAAAAGCACTCGAGGTTGCAGGGGAGTAGGGGCCAAATTATAGTTTCAGGATAGAGAAGAGTACTTGAGATTACACATGGGCTAGAAAAAGAACAGTGACTAAACCTTTCCTTAGATTATAAAACCTTGGTAGAACTGAAAACTTACAGACCCCTAGAACCGTCTCTGAAAATAGCAGCATGAAAAACCTGAAGTTTGAGACAGTGTCCCCTGTGCCCAAGGAGCAGAACTGAAATTTAACATAAAGTTAAAAGTTAAGAAACAGGCTGAAAAATGAGCAAACAGCAGCAAAAAAGACCATATGAAGTCACTATGGACACAATATAAGGTTATTATGGAAACAGTGAAGATTAAGGCACAAATTCAGAAAAAAGATAATTTTGAAGTCAACATTGCTACATGTAAAGCCTCAAAGAAAAATGTGAATTGGTTTCAGGCTGAACAACAACAACAAAGGAATTCCTAAAAGATCTCAAAAAATTTAAATATCAAATAAGAGCAATAGAGGGAAAATTGGGAAAAGAAATGAGAATGATGCAAGAAAACTGTAAAAAGAGAATTAATAGTTTTGTAAAAGTGGAACAAAAATACCAAAAAAAAAAAAAGAATATCTTAAAAAGCAGAATTGGTAAAATGGTAAAAGAGGACAAAAATCGACTGAAGAGAAGAACTCTTTAAAAAACAGAGTTAGCTAATGGAAAAGGACTTCTAAAAGCTCACTGAAGAAAATATATTTTTTTACAAAACTAGAATTGGACAGTGAAAACTAATAATTCCATAAGACATCAAAAACAATTAAAAATAAAAAATGAAAGCAATAGAAGAAAATATGAAAAATCTCATGGAAAAAAACAACTGATCTGGAGAATAGAAGAAAGAAAATTTAAGAACTATTGAACTACCTGTAATCCATGGTAAAAAAGAACTTAGATATTATATTTCAGGAAATTAATAAAGAAAAATGGCCTGATATCCTAGAATAAGAGGGTAAAATATAAATTGAAAGAATCCATCAATCACCTAATGAAAGAAATACTAAAATGAAAACTCACAGGAATATTACAGCTAAATACTAGAACTCTGAGAACAAGGAGAAAACAGTGCAAACAACCAGAAAAAAGCAATTCAAGTGTTCTGGAGTCATAGTCATGATGACACAATAACTAGAAGCCTCTACATTAAAGAAAAAGAAGACTTGGAAGTGTAATATTCTGAAAATCAAAGGAGCTAGGATTAAAACCAAGAAAACTACTCAGCAAAATTGATTATAATCTTTTAGAAGAAAAATAGATATTTAATGAAATAAAAGAGTTTCAAGCATTTCTAATGAAAAGACCAGATCTGAATAGAAAATAGAAAAATCTGATTTTCTAATTAAAGACTAAAGAGAATCATAAAAAAATAGGAAGGATGATTCTTTGAATTCCTAATAACTTTATCTTTAATTAGGGCATTTAGAAAGAGTATTTATAGGCAGTGGGAATGGTAGTAAGCTGACTATGAAGGGATAATTAAAAAATAAAATTAAGGAGAGAGAGAGATTGGAAAAATAGGATGAAAAAGAAATACACAGTAATCACAAATGTGAATATGAATGGGATGAACTCACCCATAAAATGGAAACATAGAAGAATGAATAAAATCCAGAATCCAAGAATATGTTGTTTATCAGAAATATACTTGAAAAACAAAAATATACAAGTAAAAATAAGTAGATGGAGCAGAATCAATTATGCTTCAGGTGAAGTAAAAAAAGGCAGAGTTGGCAATCATGATCTCAGATAAAAGAAAAGCAAAAATAGATCTAATTAAAAGATAATCATCAAAAATCTATTTTACTGAAAGGTACCATAGACAATAATATCAGGCATATATGCACCAAATAGCATAGCATTCAAATGTTAGAAAGAGAATTTAAATGAGTTACAGGATAAAATAGATACTGAAATTATACTAGTGGGAAACTTTTCAATTTTCCCACTTCAGATTAATATAAATAAATCTAACCAAAATAATAAACAAAAAATGAGTTAAGAAGATGACTAGACAGTTGGAGAAAACTGAAAAAGAATAGAGAAGAAAGTCCTTTTTTATTTAGCTGTACATGGCACATTCACAAAAATGGACCATCTATTGGGGAAAAAACTCACAAATAAATGCAGAAAAGCAGAAATATTAAATATGTCATTTTCCAGATCAAAAGGCAATAAAAGTTGTATTCAATAAAGGCAAGGGAACACTGATTAAAATTAGAAATGAAATAATCAAATCCTAAAGAATGAGTGAATTAAAGAAAAGTTACTGATACAATAATTTCATTAATGAGAATGACAATGAGACACAATACCAAAATTTATGGAATTCAGTGAGTACAATACTTAGGAGAAAATGTATATTTTCAAATACTTACATCAGCAAAATAGAGAAAGCATAGATTAATGAATTGGGCATACAATAAAAAACTGAAAAAAAATCAGAAATTTCCAATTAAATTCCAAATTGGGGATCTGAAACTCAAATGAGAGATTAATATAACTGAAAGTAAGAAAGCCATTGAACTAATAAGGAACAGTAGGATCTGGCATTATGAAAAAAATGAACCCAAATAAACAAATCATTAGTTAATTTGATTAAAAAAAGAAGAAAACCAAAGTACCCATACCAAAATTAAAAGAGTGAATTCAACACAAAAGAAAAGGAAATTAAAGCAATTACTAGGAACTATTTTGCCAAATTATATAACAATAAATCTGACTAAGCATAATGGAAAAATATTTACAAAAGAAAATGCCCTAATTATTAGAAGAGGAAATAGAATACTTAACCTGATCTTAGAAAATGAAATGAACAAAACATAAATGAACTCCCTAAGAAAAAATCTCTAAGACCAGGTAGATTTACAAGTGGATTTTACCAAACATTTAATATCTTATTGGGGAGACAGAGAAAGAAAAGTCTAGACCAATTTGTCTAATGAATATAATGTAAAAATTTGACACAAATAATTAGCAAGAAGACTATAGCAATATATCACAAATAAACTATCATCTGGTGAAATTTATACCAGGAATGCAGGGCTAGTTTAATATTAGGGAAATTGTCAGAATAATTGACCATATTAATAATAAAAACAACAAAAATCACATGATTACCTCAACAGATGCAGAGAAAGCTTATTAAAATGTTAAAAAGCATAGGAGTAAATGAAGTTTTCATTAAAATAATAAGTAGGGAGTAGCTAAGTGTCTCAGTGAATTGAGAGCTAGGATTAGAGTTGGGAGGTCTTGGGTTCAAGTCTGCTTTCAGACACTTCTTAACTGTGTGACCCTGGGCAAGTCACTTAACCCCCATTGCCTAGTCCTTAATGTTCTTCTGCCTTGGAACCAAATCACAATATTAATTCTTATATAGAAAGTAAGGGTTTTTAAAAAATAAAATGTAAATAGTATATATCTAAAACTATCTGGGAATATTTGTAATGTAGATAATCTAAAAGTCTCCCAAATAAGATCAGGGGTGAAGCAAGGATGCCCTTTATCACCCATATTATTCACTATTGTGCTAGAATTGCTAGGTATAGCAATAGGAAGAAATGAAAAGAACTGGAATAGGCAACGAAGAAGTAAAACTTTCATTTTCTGCAGATGATATTCAATGACTGAATACCATGCAAATCCTAGAGAAACAACTAAACATCATAGAGAAACAAACAAACAAAACAACAAACAACTAAACACAATAAATAATATAAAAAACTAAAAGCTAGTTGAAGTAATTAACAACTTTCGCAAAGTTGTAGGGTATAAACTTTAAATCATCCAGCAGGAAGAGAGAGAAATTCCATTTAAAATAACTGTAGACAATATAAAATAGTTGGAGGTGTCTATCTGCCAAGACAAACTCAAGAACAATACGAATACAATTACATAGCACTTTTTACATAAATAAATCAGATTTAAAAATTTGGAGAGATATTAATTGTTCCTGGATAGGCTGAGCCAATATAATGAAAATAATTCCACATCAATTGATTTATTGATTCAATGTCATACCAAACAAATTAACCAAACATTACTTTATTGAACTAGAAAAAATAATTAAATTCATCTGGAAGAATAAAAGATTAAGAATGTTAAGGGAATCAATGAAAAAAATTTTAAGGAAGGTTGTTTAGTGCTTCCAGATTTCAAACTATATTACAAAGTGGTAATCATCAAAACAATCTGGTACTGGCTCAGAAATGGTGGTGGATCAATGGAATAGATTAGGTACACAATACACAGTAGTAAATGACCACAGTAATTTAGTGTTTCACAAATCCAAAGATCCAAGTTTGGGGGATAAAAACTCACTATTTGACAGAAATTGCTGGGAAACTGAAAAGCAATGCAAGTTAGGTATAGACTAATATTTCACACCATATACCAACATAAGGTCAAAATGGGTACATGGCTTAGCAATAAAAAGTTATACCACTAACAAATTTGGGGAGCACAGAATAGTTTAACTGTCATATGTATGATTAAGAGAATTTATGACTAAATAAGAGATAGAAAGCTATAGGAAGTAAAATAGATATTTGTGATTGCATTAAATTAAAAAGATTTTGCACAAAGAAAGCTAATGCAGTCAATATTAAAAGGAAAACAGGAAAGCAGAAACTGGGAAAATTATTAAAAAGTTTCTCCAATAAAGGCCTCATTTTTCAAAAAACAAATGCAAGGATGGTTCAACATTAGGAAAACCATCCACATAATTGACCATATCAACAATCTAACAAACAAAAATCACACGATTATCTCAATAGATGCTGAAAAAGCCTTTGACAAAATACAGCACCCATTCCTATTGAAAACACTAGAAAGTATAGGATGTAGTATAGAGAAAGGGGGTCATGATAGTTTTTTCAAGCTTTGGCTGAGTTCTGTAATCAGTTAGGGGTTTGGAATCTTGAGAGAGAAAAGTCAGTTGGTTTGTGAATCTCGTGGAGAGAGTTTCAGACCTGCTGAGCTGCTTCCTTACCTCTCTGTAGAAGTGAAATTTAGCCTAGCTTTGAAATATTTATTGAAGAATTGTTATTTTAGATAAACCCTTTGTATCTTCATTTCCTTTATTCCTACCTTCCTTCCCTTACTTTATATGTCTGTGGAGTTAATAAGGAGAGTAAATTAGAGAGGAGTTCAATTCTGTGAAGGGTTTAACTATAATTTGACAGTATTATATATAAAGAAATAAGTCAGTCATCATTTATTCCCTTTAGATATCAAGAGCACCTTGTAAGCTGAGTTAAGGCAGCTTAACTTTGGTCAGACTCCATCTCTGCCTCCCTTCCCCCACCTGAGGTTCCTGAGACAACTGTTAGGGCTTCCTCAATCCACTTTCCTGACAAATCATCCTTTAAAGATAATAAACCCTTTTGTGTTTCAACAGACCTATTAGTATAATTTGTCAGTTAGTTATTAAGAGAGGGAAGAAGAGGGAAAGAATTAACATACTCTGGGCTTGAAGGGAAGCCGGGGTATCCATCTTGAAGGAAGGTGTAACTTCAAAACAAGTCCCTTCCTGTGAAATTAATTAAAGCCTGTAGTTAATTTCAGTTCAGTCTATTTCACTCAGTTTGTGTTTAAGTCTGAGTCCTGGTCTATAAGCCCTGCTGTCTTTGCCTGTTTAGATTAATTCCTCCTCTCCCTGAAGATCTTTGTTTCCCTTCAGTGTTATACTCCTGACTCCAGCCCTATTATATCCTGAATCTTCTTATTCCAGCCTACCTATAACCTACATTACCCACTTAGCAAGTCCCTGACAACCTCCTTTCACCACACACCTTTCCTCAAATTATCCCCATTACATCTGGTGAGCCAAGTCAAACTAAACCTACAATCTTCTGAAGCAAAGAAAATGAATTTCACAAGAATAATCTTTGTATTAGGCAGTCTTTCCCTGCTTATTTGGTCTTTTATGCAGGGACTATATACATTTTGGCTGATAAAAGTACCAAACTTGATACAACAATTAATTGAAATCTATGACTATTACAAATGGTTTGCATTCACTTTAGCTGAATGTATATGCTTCATACCAAAAGCTGTGGCAATTGTTCTGTCTCTATGGCATTTTTTAGCAATTTCAAAAGTGGTCCTGACTCATCTGTTCAATTATTAAAAGGCATCTCATCCAAAAAAAAAATAATGATAGCAAGGAACTAGTAGAGAACATCAAACTACTGTTCCAAGTGTTAAAGCAAATACGTGAAGTAAAGGAACTTGATAAGCATGCGATCTTACAACTAGAAATTGTAGAATCAAAGTTTTTGGGGCAAAAGGAAACTGAGAAAGAGCGACCGATTCAGAATGCAGTGGTCTCTGTACTACCAATAGTGGACAGGACTATTGTACAACCTGGTGAGGGGGTGGTGCATGTCAAAACATACAAAGCATTCACTCCTAATGATATGGAGGTTTTAAAAAGGCGTTTTCCTAGGTTCTATGAAAAGCCTTACAAGAGCCTAAAAGAATTAAAGTGGGTGTTCACTCTTTTCAACCCTAGTTTCCATGATGTCGAATTTCTTTTGGGGGAATTTTACTCTCCCTTGGAAAAGGAAAAATTCCTCAATGAAACTAGGAGGAATCCCAATTTAGAATCATGGCCACTAGTGCATCTAGATCTGGATTTCACTCAGCACGCTAACATGAGATACTTGTTAAGATGCAGGGCTGATCTTATTGAAGCAATGAGATCATTTGCAAAAAGACCAAATGCCTGGCAGAAATTTGAAAAACTAAGGCAAGGGGAAGAAGAACACCCGAGCAGTTTTCTAGACAGTTATTGAAGCAGCAGAAACAATATTAGGACTCAGAGACACACATGCCCAGGATACGACTGATCATATAAGGAGGCAATTTGTAAAGGGAACCTCAATCCTGATTCAAAATTATTTCAGGCAAAGTTGTCCACAGTGGGAATCATTACCACTGGAGGATATTAGGAATCATGTGGAGTATATACATGATTTGAAACAGAAATAAGTAAGAATGGCTAGGCAATCTGACAATGATAAAGATGAGATCATAGCAGATCTGAAGCGTCAATTAAAGCAATCTAAATGTGAGAAAGAAATTGAGGAGGTGAAACCATCAACAGGCATCATATGCAATGAGGATAAATTAGAAACCTTCTCAATAAGATCAGGCATAAAACAAGGATGCCCATTATCACCTCTATTATTTGACATTATACTAGAAACACTAGCAGTAGCAATTAGAGAAGAAAAAGAAAATGAAGGTATTAAAATAGGCAATGAGGAGACTAAGCTATCACTTTTTGCAGATGATATGATGGTATACTTAAAAAATCCTAGAGAATCAACTAAGAAGCTGGTAGAAATAATCAACAACTTTAGCAAAGTTGCAGGATACAAAATAAATGCACATAAAATATCAGCATTTCTATATATTTCCAACACATCACAGCAGCAAGAGGTAGAAAGAGAAACACAATTTAAAATCACCATAGTCAATATAAAATACTTAGGAATCTATCTACCAAAACAAACACAGGAATTATAGGAAAACAACTACAAAACACTTTCCAAACAATTAAAACTGGATCTAAACAATTGGAAAAACATTGATTGCTCATGGGTGGGATGAGCTAACATAATAAAAATGACCATTCTACCCAAATTAATTTACCTATTTAGTGCCATACCTATCAAACTACCAAAAACCTTTTTTACTGAATTAGGAAAAACTATAACATAGTTCATTTGGAATAATAAAAGATCAAGAATATCAAGAGAAATAATGAAAAAAAAATGTGAAGGAAGGGGGCCTAGCAGTACCAGTTATTAAACTATACTATAAAGCAGAGGCCATCAAAACGTTTTGGTACTGGCTAAAAGACAGAAGGGAGGATCAGTGGAATAGACTTGGGGTAAGTGACGTCAGCAAGACAGTATATGATAAACCCAAAGAGCCCAACTTTTGGGACAAAAATCCACTATTTGACAGAAACTGCTGGGAAATTTGGAAAACAATATTGGAGAGATTAGGTTTAGATCAACATCTCACACCCTACACCAAGATAAATTCAGAATGGGTGAATGACTTGAATATAAAGAGGGAAACTATAAATAAGTTAAGTGAACACAGAATAGTATACTTGTCAGATCTCTGGGAAAGGAAAGATTTCAAAACCAAGCAAGAGTTAGAGAAAATTACAAAATGTAAACTAAATAATTTTGATTATATCAAACTAAAAAGCTTTTGTACAAACAAAAACAATGCAGCCAAAATCAGAAGGGAAACAAGAAATTGGGAAAAAAATCTTTATAACAAAAAACTCTGACAGGGGTCTAATTACTCAAATACACAAGGAGTTAAATCAATTGTATAAAAAATCAAGTCATTCCCCAATTGATAAATGGGTAAGGGACATGAATAGGCAATTTCCAGAAAAAAAAAATCAAAAGTATCAGTAAGAAAGTGTTCTAAATCTCTAATAATTAGAGAAATGCAAATCAAAACAACTCTGAGATATCACCTCACACCTAGCAGATTGGCTAAATGATAGCAGGGGAGAGTAATGAATGTTGGAGGGTATGTGGCAAAATTGGGACATTAATGCATTGCTGGTGGCGTTGTGAACTGATCCAACCATTCTGGAAGGCAATTTGGAACTATGCTCAAAGGGCTATAAAAGAATGCCTACCCTTTGAGTCAGCCATACCATTGTTGGGTTTGTACCCCAAAGAGATCATAGATAAACAGGCTTGTACAAAAATATTTATAGCTGTGCTTTTTGTGGTGGCAAAAAACTGGAAAATGAGGATATGCTCTTTTATTGGGGAATGGCTGAACAAATTGTGGTATATGCTGGTGATGGAATAATATTGTGCTCAAAGGAATAATAAATTGGAAGAATTCCATGTGAACTGGAAAGACCTCCAGGAATTGATGCAGAGTGAAAGGAGCAGAGGCAGAAGAACATTATACACAGAGACCAATACACTGTGGTAAAATAGAATGTAATGGGCTTCTGTACTAGCAGCAATGCAATGACCCAGGACAATTCTGAGGGATTTATGGAAAAGAACGCTACCCACATTCAGAGGAAGAACAGTGGCAGTGGAAACTGTAGAAAATATAGATAATGGAGGGCACCAGGGATGTTAAAATAAATCAAAGTGATTGTGGGTTTACACACTGGGTTGTAGGAGAGATGGACCAGGATAGACCAGGGGTCACAGCTGAGCTGCTCCTAACTGACAAAAATGGCTGCTGGCCAACTGCCAGCAGTTCGCCACTAGGCCAGAGCCTTTGGAAACCAACAGACTAGGTAAAGGTTTAAACAGCTTTAATTATGTTTAACTAAAAGCTGGGAAAGGGATTTCTATACTTAAAATCTAAAGGATAAAACCACTGGGCAAGGGGAGGACTTATTTCTACTCTACTCTAAGTGATCTAACAGGCAGGGCCCAAGAAGCAGTGCAGTCTCTGGGAGCTGATTCAAGTCTGGTGCCAGCCAGACTTGAACAGTACAGCTATGATCAGATGGGAGGCTTTGAGGGTTCTCACAGGTTTCCAAAGAGGTTCACAAGATGCCAAAATCCTAGGTGGTCCAAGATATCCAAGAAGAGTGAGTGAACTTGAGGTGCTGTCCACCAGGTCTCAAACTCCTCCTCTGCTTGGTTCTGCTCTGTAGGTCTTCTCCTCTTGCTGGAAATCCACCTCCACTCAGGATCCCAAGGAAATCAGGAAGCAGGGTCTGAGATCTCCCTGGGCTGGCAACAGTTTTTGCCCACTACTAATGGAGTCTCTCTCTCAGGGCACAAGGCGCTCCTTCCTGCTCCTCCATTCCATCTTAGAATATACCAGGCTTCCTGCTAGGTCAACCTTAATACTTAATCAATTAATTAATCTTCCTCACAACAAAACACTGAAGAAAGGCAACTGCTTGAACACATGGGTTGAGGAGGACATGATTGGGGATGTAGACTCGAAACTACCACACCAATGCAACTATCAACAATTTGGAAATAGGTCTTGATCAATGACACATGTTAAAACCAGTGGAAATTCGCATCAGCTCTGGGGGAGGTGTCGGGGCGGGGGTCAAGGGGAAAGTAAGAGCATGAATCATGTAACCATGTTAACTTTTCTAAAAACTAAATATTATTAAATCTAAAAAACAAACAAACAAATAAATAAATAACTGAGTCAAATTTATAAGAACATAAGGCATTCCTCAATTATTGGTCAAAAGATATAAATAGGTAGTTTTCAGACAAAGAAAACAAAGTTATTTAGAGTCATATAAAAATGCTCAAAATCATAATTGATTAGAGAAATGCAAATTTAAAAAGCCCTGAAGTACTACTCAACACCTATCTGATTGGGTATTATGACAGAAAAGGAAAATGTTAGGAGGATATGAAAAACAGGAACATTAATGCACTTTTGGTGGAGTTGTACACTGATCCAACTATTCTAGAGAACAATTCTGAATTGCAAGCAAAGGGCTATAAAACTATACATACCCTCTGACTTATTAATATCACTACCAAGTCTGCATCTCAAAGAACTCAAACAAAAAAAGAAAAAAGAGCTTTATCTACAAAAATATTTAGAATAAACTCTTTTTGATATGGGAAAGAATTGGATATTGAGGGGTTATCCATCAATCCATTGGGGAATAGCTGAAAAATTTATGGCATATGATTGTGATGGAATACTATTGTACCATATTAAATGATGAATAAGATAGTTTCAGAAAAGCCTGGAAAGACATATAAAGTGATACAAAGTGAAGTAAGTAGAACCAGGAGAATGCTGTACACAGTAACAGCACTATAACAGCAGTATTATACAAATAGCCACTGTGAATAACTGCTATTCTCAACAATATGATGATCTAAGACATGATGATAAAATGCCATTCATCTCTAGAGAAGAAATTTATGGTGTCTTAATGTAGATTGAAGCATACCTTTAAAATTTTATTTTTCTTGATATTTTTTGTTTTTTTAAATGGCTAGTATGGAAATATATTTTGTGTGACTGCATATGTATAACATATATTAAATTGCTTCCCTTTCCAAGGAGTGTGGAGGGTAGGCAGAGAATTTATAACTCAAAATTTTAAAAAAAATTATTAAAATTGTTTAAAATGTAATTGAGAAAAAATAAAATAATAGAAAGTTACTATACATATGTATTTTAAGTTGACTTTACTTGATCTTTATTGATTATGGAAGCCATGGAACTACCTGGTGGGTTTTGAGTAAGGAAAGTCTTGCCCCAGTCTAAAGGTTAAGCCACATTTGCTTTTGTACTTCATATCACATGTGTTTTTAGACCACTACTGGTTTTGTCTGTGTAGCAAAAAGAGAATAGCGAATTTGGCAATTACCTAATGGATGTCAGCAGTGCCGGCAACTCAACTGAATAATTCAGGATAAAAAAGTCAATTTCACATGTCACTTCTTTGGTCTTGAATTACCTGAGTTTTCTCTCTACTCTGCCAGAATTTAGTTTGTTATTACCAGAATTCCATTTTACATTGTGCTATGTAGGCAAAGGCAAAAATATTACTCCCCAAATACATTCAGTATTGAGCAGAACCATCAAAGGACAGAACCCATTTGGGATGTGAGAGGGAACTCTTTATTTCACCTCATTTCACAAAGTGTAATAGGGTCATTTCTGCAATTTTTGCCTAGGGTTCAGGACTAAAGTTCAAAACTCTAGGAGCCTATGGCACAGTACAATTTTCAAAAAATAATTTATTTCTTTTAATTTTCTTAGAGTCAGTTGATTCATTCATCCTTTGAGTCTTGGTAAAATGTGCCAGAGCTTACATTCCACTGGATTGCCTTCAAAAAGCAAAGGTCGCCTCCATGGAATTGATAATGGAGGATCAATAAATTCAATGTATCTAAACATGAAATTGACATTAGTCAGTGGAATAATGCATGGAACATCAAATATAGTGTTAAAATGTTGCATTCAAATTCCAGCTGTGAAAATTATTGACTATGTGACAAGCAGCAAGACATTTTAATTCTGTTGAACCTCAGTTCCCTTATTTCTTAAGTGTGGATGATAATAATAGTTGTACCATTTAATTTACAGTGCAGTTTTGAAGAATGTGTTCTACAAATGGGAATTTTTATGATTTATCTTAATGATTCTTAATGAATAATAGTTAAAAAAACACCACCATGTTTTGTAAGGTTCCCTAGTGCAAAATAAAAAAAAAAAGAAAACAATACTGTAGTTCTTATGATTCCCTTCAGAAATCTGACAATAGTTACAAAGCTACTAACAATCTTCAAAGTAGTTATTCAATTTAGCAATGTACTTGACTTAGATTTTATGATAACATTTGAGTTT
This sequence comes from Gracilinanus agilis, assembly GCF_016433145.1. NCBI lineage: Eukaryota > Metazoa > Chordata > Mammalia > Didelphimorphia > Didelphidae > Gracilinanus > Gracilinanus agilis. The sequence continues at coordinate 282,700,232 of NC_058133.1, forward strand.
CTTATGCTAATCTTATGGAAAGAATATGGCTAGATGAGAGTATAGTTGGGTGGATTCACAGTTGCTTGAATGGCTGGATCTGAAGATCAGTTATTAATGGCTTGATGACAGCTTGAAAGGTTTGCAATGGAATATCTCAGGGACACATTCTTTACTCTGCACTGTTTAACATTTTTACATATACCACGTAAGTATATATGTATTTGCATAGATGTCTGTATTTGTACATATACACATACATTCATCTCTATCCCTACATACATTTTGTACAAAGGCATTGATACCATGATTGTGATTTATCATATTAGATGATGACACAAAGTGAACCTTGAATGATGGAATCAGAATACAATAGGATCTTATCAAATTGGAACCTTGCATAAATTGACTCTAATAATGTGAATTTTAATAGGTATGAATATAAAGTCTGACATTTAAAAAGCCAATTTCATAGGTATATGATGGGGGAGAGGAGTTTTCAAAATATTGAATTATTTCTATTTTTGAAACTCTGAGTTGAGGCTCAGACTCATTCCTCATTCTTTTGCCCTACTCTGTAGCATCTTTCCATATGCAGATGGGAGACTGAGGTTATGAGGTTCTGTTTAGCTAACCAGTTCAGGTCAAATGCATCAGAAATAAGTTCTTGGACTTTTCATAAGAAGTCATTAGAAAAGGACAGAACAGCTAAGTGGCTCAGTGGATTGGGAGCCAGGCTAGACATGGGAGGTCCTGGGTTGAAATCTTATCTCAGACATTCCCTAGCTGTGTGATCCTGGGCAAGGCCCTCTCCCCCTCATTGCCTAGCCCTTACCACTCTTCTGACTTAGTATTAATACACAATATTGATTCTAAGATGGAAGGTAAGGATTAAATTTTAAAAGTCACTGGAGAAGAACTCTTATGACTGGACAGAAATAAATTTTGCCCTCTCCACATATCCCTAGTAGTTGGGAACACGAGATCTATATGTGACTATTGTCCTCCACCGAGAGACAAGGAAAGGTTGAGAATTTTGATGGATCACCTCCTCATCGACTATTTATCAATTAGACATGTCTTGGGGATGTCCAAGGGAGGGGCTGAATAATGAGTTCCCAAAGTTATATATTTATTAATCTGTGAGAGGGGACTTCAAGGTCTTTGATCACCAGGTGAGGTCAATGACCTATTAATTAATTTATTGATTAATGCTATCCCAGTCAATAAATTGATATTCTCACCTGGAAAACAGTCTCTCAGAATGTTTAATTGTCACAAGAGGCATAATTGGGCAGCAATTCATAAGAAAGAGATATGGAACTTATGGTAGAAAAAAACATCAGTGTGAATAAACCATGTAATTTTTGCTACTATAGTAGCCGAAAGAGCCAAGATGACCTTAGATTATATTGAGATGCAGAATATCCAGAAAGAGGGAGATCATGGACCTTTTCAACTAGGTCTTCTTGGTCAGACTGTATTTGTAGTAGTATATTAACTACTAAGTGCCATATTTTAAGATGGACTTTGATGAAGTTAGAGAACATTCAGAGGAAAGCAAGTAGAATTGTGAAGGACCTCTGGCTCATGAGAGTTGTTTGAAGAAACCAAAGATGTTTAACCAGAGAAGAGGTGACTCAAGTGGAAATGACGGTTATATTTAGGCAACTGAAACATTGTCAACCTGTAGGAGAGGTTAATTTTATTATATTTAGCTCTAGGGCAAAGAAGTAGGAGCAAAGGTTTCAAGTAAGAGTTAGGGAAGCAATTATAAAATTGATACAAGGGGGGAAAAACATCCTAGGAATTAGAGCTATGCAAAATGGAATGCGTTTCCCATGAAAGTAGAAGGTTTCCAATTAATGGAAGCCCTCAAGCAAAGTTCAGGATTATAGCTTATTGGGGCTTTTGTGGAGCAGATTATTGTCCAGATATGAATTGGTCTAGATGGCTACTGAAATATCTTTTATTGCTGAGATCCTGTGGTTCTGTGAAATGTGTATTCTTTTGAATCACAAGGGAAAAAAAGAAGTTGCATGGGGTTGTGGCTATATTTGGCTTACCATTTGCTAATGGTCACCTTTATGGAACATTAGGCACACTATGAGGGCCAGATTTGTACTTGATATTATAAAAAAAAGGTATATATTCTAAAGGAGACTAATGCGGAACCACATTAGGTAAAGTCTTTATATAAGTCAAGAGTGGCCTTTGGGCACATAGAACAATTCATTTTAGAGCCAGTTTATCCTGTTTCAGTGGAGAGAAGTGAAATGTTACAGAGGAAGCCCATTTTTGTGTATAGAGTGCAAGCCTTGTAGATTTGAAGATCTAAGTTCAATTATATCACCAATGGCCCTGGACAAGTCACTTAATATTTTGGGGTTTTAGTTTGTTCATTTCTAAAATAGAAAAGAAAATAACCAGTAATATTTACCTTATAGCATTTTGCAATGCTCAAGTCAGATGAGACATATAAATCATTATATAACTGTTATTATGAAATAACTTATACCTGTTATATTATAAGAGGTATTATGCCTAGAATGAGGGAGGTCAGAGTCCTACCCTATTGTTCTTGATCAGATTAAGGCTTTAAAACTCAATGCCATCTTCCTTTGAAGATTTATGTTACTTATCTTCCATCTCTTCTATAATCAGAGAAACTTGACTCTTCTCCATTACCTGAATACATCTCTGCTCTTTCCTGCCTCTCTCTCTCTATCTTTTATTATGCCATTCCTGTGGATGGAATATTAAATTAAATCAAATGTTTCCTGTTCTACCAAATCTTCCCTAACAACTGATTAATCTCAAAACATTTTCACTCAAATGAAACAAAGAATTTTATATTTTAATCTCTTATGTGCTTGTCATATTACAATTGTTCTGTATAAACATTTATATTTGTGCCATCTCTCTCTTACCATTGAAACTTGGGTGGGATTACACTTGTGGCTAAAATACGGTTCTGGTCGAGGATATTTTATTTGAAAGAAATAGAACAAGTAAAAGGCAGTGGATGGAATAGTATTATATGTGAGTAAGTTATATGCATGTTAGGAAATCAAACACTAGAGGAGCAAAAGAAGCTTGAAGAACATTGTGTAACAAAGCAATTTTGTGATTAAAGTATACTATAGACCAGTGGTTCCCAGACTTTTTTGGCCTACCGGCCCCTTTCCAGAAAAAAAAATATTACTTAGCCCCCTGGAAATAAATTTTTAAAAATTTTAATAGCAATTAATAGGAAAGATAAAATGCACCTGTGGCCATCACCACTCCGCTGGGTTGCTGCAGCACCCACCAGGGGGTGGTAGCACCCACTTTGGGAATCACTGCTATAGACCATCAAGAGAACAAAAAATTCTTAGATAAATTTGGAAAGTAGTTCAAAATCTTAACATCAGAGCATGGGAGGATAGGGTAACATTGTATATTAAGGAGTTATACCAGGTTTTGGAGTGATTAAAGTTTGAATCTTGGTCCTGTCATTAATTATTGTAATTGTGTCACATTAGGTATACAATTTTATTTTTCAGAGAGTCAGGTTCTTTATCTGTAAAATAGTCATTACACACTACCTGCATCCTAGGATTAATACAAATAAGGCATTTTGTAGCCTTAAAGCTATACACACACACACACATATACACATATATATTCACACACATATATGTATATATATGAGATATTTGCTGTTAAAGGAATGTTTTAAGATTTTCTTAAAAGTTATAGAATTATACTGCCCCAAAGCCTTTCATAACCTCCCACCATATCTAGCCATATTTATTTCCCCTTATTTTCTAATATTCACCCTCCATTTCAGCCAGACCAGTTTCATTCCAACTTTGCTTTTGGTACATATAATGTATAATCTCAATTAGGACCAACCCCCTCTCCCCTTTCCAGTTCAATAGTCTTTTTCTCTGCATCTAACTACTTCCTATCTTACCATAGCATGTTTAAAACTTTTGATTTTTGTCTTTAAATTCCAATCGGACACCTACCTCCAAATATAAAGCAGTTGTCTCAGACTTCTATTTCATTCAGAAAAATTGATTTCACCTGATGTGACTTCCCATAGTTCCTATTTTCCATTCCTCAAAATTAACATCAATATGTACTCACCTGCTTTCCTCTGGATACAGAACTCATATTACTTACTATGCATCCTCTAGTTTATCATTCCTATTCTTCCTTCTTGATTCTTTTAGGACCTTGTTCTAGTAGTTATTCTCCATATTTTGAATTTTTATTGTTTCCTTCTGTACTAATTTCCCTTTATATTCCTACAAACATGCATAGGTTTTTGTAATCCTAAAACAAATAAAACCAAACAATTCCCTGCCCCCCAACCCCAAAACAAGTATCTTTTCAAGATCTTTTTAGTTCATATGGAAATCATCTTGTCTCTTTTTTCTTTGGGTTTAAACTTCCTGGAAAAATTGTCTATAAGCTATGTTTCCACTTCTGTACAATCTACTCCTTCCTTGACCTATAGAAATCTGGTTTCCGTCTCACCAATTTCCTGAAAACTCTGCCAAAAGTCACTAATAACCTATTAAGTAGACTCAGACCCAACCAAAAACATATTTTTTTCATTAATTTATATGCTTTTCATGAGTGAAAGACAGATAAGGCACACAGACTCACTTGATCTCTATAAAATTACCCTTTCAAAAACTATGATACAATGACTTAATGAATTTTGGAGCAACATAACTCAGAAATAGGGTGAAATAATTTTTTAGTCCAAAACATCTTAGAAGGCTAGCATGAAATATCTACTGCACTTGTGTAGAAGTGGAGTGCAAAGCAGCATACCAGTGCAGACCTCACCATGGCAACAGGTCTTGGGCACAACTGAATCAGTTGCAAAGGCTGTTAGAGTTTTCAGTCACAGACAGTAAGGATGGGGGGACAAATGCTCAGAAGGAGATTACAGGAGTCTTTTTGTTAGCATTGGGTGCAAGACTCTTCTTACATTGGCCATACACAGATTCAAGTACTAATTTGGGTTATGGTCTCAGGGGGAGGAGAAGCACTACACTAGTGCTTGCAGCCTCAAGGGAACGGGCGACCATGGCCACAGATCCAATGGACAAAAGAGTGTTTGTCATTACTCCCAAACTAGTGATTAGGCTAGGAGAGAATGAAACACACCTTTCATATTATACCATCTTGGAAGAACTGAAAGCAGATAGATCTCCAGAGTCAGTTCTGAAGGCAGCTGCCCAAAGAACTGGAAGCTTGGAAAAGTGTTCATTTCATCATAGTTACAGAGTCTAACTTTCAGGTTTTTTTTTAATTAAAAGAAGAAGAAGGCTAGAAATTGAGCAGATAAGAACAAAAAAGAAAATCAACATAGAGTTATATTTTGGTAACAGGGAAGACCCAAACAGGAATTCAGAAGTAGACAACAAAGTCAATACTGCTGTATCCAAAGCCTCCAAGAAAACAGGAATTGCTCTCATGTGCTAAAAGAATTAATGGAGGAGCTCAAAAAGTATTTTAAAAATCAAATGAGAGAGGTAGAAGAAAAATTGGGAAAGGAAGTGAATGATACTGGAAAATTATGAAAATAGAGTTACCAGACTAGTAAAGGAGGAACAAAAAATACCGAACAAATTATTACTTTAAAAAACAGAAGAGACCAATTAGAAAAAGAGGCACAAAAATCTAAAGAAGAGAACTCTTTAAAAAGCAGAATTGGCCAAATGGAAAAGGAGATAATTAACTCAAGAAAATCATGTTTTAAAAATTAGAATTGGGTGAGTGTAAGCTAAAGACCACACGAGACAACAAGAAACAAAACAAAATCATGAAAAAATAGAAGAAAATGTCAAATATCTCATTAGAAAAACAACTGATCTGGAAAATAAATCCAGGAGACATAACCCAAGAATTATTGGACTACTGGAAAGCCACAAAAAGAGCTTAGGCATTATCTCTTAAGAAATTTTCAGGGTAACTACTCTGATTTTCTAGAACCAAAAAGCAGAATAGAAATGGAAATAATCCACTAATCACGCTTGAAAGAAAATATAAAAGGATAACTTCCAGGAATATTAGAACCAAATTCTAGATCTCCCAGGTTAAGGGAGAAATATTTCAAGCATTCAAAAAGAAACAATTTAAATATCATGGAACCACAGTCAGGATAACACAAGATTTAGCCACTTTTACATTAAAGGATTTGAGGCCTGGAATATGATATTCCAAAGGGAAAAGAAAGTAGGACTTCCACCAAGAATCATATATCCAGCAAAACTGAGCATAATCCTTAAACAGAAAAATGGATATTAAATGAAATAGGGGACTTTCAAACATTCCTGATGAAAAGCCCATAGCTGAATAGAAAATTTGTCTCTCAAATACAAGACTCTAGAGGAGCATAAAAAAAGCAAATAGGAAAGAGAAATCAAAAGGCATTCAATAAGATTAAAATACCTACATGGGAAGATGATTGTTGTACCTCCCAAGATTTTTATTATTATTAGGGTGATTAAAGGGAGTACACAAAAAATAAATGATTTTGATTATATCAAACTAAAAAGAACAATGTAGCCAAAATCAGAAGGGAAACAACAAATTGGGAAAAAATCTTTATAACAAAAAACTCTGACAGGGGTCTAATTACTCAAATATACAAGGAGTTAACCCAATTGTATAAAAAATCAAGCCATTCCCCAATTGATAAATGGGCAAGGGACATGAATAGGCAATTTTCAGATAAAGAAATCAAAAGTATCAATAAGCACATGAGAAAGTGTTCTAAATCTCTAATAATTAGAGAAATGAAAATCAAAACAACTCTGAGGTATCACATCACACCTAGCAGATTAGCTAAAATGAAAGAAGGGGAGAGTAATGAATGCTGGAGGGGATGTGGCAAAATTGGGACATTAATGCATTGCTGGTGGCGTTGTGAACTGATCCAACCATTCTGGAAGGCAATTTGGAACTATGCTCAAAGGGTTATAAAAAAATGCCTGCCCTTTGATCCAGCCAAACCATTGTTGGGTTTGTACCCCAAAGAGATCATAGATAAACAGACTTGTACGAAAATATTTATAGCTGCGCTTTTTGTGGTGGCAAAAAACTGGAAAAGGAGGGTATGTCCTTCAATTGGGGAATGGGTGAACAAATTGTGGTATATACTGGTGATGGAATACTATTGTGCTAAAAGGAATAATAAACTAGAGGAATTCCATGTGAACTGGAAAGACCTCCAGGAATTGATGCAGAGTGAAAGGAGCAGAGCCAGAAGAACATTGTACACAGAGCCTGATATACTGTGGTAAAATAGAATGTAAAGGACTTCTGTACTAGCAGCAATGCAATGACCCAGGACAATTCTGAGGGACTTATGGAAAAGAACGCTACCTACATTCAGAGAAAGAACTGCAGGAGTAGAAACAGAAGAAAAACAACTGCTTGAACACATGTGTTGAGGTGGACATGATTGGGGATGTAGACTCAAAACTACCACACCAATCCAACTATCAAAGATTTGGAAATAGGTCTTAATCAATGACGCATGTTAAAACCAGTGGAAATGCACATCGCCATGGAGGGGGGGAGGTCAGGGGGCGAAGGGGAAAGTAAGAGCATGAACTATGTAAGCGTGTTAACTTTTCTAAAAAATAAATATTAATAAACATTTAAAAAAAGGGAGTACACAAAGACAGAGGCAAGAATGTGAGTTGAATATGATGAGATGTTATAAAAATAAATTTAAGGCATGAGAAAGAGGAATGCATTGGGAGAAAGGGGAAAAGAAAATAGGATGTGGTAAAATATCTCACATAAAATAGGCACGGAAGAGCTTTTACAGTTGAGAGGAGGATGGGAGAGGTGGAGAGGGGAGCATGTGAATCTTACTCTCATCAGAATTGACTTAACGAGAGAGAACATACACATTCAATTGGTTATAGAAATCTAGCTTACCCTACAGGAAAGCAGGTAGGGAAGGGGATGAGAGAAGGTGTAGATGTTGATAGAAAAGAGGACAAATAGGGGCAATTGGTTGTTAGAAATTTAACAGAGGGAAATAGGATGGAAAGTAATATACATAAATCATGATATGCAAATTTCTCTAACAAAGATCTCTTCTCAAATATTTAGAGAAATGAGTTGAATGTCTAAGAATACAAATCATTCCCAATTTGTTAAATTGTCAAATGATATGAAAAGGCAGTTCTCTGATGAAGTAATTAAAACTCTATAATCATGTAAAAATTCTCTAAGTCACTATTAATTGGAGAAATGCAAATTAAAACAACTTTGAGGGTAATACTTTATACCTATCAGATAGACTATTTTGACAGAAAGGAAAAAAATAATATGGGAAAATAGAGATACTAATGCACTGTTGGAGGAGTTGTGAACTGATTCAACCATTCTGTAGAGTAATTTGGTCCTATGCCCAAAGGGCTATAAAATAGTAAATACTCTTTTACTCAGTGATATTATTACTAGGTTTGTATCCCAATAAAAAAACAAAATGGGGGTGTATATTTAAAAATACTTAAAGCAGCTCTTTTTGCTGGGGGCAAAAATTGGGAAATGAGGGGATACCTATCAACTGGGGAATGACTAAGCAAGTTATAGTATAAGATTGTAATGGAATGAATGTAATGGAGTTATACTGTAAGAAATGATGAACAGGAGAGGCTCAGAAAAACCTGAAAAGACTCACGCAAACTGAAGCAGAATGAAGCAGAACCAAGAGAACATTGTTCAGAATTATACAGAAATACTGTATAATGAACAACTGTAAATAACAACTATTCTCAGCAATATGATGATCCAAAACAAACCAAAAGGATCCATAATAAAGAGTTCCATATGCCTCCAGAGAAAGAACTGATGGAGTCTTAATCTAGACCAGTGTTTCCCAAACTTTTTTGGCCTATCACCCCCTTTCCATAAAAATGTTACTTAGCCCCCTGGAAATTAATTTTTTTTATTTTAATAGCAATTAATAGGAAAGATAAATGCACCTGCTCCCTGGATCGCTGTAGCACTCACCAGGGTGTGGTAGTGCCCACTTTGGGAATCACTGATTTAGACCAAAGCAAACTTTTAAAATTTTCTTTATATTTTTGTTCAATTTTCCTTCCACAAAAATATGGGAACTGTTTTACATGATTGCACATGTAAAATTGATATGAAATTGTTTACCATCTCAGTGGGAGGATGGGGGTAGGCATGGGGAGGGAAGGATGGAGAGAATTAAGGACTTGATATTCTTTGAAAAGCATTTGAAACTGTTGTTACATGTAATTGGGGAAAATAAAATACAAGAAAATATAAAATAAGATTAACACATAATACTGTATGTTCATATCATATGTATTTTCATATTATTCCTCTATAATAATTGAGACTTGGTAGTATGATACTACTAGATTATGGTTCTGGATGAATATATTTTATTTAAAAGAAACAGAGAAGGGGCAGCTGGGTAGCTCAGTGGATTGAGAGCCAGGCCTAGAGATGGGAGGTCCTAGGTTCAAATCTGGCCTCAGACACTTTCTAGCTGTGTGACCCTAGGCAAGTCACTTCACCCCCATTGCTTTAAAAAAAAAGTAACAGAGATTGGTTGGGGACCCTTTAATATAGAAATTAAAAGAACCAAGAGATCAAAAATCCTCAGAGATTCATGTTCTTTCTCTCTCCTCCAAGTCCCCCCCCCCACCTCCCCGTAGTCAATGCACAATTCCACTGGGTTTTACATGTATCATTGATTAAGACCTAATTCCATATTATTGATAGTTGGACTAGAGTGATTGTTTAGCTTCTACATCCCCAATGAATCATGAAATCATGGGAAAATGTTCAAAATTAAAAATAAAATAAATCAGTTAATAAAAAAAAGAAAAAAACAACAAAAACAACAAAAAAAGATCCTTAGAGAGCCCAGGAAACAACAACAATTAAATCTTGAGATATTATTCCATCATTGTTGCTCTAGGAAAGAAGGGTAGAAAGATGCTTATAGCCTCTGGAGAAACCACAGGGAATAAGAGTACTGAAAGTGATAGCATTGCTGGTGACTCTGAAATATAAAAATTAAAAGAACGAAATGATCAATGACCCTCAGACAATACAGGGAAATTCAATAATAACAAGCTAAACCCTGAGACTTCCTCTCCTTCCCTTCATTGTAACATTTCTTTCATTCATGACTCTTTTATATGAGATGATTATTCCAATTTATTCCTCCCCATCCAATTTTGTTTTATTTTTATCTTAAGCTTACATCTAAAATGCACCTTCAATCCCCCCAATTATATCATAATGTTTCAGGGTTTAGCTTGTTAGTGTTGGGTTTTACTGTATTCTCTGAGGGTTGTTAGCATTATCAATACTAAATATATATGCACCAAATATAGCATCCAAAATTTTAAAAGAAAAGTTAAAGAAATAACAGCTAGAAATAGATAATGCAACTATAATTGTGAGGGATTTCAGCCTTCCCCTCTCAAAATTGGATAAATCTAACCAAAAAATAAGTAAGAAATAAATTAAGGATATAAAATCTTAAATAAGCTTGATATGATAGATATTTGGAGAGAATTGTACAGATATATAAAGGAATACATTTTTTTCTCAATGGCACATAGTACTTTTACAAAAATTGACTATATGTTAAGATATAAAATTTTCTAATTAAATGAAAAAAAGCAGAAATATTAATGCATCCTTTTCAGATTAAATGTGATAATGTTATATCTAATAAGGGACAATGAAATCCAACAATAAAATTAATTGGAGACTAATTTAATCTTAAAGAATGGGGGTATTAAAGAACAAGTCATAGAAACAATAAATACTTTTATTAAAGAAAACGATATTGAGATAACATGCCAAACTTTGTAGGGTACAACAAAAGCAGTAATTAAAGGAAAATGTATATTTCTAAAAGTTTATTTCAATAAAATAAAGAACCTATAAATGAATTGGATATACAATCTAAAAAATTGTAAAAATGAACAATTGAAAAATCCTCAATTGAAATACTAAATTAGTAGTCTTTAAAATTTAAGGTGAGGTTAACAAAAAGGAATGTAAGAAAACCATTGAAAAAACAAAACTGAGTTACTTTTATAAAATCATTGTTTAATATCAATTTTTAAAAGATAGAGAATCAAACCAAATCACTAACCACTAAAGATGAAGTAAAAAAATTAGGAGTCATTTTACCCAATTATGTACTAAAATTAATAATCTAAGTCAAATAGATGGATACTTCGAAAAAAAAAATAAATTGCCCCGATTAACAGAGGAGGTAATAGAATGTTTAAATAAACCTATTTTAGAAAAAGAATTTGAACAGGGTATAAAAGAACTTCCTCTGAAAAAAGAATCAGGACCAGATGGATTAACAAGTGAATTTTACCAAACATTTAAAAATAATCTAATTCTAAATATTTTTAAAAAGTAATTTAGAACAACTGGCAAAGGAGTGCTAAAAAAATCTCCTTTTATGAAACATGGTCCTGATTGTTAAACCAGGAAGAATAAAAACAACAGGAAAGTTATAAGCCAATATCATTAATGAATAAAGATGCAAAAATTCTAAATAACATATCAGCCAGAAGACTATAACAATATATACCAAAGATTAAATATTGTGACTAAATAGGTTTTATACCAAGTATACAAAAATGATAAACATTATTGCATCAACAAAATAGTAATAAAAACGACATGATTATATCAATAGATGCAGAAAAACTTTAGAAAAAATATCACTCATTCCTATTAAAAAACTTGAAAGCATAATTATAGATAGATTTTTCCTTAGATTAAGAAGAAATATATATTTAAAACTATAAGTAAACATCATCTATCATTGGAATAAATTACAGGCCTTCCCTATGAAATCAAGAGTACAATAAAGGTTTATATTATTACTAATATTATTTAATGTTTTACTAGAAATACTAGCGATAGAAATAAGAGAAGGAAAAGAAATTGAAGGTATCAGAATGGGCAAAAAGGTAATAAAAGTATCTATTTTCACAGACAAAAAGATGAAATGTAAAAAAACTTAAAGATTTAGCTAAAATTAATTGAAATGATCAATTTTAGCAAAGTATCAATATATAAAATAAACCTACATAAATCATCAGCATTTCTATATGTTACTAATAATGCCCTGCAAGAAGAGATAATAAGAGATCATTAATTTAAATGAATCATATATAGAACAAAATACATAGGAGTATATCTTCCAAAACAAATCCAGAAGCTATAACATAATTATAAAAAACTTTTTTACACAAAGTCAAAATTAAATAAATGAAGAAATATTGCTTGTTCATGAGTGGGCAGAACTAGTTTAATTAAAATGACAATCCTACCTAAAGTAACCTATTTATTCAATGCCATCCCAGTTAGATTACTAAAAAAATTATTTTATTGAATTAGAAAAAATTAATAAAATTAATTTGGAAAAAAGCAAAAGGTCATGAATATCAAAGGAAATAATGAAAAAAAATGTTTAGGAAGTAGTCTTAGCACCACCAGATTTCAAACTATGTTATAAAGCAGTAAATTTCAAAACTATCTGGTACTGGCTAAGTAGAACCATATCAGTAGAACGAAATAGACATACAACAAAATCATAAAAGAGTATAGTAACCTTGTGATTGACAAGTAAAGTTCAAAATTTTTGCAATAAGAATTCACTATTTGGTAAAAATTGTTTGGAAAACCAGAAGGAAGTTTGGTAGAAACTAGATTTAGAATAATGTCTTATACCATTTACTAAGATAGGTTCAAAATGGATAAATGACCTAGGAATAAAGGAAGATATTATAAACAAATTAGGAGAACAGGGAACCTATTACTTATCAGATTTGTGAGTAGGAAAATAATTTATAAATGAACAACAGATAGAAAGCATTGTGAAATATAAAATAGATAATTTTGAATACATTAAATTGAAGAGTTTTAGTACAAATAAAACTAAGAAAGCAGTAAGAAAAATTGTGAAGTTTCTCAGGTAGAAGATTAATATATAAAATGTATGGAGAATTTGTCAAATATGTGAGTGCGAGTCATTCCCTAATTGGTAAATGGTCAAAAGATACAAACAGATAGTTTTTCAAGGAAGAAATCAAAGTTATATATAACTATATGAAAAATTGCTCTAACTCATTATTAGAGAAGTCCAAATTGAAAAAACTCAGTTTCCATCTCACACCAAACAGATTGGCTAAAATGATAAAAGGACAAAATGATAAATTTTGGAGAGGATGTGGAAAAATAGGGACACTAATCTATTATTGGTGGAAATACGAACTGATCCAACTATTTTGGAGAGCAATCTGGGATTATACTCAAAAAGTTATAAAACTAGGTATACCTTTTGACGCAGTATTATCAGTATTAAGTTTAGAAGAAGAACTATATGTTCTAAAATATTTATACCAGTTCTTTCTAAGGTGGTAAAGAACTGGAAAAGGAAGGGATGTTCATCAGATGTGGAATGGCTGAACAAGTTGTGGTATATGATTGTAATAAAATAATATTGTGACATAAGAAATGACAAGATCACAAAAAAATCTGGACTAATATGAAGTCATGCAAAGTTAAATGAGAAGAACTAGGAGAATGTGGTACACAGTAACAACAATAATATGTGATAATCAACTGTGAATGACTTAATTATTTTCAACAAGGCGAGAATCCAAGACAACTCCAAGGGATTTATGATGAAAAAAGAGATCCACTGCCATAGAAGGAACAGATGGAGTTCAAATGCAGATTGAAACATACCATTTTTCACTTTATTTCTTCCATGAATTTTTTTGGTAGTGTAAGCAATATGTTTCACAAATGATAAACATGCAAATATATATTAAATGATAATATGTGTATAGCATATAATATTACCTGACTTCCTGGTAAGGGGAGAATGATGGGAGGGAGGGGCAAGGAAAGAATGAGACATAGATTTTTGAACATAGCTGATGTGAGAATTTGTTTCTTTTGGATGAACATATTTGTTATAATTTATTACATATTTATAACAAATCATGTATTATATTCTTTGCATGTTACATATTACATTATGTTATATATATAAATAAATGTATATGTTTTTTAAAAAGGCATGTAAGAAAACCCAGGCACTAGAATGCATATGCAGAGTAGAAGGCATTTGGGTGAAGACTGATGGAAGGATGCAAAGAAGTAATTTTTTTTCCAGTAGAGTATATTACAAACCATCAGGAGAGAATGAGGAAATAGGTAATTTGGAGAAGCAAAAAAAAAATGCAGAGAATGATCTAGTAGCCAATTATCTAGGTAACACTATTAACTCTGTCTCTTTCTGAAGCAGAATAGTAAAAAATTTCTTTACTTGCCTTAATGAGAATTTCATTCTTCAAAAGGGAGAGGAAACCCAACATGGAAATTCTATTTTGGATGGGGAGCAACTGGTTACTGAGGCAAAAATGATGTCAAACCAGACTGTGACCACTCTTTTCTAGAGGCTATGATAGGAAAAGGAAAGTATATTATAATCTGACATGGACCCTAAGGTGAGATTCTTCAAAGTGTTCAGGGAAAAAATAGGTAGAATTCTGTGTATAAAATGTCTATAACAAAAATCAGCCCAGGAAGAATGGGAAACTGTCAAAAAATGGAATTTTGATGACATAGGGACAAACAATTTTGATGAGGAGAACAAATGGAAATTGTCTGAAGACAGTGATATAAATTGATAGGGAATTCACCAACTAACATAGATTTTTTTAAAGAAATCAATCAAAATGCATTTATCAAGCCCCTAACATGTGACAGCCTATGTGCTAGGAACTGTGAATTCAAATACAATAAAATAATCCTTATTCTTAAGGACTGTATATTCTAGCAGGGAAGACAAGAAGGGCATGCTGAAAAACCACAAATAAATAGATGGTAGTTATTCTAAGCTGGTTATGGAGAGAAGGAATTAACAGTTGGGAAGGAATCAGTAAGGGTTTCATGTATTATAATATTGGTATGTTACATATTATATAATGTTATATATAAAAATCTCTGCTTTTAAAAAAGCATACAAGGAAACCCAAGCACTAGAATGTTTAAGCTAGGTCTTGAGGGATGAGAGGGTTTCCATGATGTATTGATGGGAATAGAGTATATTCCTGCCTTAGGCCATGGACAAATCCAAGGTATACAGGCAGGAGATGCCCTGTCATGTGAGAGGAACAGAAGTCCAGTTTCCATAATCTGTATGTGTATATATATATATGTATATATATACATATATATATATATATGTG
>NC_058133.1:282715826-282847909 GCF_016433145.1 Gracilinanus agilis
AGGAGATGCCCTGTCATGTGAGAGGAACAGAAGTCCAGTTTCCATAATCTGTATGTGTATATATATATGTATATATATATACATATATATATATATGTGTGTGTGTGTGTGTGTGTAGAAGAGTGTGTATGACATGCAATGAATGAGGCTGGAAAAATAGGTTTTGGCCAAGTTTGAACAACCTTAAAAGTTAAAGAGATGAATTTATATTTTATCCTGGAAGTTATAAGGAGCCACTGAAATGTAATAATCAAGGAAGTGACACAGTAAGATTTGAATTAAGGAAAATTGCTTAAGGGGCTGTATGGAGCATAAGTTGAAGAAAGTAAAGAAATTTTAAGATCACCAATTAGAAATCATCTCAATAGTTTAGAAAAAAAGAAGAAAAATGGTGATGAGGGCCTGAAAATGGTTATGGCTATGCAAGAAAAGCGGTTTGATGTGAGAAATAGTATGGAAGTAGAAAAAGCAAGATTTGATACCTGAATGGATTGATGGAAAGAAGGGGAATGAAGACTTCAGGCATATATGGAAAAGGCATGGGAGAAAGAGAAGTCCTGTTTGGGACATGTTAAGTTTAAAATGTCTATAAAACATCCATTTTGAACTGTCTAATAGGCAGTTGGGGTTGTAGAATTGAAGCTCAGGGGAGAGACAAGGCTGGATAGACAGATCTAAAAGCCTTCTGAATAGAAATGATAGTTCATGGGAGTTGAGATCACTGAAAGAGTATTGAGAGAAGAAAAGGACCCAGAAAAAATCCCTGGAGAACACCAAAAGTTAGAGGGCATGATAAGGTGGGAGACCCAGTAAAGAAGATGGAGAGATGGTCAGACATTTAAAAGGAGAATCATGAGAGAGAAATGTCACAAAAATCCAGAGAGGAGAGAATAATATAGGACAGGATGTGTTATAGAAGATGAATATCTGAGAAGGTAAAAGAGTATGCCATAGTACTGTAAGAGGAGTGTAAATATTATTGAGGCTCAAATGAGCTGAGGAAAAAGAAAGCCAAGGGCAACAACAAAAAAGTTTTTCACTTTTATTTTTTTTCAGGTTTCATCTGTTGAAGTAAAGGCTGTGTAAGAACTATGCTAATGGATAACAGATAGAAAGTGGAGTAGGATAATTCTTTGATTTAGTTTCTTCTGCCAAAGTGAATGACTTTGGAATGGGCAATGACAAAACAAAATCTGCTGATAGGAAAATGAGGGGATAGTAGGAAATGTATACTTCCCCTTAATGAATTCACAATAATAATATCAAACCACTTAGTCAAATAGCATTTATTAAGCATCTACCAAGTGCTAGCTACTGTTCTAAGCATTGAATATTGAAGGAACTGAGACACTGTCAATAAAATATGAAAAAAAGTAGCAAATATGAGAGATGCCATAAGACTCTAGAACAGGGGTCAGCAACGTATGGCTCTTGAGCCATATCTGGCTCTTTTGAGGGCCAGATATGGCTCTTTCTGCAGGAGCCATAAAGTCAATTTTTTTTCAGGTGCTGTTACAGGAGTGAGCACTGTGAGCACTGTATGGCTTTCACGAAATTACATTTTAAAAAATGTGGCATTTATGGCTCTTATGGCCAAAAAAGTTGCAGACCCCTGCTCTAGAAGATTAAATGTTCTAATTTTCAAAAAAAAGATAATAGAATATAGAGTGTACATACTAAAAATCAGTGAGCTTTTATTCCTGGTAAAATTCTAAAACATTATTAAAGATGTGGTTTGTGACATTTAGAAAAGGAATCAGTGAATACAATTAACCAACGTGGTTTCATTAAAAACTGATCATGTGTGGCAGGTTAAAGATGAAATGACTGAGGAAACAAAGGTTTGATCTTCTGAGCAGATTGATTTATTGGGCAATTCATAGTAATTCTCCAACCAACTGAGGTCAGCCCTTGTCCGCAGCTTAGAGCTGAACCATGAAGACAGGGGAATTCAGACATTAAATACAATTTCAATACATTAAAACAATCAAATTAATTAATTAAAAGGAAATGCATTAGGTTGATTCTAATTGGAAGAAAGTTTAGGAACATTGCAAGTTGAGAGGTAGAGAGTTAACGGGTACATTTCCTTGAATGCAGAAAAAGAGGTGTCCCACTCCCCTAAGATATCTGCAAAGAATGAAAAGAACATAGAAACAATAACTGAACAGGATTGGGCCACTTTTCAGCAAAATTGTGAGAAAACTTTACATCAGACTTCGGCTCTGGCTGGGTTTCTGGTTGATATAACATAGGTCCTGCATTAAGTGTCTCTAAGCAGTAGGTAGAGCTTACCATGCTGAGCTAGGGTTAAATAATACAATAAGGTTTACTCCCAATTCCCATAATTGAACAAAGTTTTCTCACAGGACAGAAGTTGGACCAGACCCATAACTGGATGAACTAACACCAGAATTGAGTCAGAGGATGGAATCAGCATGGTTCATTGATGTGCCTCCATCCATTTGCACTACAAGTCCTAATAACCTCAAGTACCTCGTATGCTTCTAAATGAGTTTATTTTTATTTTTAAGAATATTAACTGGCACATGAAGGGAATTCTGACAGATTTTAAACAAGTATTTGATGAAGTATTTTATGACATTGAGAAAAAGACAGAACTGTAGATAGGCAATAGTATAGTTAACAGGATTCATAACTGGTTGGGTAAATTCCAACATTAATTACTAATGGTTTGGTATCAGCTTGGCAGGTTATCACCAGTAGAAGACTCTCAAAGGTCCCTATGCTGGTTTATATATTTTTTAAAAATTAAAACCTTGGAAAAAGGGATAGATGGCTACTTTTCAGATGACAGAAAACTGGGATAAATGGCCAATACTCTGGATGACAGTGTCAGGATACAGAAAGATCTAGACCAGTGATTCCCAAACTTTTTTGGCCCACCGCCCCCTTTCCAGAAAAAATATTACTTAGCTCCCTGGAAATTAATTTTTAAAAAAATTTTATTAGCAATTAATAGGAAAGATAAATGCACCTGTGGCCATCACCACCCACATGGATTGCTGCAGCACCCACCAGGGGGCGGTAGCACCCCCTTTGGGAATCACTGATCTAGACAGTGCAAAACACATTGGGCAGAATCTATTAAGATATACCTTTTACTTGGATTAAACTCATACGCTTCACAAGTACAAGCTAAGGGGCACATGGTTAGATAACAGTTTACAGTCTCAATATGTGAAAACATAAATTGCTATTATCATAGTCATGAGAAAGTTGAAAGAAGGTTTGGTTTACATAAATCTAACAACTTATATATACCCACTTATGGACTATGAGGAACTGAATATATTTCACTCCCAAGTCAAATAAAATTTTATTTTGTTCTTTTACGTTATCCCAATTATCCTTCTCTCTTCTTTCAATATGACTGAATTAATTGCATAAAATGTTTACATATAAACAATATGGTGTTGGACAAGCACTCTATTCACTGTATTTCCTAGTTGCCCCTGGCTTTTTTTAAGTCATAATTAAAACCTGATATTCTTTAGGAAGTTTTCCCCAACCTTTTAAATTGTAGTGTCTTCCTCTGTTAATTAGTTCTTATTTATTCTAGTATATAGCTTGTTTATATACATATTTTGTCTCCCCCATTAGATTGTGAGTTTCCTAAGGGCAGGCACTGCCTTTTTTTTTGTATCCTCAGCACTTAGCACAGTAACCTATATATGGTAGAAATTTAATGTTGGATTTATTTGTATAAAGAAAATCAGGAACTCAGTTTGAATTAATAATTTGATATGGCAGCCAAAGTAAAACTATTGGAAAGCACTATTAAAGGGATAGACTCCAAGAATAAGGAGGTAATAATTCCCTGTATTCTGCCAAAGATAGACAATGACTGGAGTTTATTGTATTCAAATATGGGGAAAGACACTGATAAAATGGAGGTCATAAAGAGGAGGACAACTGGTCTGGTAAAGGCTTTGAATCTATGGCATATGATGATCATATGAAAGTATTGGGAATGTTTAGCTCGAAGAAGAGAAAACTTAAGGGAGTATATGATAGCTTGCCCAGTATCCATATCTTACCCAGACAGTAAATTAAAGGGCTGCTTGTATTCCCAGTCCCACTCTGATTGACTTGGTAGCTTTGATTTGCTCCATTCCTGACTTGGTCAATTATGCCTCTCTGTAGAGGACTTGGTGATTAAAGTAAGTACCATCTTTAGTTTTCTAATAGGCAAAGTTAGTAGCTTTTATATTTGCCTCTGAAAGGATGACTTACTGGTTCTAAATTTTGAATGGAACAATCTCAGAAAGCTATTACTTTTGTATCTGAATAGAAGACATAGGTAAAAATGAAATTTTCAAAATTATTTTTAGATATCTCCAACAGAGGTAATTTCTTTCTTTCTTAATTTTCTATAGAGAAAACAGCTGAATATTATACTATATTTTTAAGAGTCCATCCAAATTGTTTGACATCACAAAAACAGCTTACATCATGGATGCTATAACCACATTAGTTAGTAATAGTGTCATTTTATTATTAAAAATCATCAAAAATATTTATTATTAATAACACTAGTAAAATCCATCGAATGTGGAAATCATTCAGCCCATAAGTAGCACAGAATATTTTAAGCTATTGCTAACAGACTTTTCAGTTATGTCTCCCTGAAGCCAAACACCTGTATGGGAACTGAAAACTCCAGCAAATGATTCCAACTATCCAGATGTTTAGTACCATGTATAGAAAAAATATACAAAACATCTGGATACTCAGCTGAATTTCAAAACTTTTTTCCTGATGCTTAACCCTGCACAGACATAGGTGCATCCACAGAGTACACAATGTACAAGATCCAAAGAAACTTCTAGTTGTTATTTCACTAAAGATTCAGGTATCTATTGATATGATGATGACAGTTTTGAACATTGTATTTATATAACATTCATCCAAGAAGGTTAAACTGGTGTGAAATTCACTTCCTTTTTAAAAAGATAGGTAACCTATTGATTATTAGTAGTGACTTGACAGCATTGCTCTCTAGAAAAGAAGCCAAGTTTCCCTCCTCAAATTAGAATATTATCCTTCAACTTGGCTGTTTCAGTTCAATTAAAAAGTCAAATGTTAAATGTCTTATCTTCAACAAAAGTCTTAGTTTCTAATTAGAATAGTAAGGGAAGGTACCAAAGAATGTTTAAGTAATAGGTTTTAAAGAACAATGTAAACTTCTCAATTGTTGGGAAGGCTTTTCGTCCTTAAATGATTAAGCATAGATCTTGGCATATTAAGGGATCATTGATTCAGACCCAGAAACAAGCTTAGAGATGATTTAGTCCAAACCCCTCTTTTTACAGATGGGGAAACCGAGGCCCAAAGAAGTTAAGTGATTTGCCCAAATTCATACAGGTGGCAAGTGGAAGAACCAAGCTTCAAGTTCAGATCTCAATGATCAACAATTTTTTAAAAAGAGAATTAAATACTTCCTGACATGAGAGTTTTTACAGTGAAGGGAAAGATGGGGGAGGTGGAAAAGGGAGCATGTGAGCCTTATTTACTCTCATCAGAATTGGTTCAATGAAGGAAGAACATATACAATCATTGGGTGTAGAAATCTATCTTACCTAGAAAAGTAGGGGAGGAAGGGAATAAGAGAAGGGGAGGCTGGGGCTGATAAAAAAAGGGAAAATTTTTGGATGTGGTGATCATAAAGTAAACAGGGGGAAATAGAATGGAGAATAAAAAACAATAATCAGAACGAAGCAGTTTTTTACAAGTCTTTCTAATAATTGCTTCATTTCTGAAATAAAAAAAATACTTCTTGGCTTGAAAGAATCTCAAGCCCTTTTCTCTATCAAATGACAGAATATTTACCGGATCTTCATAATCCAAAATTTCAGTTTTTGCCCTTCTGAGGTCTACCCTTTAATAGAGAGGAAATGGGGGAGGGAGGTGGCAACCTCACATATATATTCCAGTAGATGGCATACCAGATTCTTCAGTCTAGTGTGTTAGCTTCTCAATGCATATTTATTACTACCATCTGTGCCACCACAGTGGCAACTTTGGCTCTCTACTGTTTTCTTGCCCATCTTTCTCCACTCTGTTAATGGTGATTGACATGAATATATGTCAAACTGCTGAAATTACCACTCCAGAGCTCACATATACGTCATGGTTCTTCTCCATATTCCCAGACAGCAAAACATAGCTATTATTGGGATCTGGGAGAGGCCCATATATGCTTGCTTCTCTTTTTACTAACTTTAAATTAGTTCTCTTTGAATGGTAGCTAGAATTGCAATTATAGTGTGAATGTAATATCATTTATTTTGGAAAGAGAAGAGCTGTCCAATTCATGCACTATTCTTATTATTGGAATACAGTTTCCATAGGATGCTATTATTCCAATTGAGTCTTGGAAAAAGTGATCATGCCAGGCAGGTATATGGGGAGTAGGAGGCTGTTTAAGATATGAGAGGAGAGGGAAAAGGAGAAGAAGATAGAGTTGGGGAGAAGAAGGAGAAGAAGGAAGATGAGGAAGAGGAGAAAAAGAAAAGGAGTCAGCATGGGGAGATTAAAGAAAAGGGCAGATGAAACTAAGAGGAGAATGATTTAAATGGATTCAAACAATGGAGAGATCAAGTGGAGACAAATGATGTGTTAGAAACAGTGGTGAGGAGACTGGTAGTGTGGGAGCCAAGTATAAACGAATCTTTTTTTTTCCATTTCCATTTCCAAGTATTATGAGTTGTGAAGCTCAGAATAAGAATGCGTCAGTATTTCAAGTCTCCATATTGTTGGCATGGGACTCTTAGCAATGCAAATATCAACCCTTCCATGCCTCAATAGATGGTTTTTCAAAACCAATAACTGACACAGAGTGCTTTGAGGTTATCAAAGTGTTTTACATGAATTATCTCATTTAATCTTTATAAGAACACTTTGAGGCAGGCAATAACAACATCATCATTTCCACTATTCAGATAAGAAATCTAAGGCACAGAGATGGTACATGGCCATAGTCAGGACTAAAACCCTAAGTTTCACTAAATCCAAATTATACACTATTTCCACTATACTATGCCTATGCCTGCAAAAATCATTCTTATGTTGAACCTGCTGATGAGCCTTTTTGAACTTAACAAAGCGGTTCCTTGATTTCCCAGGCAAAAACTTGCATTTAGATATCAACTTAATGTTTTCAAGATGTCTCATGGATATGATCTCACTTGATCTTTACAACAATCCTGGGAATAGGATGCTACTATTTTATATATGAAAAACTGAGGCAGGCAGAGCTTAAGTTACTTGACCAGGGTCCTGCAATTTTTAAGTGTTGAAGGTAGGTTTTTAAACTCAAGTCTTTCTGACTTGAGGTCTAAAGAATATATGTACTACATCATCTAGTTATCTTTTAAATTTTAATTTTTTTCTGGATTACATGTTGACATAATTTTAAAAATTCATTTCCTGATATTTTGCTATCCATTCTCTCTCTCTCTCTCTCTCTCTCTCTCTCTCTCTCTCTCTCTCTCTCTCNCTCTCTCTCTCTCTCTCTCTCTCTCTCTCTCTCTCTCTCTCTCTCTCTCTCTCTCTCAATTTTCTTTGTTTGTTAGAAAGCTAGATTCTGACATTGTCCTGTCTAGGGAAATAAATATTATACTTCTCTACATGGGTAGTTGGAGTTTGAGAATAGTGATCTTGAAATCTACTCTTAGAAGAGGTATAGACATGTCTCCCACTGTCTTATCTTCTGTAAGTCATGATTATTTCTGAGAAGTTGGAGAGGAATTTCTGTCCTATCCTTGGTGTATTCTGAACTTGAACTTCATGGGAAAGTCTATGAAATGGGTCCAACCTAGGGAGCAGGTCCATAGTTCACCATTCGTATAGATCATATTGATGGTCGTTCCTCTGTCAAGAACGTGTCCCCAGAGATTCAATTATAAGAACAATGAAAGAAATCTCCCATATCTCCAGTAATAGGCTAGAGCAGTGATTCCCAAAGTGGGTGCCACCATCCCCAGGTGGGTGCTGCAGTGATCCAGGGGGGTGGTGATGGCCACAGGTGCATCTATCTTTCCTACTAATTGCTATTAAAATTAAAAAAAAATTAATTTCCAGGGGCACTAAGTAATATTTTTTTCTGGAAAGGGGATGGTAGGCCAAAAAAGTTTGGAAACCACTGGGCTAGAGTATGAAGCCTCAGTAAGGTATAAATATGGGGTACATGTCTAGCTCCATGAGATATTCTCACTTTGATAAAGTCCTACATAATCTTATCAAATTGACTGGGAGATGCACAAAATTTATCTTTTTTTGCTACTTTCATAAGAATATTTGGGGACATTAGAATGGTCATCATGACTTTTCTTGTACAAAATAGTAAATATTAATATTTAAAAGTTGGATTGTATATGTGGACTTTGACTCAAATCTTGAAGTTTTGAGTTTCTCTGTATACATTTTGGTGCTCAAAAGAGTTATCTTGTGTGGTGGGCTTTTACCTTTTGGAGGGCAATTTCCCTCTTATTTTTATTGATTTGTCAAATATGTTTAAAAAGAGAATTTCCTTATAAGAAGATCTCTACAATATACAGCTTGTTTTGGCTTCTATACTGAGTGAAAAAAAGGAATCTAATTTTGTGTTTTAATTGATTGCTAAATTCAAGAGATCCCACAAATCCTTAGGGAAAGTCATGACTGTTCTACATTTGTTAGTTTGAAGGAAAAAGGAAGATCACTAGAAAGACAAGGTCTACTATCATCATTCATATTAAAATACATGTTTTCTTTGCCTTCAAATTGGGCTTCATGAGTTTATATGGGCACACATAGAATAGGTTATGGAGGCTAAGAAAATGGCACTATATATAGTTTGTTTTCAGAAATAATACTGTGTGAGCTGAGAGAAGAGATATAAATTGCAGTATTTAGTCATGAATAGATAACAGGATATAAACACAAAGGAGAGTGATGGCGAACCTTTTAGAGGGGCAAGTGATGTGAGAAATGTCCTCAGGAGAGGGGAACAGTCTGGCCCTGCATACCTCTAGCTTTCTAGTAACAAGCTCTGGTGGACAATGTGCTGGGGTGACAGCACACATGCCTACAGAAAGGACTCTGAGTGGCCCCTCCGGCATGTGTGCCATAGATTCACTACCACAGACATAGGATATTTCTTTCCTAAATGTGGCATAAGCTGGAAGATGAAGGATAATTCGAGAGAGAATGTCCAAACTTTCTATTCAATCATTTATTACTAAGGAATGAATACCCCATAACATTAATAGATTTGTGGAACTTGTATACTTGGAATGAAATTTCTTCAGAAAGACTTCCATACTTTGGTTTTAAAAATATGTTAATGATGGGAGGTCTTGGGTTTAAATCTGACCTCAGACACTTCTAACTATTGTTCCTGAGCAAGACCCTTAACCCTAATTGCCTAGCTCTTACTGCTCTTCTGCCTTGGAACTAATACTTAGTATTCTAAGACAGATGGTAAGAATTTTTAAAAAAGGAATGATGATTATCATTACAAAAGGTTTCATGAAGTCATTTTAGACTACCACATTTGATTAGTATTTTACTTTTTTAGTCATTATCTCACTTAATTCTCTTGTAATATTGGTAAACAACACCCCATAGCAATTGAAATACTGGGCTTATTTTGTAGTCAAGAGAATGTGGATCTGAATCCTGCTGCAGGATAAGCTGTTTGGCCTACAGTAAGTTTCTTTGCTTCATTTTTACCTAGAAAGAGGGAAAAATCAGAATACCTACCTCACAAGGTTATGGTAAGGATCAAATGGGATAATACACATGAAATGCTTTAAAGACCTTAAAGTGCTGTGGAGATATCAGATATTATCATTATACATGATTTTTCTCCAAAATATATTTTGGTTCCTAATAAGCAATTTACCTATAATGCAGCATATGGAAGAAATAATTATACTGATTGGAAATTTCTTGTACTTAACAAAATGGAATTTTTTACAAGATAGATGAGATGCCTTAGGGTTATAATTCTGAATATTAGTGACCATTTTACAAAACTGATTATGTAGAATATATGAGAAATTAGAATAAGTACTTATCTCAAGACATATACTAGAAACTACTTTTTAGATAAGATTTTATTGTCCAAAATAACAATATATTGTCCTAACAAGGGCAAGTACAGTTTTGTTCAGCTAGAGTGGAATTATCCTGACTTCTTTTAAGAAATAAGTTACAAAGAAGTGGCTATGCTATCAGGATATCAGAGTGAATCTATGAAATTTAAGAGGATTTTGAGTTTCCTACTTACTGTGTTGACCTTCTTGAAGTCATTGATCTCTCTAGGTCTCAGTTTCTTTATTTGAAAAGTGGATGTGGAAGAAAGTTACACTAGATCTCTAAGAACCTCCCCCCCCCCAGCTCTAAATCCTGTGACTTAGGAGCAGAAAACAGATTTATTGAGGTGTCAGTTACCAATAGAAAAATTATAATAGTCTTATGGAGCAGTTTTCAATCTTTGGTATCAAGAAAGATGGATTTTTACTAGCCAAATCCTTTTCATGTCTGGCAGCTATTAAAGTCAAATATCAAAATATTTGGTTAATCCTTTATGATACAACAATTAGTAGACCTGGTTTAGTATATTTTGATATTTGAGTTTAATAGCTACCAGACATGAAAAGGATACTCTACAAATATATGTAGATCCAAAAAGAAGGGGTATACATTGATTCTTGCTAACAATCATGATAGTCATTTTCAGTCCTATCCACCAATCATGAAACAGTTTTTATTGGAATTTGGCTAGTAAATATCCATCTTCCTTGAGCTCATTAAATTGCTGTTTCAAAACTAGATAGATGTTATATTTTTTATAATTTTAAAAAGTGGGTTCAGTCTAATATGGTGGCAAATTCCTGTAGTTCCAGCTACAGTGGAGGCTGAGGCTGGAGGGTCCCTTGAGCTTGGAAGTTCTGAGCTACTGTGGGCTAGTCAGAGTCTGGAAACATGGGGAGTGGGACCAGGAGGTTGGAAATTGAAGGGACAGATTGCCCTAAGGAAGGGTAAACCAGCTCTAGTCAGAAATGGAGCAGATTAAAGCACTCATGCCCATCTACACTGGAAACCACTAAAATTCTTCATTTGGATGATTTTTTAAACAATGGGTTGGAAAATTTTATTCTCAAGTTTTTAAGATGGCAGATATAGGGGCATTATTTTAAAAGATATTACATTTAAAGTTTTCAATAACCAAGAAAAGAAAAAAGTATTCAGGAGGATGATAGTGATCAACAAAGTCAAAGGCTGCCAAGCAGTCAAAAAAGTGAGGATTATAGGATTTGGCAAGTAAGATCTTTGGCAACTTTGAAGGGAGCACTTTCAGAACAGAGTGAGCACTTGAAAATAGCAAAGAGGCTGAGAAACCAGGAGAATGGAAAATAAAAGTTCAGAATAGGGGTAGATTTTGGAGGAAGACTATAGTAATGAAATTTGAGGAAACCATGGCAATCCATTCATGTCTGCACATCATGTACTACAAATTACTAACTCTAAGCTCAAGGTTTATTTCCATAAAATTTTCCACATTGGTGGAAGATTACTCAATGTTTTGACCCTTCATAAGAGGTGAAGTGAGAGCTTTAGAGAAGAGAGAATATAGGTAGTTCCAGTTGAGAGGTCCCTAAAAAGAAAATATTTTCTACTTTAAGTAAATTCCCATTGGATAATACCTGATATTCTCTCTCTCTCTCTCTCTCTCTCTCTTTCTCTCTCTCTCTCTCTCTCTCTCACCCTCTCACCCTCTCCTTTTCTCACTCCTCCTCCAACCTTTCTTCACACTCTCTCTTGATAGAAATATAATGATATATCATTCTTACAAAAAGAAAACACAATTGTATCAAACCATTATCCTTATGCCACAGAGGCTGCCTACACCAAGGAGTACCTGCAAGGAGATAATTTGGGTAGCAGGATATGAAGACCTGGATTGTGGAGTGTGTAAGAAGAAACTTTAGCAGGAAATTTTGCTTAATAAGCTGCTATGGTTAACTAGGCCAATATTTGGTTATAAACTACTTTTAGGGTTAGAGCTCATGGATATCACAGGAATCTAACAGGGATGGGGGCAACATGGAAAAGTCTTAACCTTTAATGGATGAAGGGGATGGTATGGTTGTGTTTGACAGAAACTCAAAATTGGATATCCTGGGAAGGTGATTTGGCACTAGTTTTATCCCTTTCCCATTGGTTGATCATATACCCCTTGGGCCATGGGGTCATGGTCCTCCATTTGGAGATCATTGGTTTATAGAACAAAAAAATCTTTGTTATAATGTCTTGTCTAGAATGAAAGAGGGGGTGGGTGAGTCATTTTATGATCTCTTCAGTTTTTAGTTTTCTTGCCTTGAAATTATTTTATAAGCATTTTATATATTTTTTAATCTCGACTTGTTTGTGTATGTCTTAGTTCCAAGTCATAAATGTAAACTTTTTGAGATGACAAAATGCATTCTTATTTGTTATTATTTTTAGCCTCAGTGCCTAGCAGAGCACCTAGCACACAAACTAGGTGCTTAATAAATGCTTGCAAAATGAATGAATCAAATGGAGGGCAGACTCTAACTATATTTCCATCCAATTTCATTAACCT
The DNA here is from genome assembly GCF_016433145.1 of Gracilinanus agilis. NCBI lineage: Eukaryota > Metazoa > Chordata > Mammalia > Didelphimorphia > Didelphidae > Gracilinanus > Gracilinanus agilis. The sequence goes on from NC_058133.1 coordinate 282,728,464, forward strand.
TCAATAGGAGTTCCTTGCTTTAGCCTCTGGACGGAACTGCTCTTTTTCAAAATAAATTTGCAAGCAAGTATCATTTCATATGAACTCCCTGGGAAGAAAATGGAGTTAAATGACTTCCCAGGAGATTGAGAGGATTGGGGTTCACAAGTAAAGCTAATTTTGGCAATGTTGGGTTTTAGCCACATGCTCAGACCTCAAAAAACTTTCCCTAAGATACTTTCACCAAGCTCTAAATAGAGGCAACCACTTGGTCCTTAAGGTCTTGAAAAATTTCTGTGTTGCTGCTTACAAGGTCAGCTTCAAGAGAACTGAGATGTATAAAGTCCTTACAGCTCCCTTGTTTAAATGGTTTTCTCTTCCCCCCTCCCTTCTGGAAACCCCTCATTGATTTTTGTTCCTACTCATTTCTATTTGCCAAAGGATAATCAGCAAAGACTGAGCAGGGACGAGGCCAAATGAAAGCACTGCTCAGATGCCCACGACTACTCTGACTTTAAGTGGACTCTAGGGAATGAATTTGTTGGGCCAGGTGGCTATCACAAATTCAAAGAAACACAAAATGTTGGAGTTGGAAGGGACTCAGGAGGCCTAATCCAAGCCTCTTATTTTATAGACAGGAGAAATGAGACCCTGAGAGTAGAAACAAAGATGCCCTAGGACATAATGTTTAGCCATATGTGTTTTCAGAGATCCAGGAGTGCTCCAAGGCCTTCTTAGTAATTCAACAAAAGGTGCAAATTTTCAAACTAAGGCTTTCCTCTAATTAACTGATGGAAGCCCTGGGCACAGAAATGCTAAGCAAATAGCCCATTAAAGCATCCCTCAACAGTTTCTACAGGAACCTCTCACTATTTAATAGGTTCTGAGATGACTCCCAGGATCCTGGGGTGTATAAATAATGAGAAGGATCAATTAATCCATCAGCAAATATTTGTTGTACATCTGCCATATGGAGGATACTGTGGAAAACACAGAGAATTCTAAGATGTAGTCTCTGTCCATCCATCCATCAATCAATGGCTGATTAATCAACAAGCATTTATTAAGTACCTACTATGTGCCAGACACCTTGCTGTCCCACCAGGTCCTCTAGTCTGATTAGGAAGACAGGAAAAGACAAATAACAATAGATGCCAATCTGTGATTAGTAACAAATAAATGGCACCAACAGGAAAGCTGGAGAAGTGAGAAGAATTTTCTCAGAGGAACTTGAAGGAAAGTTAGGATTTGCCTCAAAAGAACAAAGATTGGCAGAAGAGCAGCAGAATTGGTTTGAAAATCTAAGTCCAATCAATGTTTAAATTGCTTGAAGGAAGGTAAAAAGGCCTTAAATGTCAACATCATAATCTTTATCCTGCCCTTACTCATTCTTATACCATCTTACCTTCTACCATATTTTGATAAAGGCAAAAATAAGCTTGAAAGTATTAAGAGAAAGGCAAAGAAGATGGTGGAGGACCTCAAATGCATGCAGTATGAAGACTGGTTGAAAGAAAAAAAACTGAGGATTTTTGCCCTAAAGAAGAGAAAACTTGGAGAAGTCATGGTAGACATGCTCAAGAGTTTGAAGAGGTATTAAACTTGTTTTATTTGGCCCCAGGATTATGAGGAATTGGTAGAAGGTACAAAGAGGCAAATTTAGACTTGAGATAAGAAAAAGTTTTCTAACAACGTTATTCAAAAGTTGAATGGATATATTGAGAGGTAGGGAGTGTCCCCTCATTTAAGTTTGTAAAGCAAAGGCTAGATGATCTTTTCTTAGATATATAACAGAAGAAATTCTTTTTTAGATGTGGGTTAGATTAGATGATCTCTGAGTTCCATTCCAACTTTGAAATTCTGTGATGATCACTGAGGCAACGAATTCTTGTTTTGGACAGCTCTAATTATTAGGAATTTTTTTCCTTGCATTAAATCAAAATTTGTCTTTTTGAAACTTCACCTTCCATCATTCTAAATTCTGTCCTCTGAGTTCAAGCATAAGGACTCTAATCCATCTTCCACATGACAAGCCTTCAAGTTTTTGAATCTACATAGCTTATTTGGTCTGACCCCTTCCCCTAATCCCATTTCATCCCAAGTTATCTTTTTTCCATACTAAACATTGCCACATCTTTCAATCAGTCTTTATACACTTTGGATGACTAAGGGTCAAAATGGATAGAGTACTAAATTCTCAGACATTTGCTACCTGTGTAACCCTGGAAAAGTCACTAAACATCTGCCAGCTTCAATTTGTTCATCTGTAAATTGGGGCTAATAATTGAATCTAGTTCCTAGGATGGGTTTTAGGATCAAAGGACTTACTATGTAAAGGGCTTTGTAACACTTAAGTACTATGCAAATACTAGTAACTACACAATCTGAATGAATGTTAGTACTTTTAACATGACCCTTCAAATGTCCTTTATAGACTGTGGTACTCAGTATTGAAAACAATATCCTAATTTGGTCTGAATAGTGATGGTCATATCCTTGTTTCTGGATGCTGTTTCTCTCTATATGTAGTCTAAAATCACATTAGCTTTCTTGATTATCATTCACACTCTAGACTAGAATCATGAGCTTGAATTCAATTGAAACACCCTGGTTTTTTCCAAAAGAAATCTTGTACTATCCTTTTTCTTCCAGAAATTGAGACAATTCAGATAATATAAAATTTGATGTGCATAAATATATATAAAAGCTAAATGTAAGACTTCATATTTATGAACATCAAATTTTATATTATCTGAATTGTCTCAATTTTTAGCGTGTCAATATCTTTTAAAATTCTGACTCAGTCAATTAGTTACTTTTCCTGGTTTCATGTCATTTGAAAATTTGACACAAATGCTATCTTTGATTCTCACCAAATACAAAGATAAAAATATTGGACAACATGATGCCAAGCATAGATGCTTGAGATACTCCACTGGAGACTTCTTTCTAAGTTGACATTGAGTCAATAATAACTATTCTTTGGCTTTGTCAGTTCAACCCTAACTGAACTATAATCTATCCCCTATTTGTCATTTTATTTTATGTGTAAGCATAACTCAGAATGTTTTGTGAAATGCTATTCTAAAATCTAAGCAAACTATCTGCATTCTGTCAACAAGCATTTGTTAAGTGTTTCTATGTGCCAGGAATTGTGCTAACACTGGAATGCAAAAAAAGGGTGTTTACTTTATTTACAGTATTTACCATTAAAGAGCTCACATTCTGAAGAGGGAGGCAACACCCAGAAACTATGAAGTTACACACACACACACACACACACACACACACACACACACACACACACAAAGTATAAGGTAAAATATCATTGGAAAGCTACTAACATGGAATTTGAACTGAGCCTTTAAAGCTGTGATACCCAAAGTGGGGGCCACCACCCTCTGGTGGGTGCTGCAGTGATCCAGGGGAGCAGTGATGGCCACAGGTGCATTTATCTTTCCTATTAATTGCTATTAAAATTTAAAAAAATTAATTTCCAGGGGGCTAAGTAATATTTTTTTCTGGAAATGGGGGCAGTAGGCCAAAAAAGTTTGGGAACCACTGCTTTAAAGAAATCTGGGAAGCTAGAAGGAAGAAGTAAAGAAGGAGAGAATTTGAAGAAAGCTAGGGGAAAATTAATGGTGTTGGGAGGTGGAGTGTCTAGTTGGATAGACCAAACAAAAGGTTATTACATTGTTCAAGTGTAGGGCTTATTATATAAGAACTTGTCTTTATAAGTAGAAAGGAGTCTATAGGAGAGATGTTGTGAATATAGATATGAAAAGGAGAGAAGTTAAGAATGACATAGATTGTGAGTCTCAGTGACTGAGAAGATTGCGATTCTCTTGAAAGTGATAGGAAAGTTAGGCATAGGAGTGTTGAGGGGAAAGATAATGAAATCTCTTGTGGATATATTGAGTTTGAGATGCCTAAAAGTAATCCATTTCAAGATACCTGAAAGGAAGTTGATAATTTAAAAAGGGAGCTCAGGAGAGAGGTTATAGCTGGATATGAATATCGGGGAATTCTCTGCACACAGATGACAACTGAATCCATGGGACCTTGTGAGATAGCCAAGTGGAGATAGTAAAGTAGGAGAAGAGAAGAGGGACTTGTAGAGAACATGATTAACATTCATGGTTAGTGGGCATAATTGGATGAAGAACCAGCAAAAGAAAGTGAGTATTGAGATGGCTAGGAGGAGAAATAAGAGACAGAAGTCTCAGATAGCTATGTTCAAGGACTGACTATCCAGAAGACGATTACCAGTGTCAATGGCTACAGAGTGGTAAAGAAGGATCAGGATTGAAAAAGGTCCATTAGTTTGGGCAATTAAGAGATCATTGGCAAGAAGATCATTTGGAGAGAAAAGTTTCAGCCAAACGATAAAGTCCAAAGTCACAGTGCATAGGGTTCAAAAAAAGAGTGAGAGGAGAGGAAGTGGAAGACATACAGCTAGATCAAGGAGTTTAGATGAAAAGGTAAAAAGAGATCTAAAATGATTCTTGGGTTTTCAAAGACTAGAGAACTAGTGACATCTTTGTGGAGAGAAAGTATCAAGTAGATAAGGAGGGATCAAAGATCATTGTAATAGGAGGGCAATCAGCTGAAGAAGAGGAGAATGGATTGTTTTACTTCATGTCCCCAAAGTGATCACTCAGGCTTTGTTGTAAAACTTTGGTTTGATCCTAGCTTTGTCAGTCATAGGTTGTGTGATATTAGGCAAGAAACGTCACCTTTTTTGAGCCTGTTTCCTACTTTGCAAATGGGGATAATACTACTTTCATTATTTATCGCAAAATTATTGGAAGGAAAGTAAACTGCTAAAGTTAATGTCTTTCATCAGTATGAGCTACACTAAATGATAATAATAGGTAGCATTTATATAATATTTTAAGTACTTTGCATATAATATCTTATTTGATTCTCAAAACAACTCTGTGAGATAGGTGCTATTCTTATCCCTATTTTAGATAAGAACTAGTGGAGGATAAGTAATTCTCACAAACAGCAAATGTCAGAGGCAGAATATGAGCTCAGTCTTCTTAACTCTAGTTCTAGCTCTCCATCCATTGTGCTACCTGTATTCTCCTTATAACTGAGTTGTTCCCTTCATCTATACCCAATTTTATCTCAAATATATCAAGAATTAAAAAAAAAAGATAGAATGGCTCAATGGCAGGCGTATGGACTTGAACTCCATTAGAATACCTGGTTTCAAGTTTGAGCTCATTCATCTAGTGATTTTATGACCTTAGGCAAGTCACTTATCCCACATAAACTACCTATCTGTAAGGATTGTTGTGAGGATGAAACAGCTTTAACAGTCTATGACTATATGTAAAACACTTTGTAACCATAAAGTGCCATAAAAATGTCAGTCGTTATTATAAAGGAATAACTGAGAACTGTCCTCAGGGCTGAGAATAGGCTCCTTACAGAACATTGTCCACATTTCCATTGCAGCTCCTGCATTTATCCCTGTACACTCCCATGTCTAACACACAGCTAGACCAGATGACAAATGCCTCCAGCATAAAGGCATTGAACTGTTATAAGTAATGTTCTGTTAAATCTCAGTATAGGAATCCATTTGAAATGCTGATTAAACACCAGGCTGGAAATCTTGATGGTCTTGGAAGCAGACATAGGCATTTTAGAAGAACAGATAGATTTACAGCACACAGAATGATGTCAGAAATTATCTTAGTTATCACCTAAGCCAATTTTATAATTTCATAAATAGGAAAACTGGGGTTCAGAAAGTGGAAGTGATTTGCTTGAGTGTACAAAGCTACTGAATGTTAGAATATGGACTATACTCCTAATTTATTTTTAGTAGCACATTTTTGGGGTGATAGTTCTATAATATTTATAGTTTAGCTCCAGTATTTTTTTGGTTGATATGTACCCATTCTATAAATCAACAAACATTTATTAAGCATGAGCTAGGTGCTATTCTAGGGTCTGGGTATCAAACACAAAGAACAGAATATTTTCTACTCTATTGAGTTGAAAGGTTAAACCCATGCTGCCAGTTTCACTTAAGTTGTAGTTGCTGCTGGACATTTCTTTTTTATTATTAATTTTTAAACCACGATTATGACTTCATTCTCAAAGGGAAATCCCTAATAAGAAATTCAATCTGCCAAATGCAAATAAACAATTGTTCTGCAATTAATAACCTAAAAAATTATATGAAGGCACAAGAAATTTATTATCTTGTCCAGGGTCAAAAAGAAAGTGCATGTCAAAGGTAGAAGACTCAAGTATTCCTGGCCCAAAGATAGCTCTTTATCCACAACAACATGCTGATTCTTAAGCTTCTCATTAAATTCACAAAATGCTTTCAGGATGTAAATGCCAACCTTTTGTGGCAGTTGGGCAAAGAAGTATCACTGTTTATTCCTTATATCTAAGGTGAGGTCTTCAGAGATTGAAATCTCTTGAGTAGTCATTCAGCATAATATTAATAGTACTAAAATTTTAATAGATTATCTTTGCCAATCTTCTAAAGCTACAAATGAAAAAAAACTTGAGGTCCAAAAAGGTGAATTGATTTGTTCAAGTCATGTAGCACAGTGACTTCAATATACACCTTCTCCACCTCTAAATCTAGATATCTTCTAAAATACTGTAAATTAATTTATGATGAAAAACATTTTAGTTGACTAATTATGTGGAATGATTTCAGTGGTATCAGGAAGATGCTTCTTCCTGGTTAAAATGTATCTTTCACTAGTTCATTGCTGCTTGGGATTATATAATTGGAGATATCCCATTATCTTCAATGTTTTGCCATTGTCATTTATATTTTAATTTTCTCTTTTCCAGTTCTCCTATAATGTGCTTCCATAGAATGCAATCTAATTGAGTGAAATGATTGTCTTGTTTGCTTGCTTTTATATCCCTAGCACTTAGCACCTTGCAGAGCACATAGTAAATATTTAGTGCTTTACCTATTTAAAGAACAATCCTCCCTGGGAAGGGTCATATATTAATCCTGATATTTAAAATTCAGTAGGATTAACCTAAAATATTTTTGGAAAGTATTTTTTGTTATATATAGTAGGGTAGTAGAGAGCTTGAAGTAAGATACTACATGAGAATAATAGGGTGATTCTAGTAGAAGGGGTGGGTAGGGAGAGAAAGAAGATAACAGAAATAAAGAAGCAAACTTTCCCTAATTCACAATTTTGCCTAGGAAAACTTTAAGAATTTTAAGTAGAAATGAGACAGGTAAAAGAAAACCAAACCAATACAGTAGAATTTATCCTATGCAAGTATAGGGATTGTTTCTCTTGTAAACCAGTGACTCACATAATGCCTCGACTAATTAACTACTTCATACATAAGAAATATTTCTGAATAATATGACATATATATATAAATATATATGCCTGCTGAATAGAATTAAAATCTTTCTCTTTGTTTTTGCCTTTCTCTGTCTCTGCCTTTTACCCTCTCTTCTAGTCTATTTGTCTATTTTTTTTGTGATTCTTTGTTCTTATTCTCTGTTTTTCTCCCTCTCTCCATCCCTCCTTCCCATTTGTCTTTCTTTTCTCACTGGTGTTTCTTTCTCCTTTTCCCCTCCTTGGTTCCTCATGCACTCCTCACTACCTACTGTGAAACAAAGTTATGAATTAGTTTCTTTTAAAAAGCTAGAAGAATGAAAAAAAGATGTGGTATACAATTGAAACAACAAAATTGAACTATATAGACAAATAATTGAGAATGAAAAATCAGTAATGTGTCGCAGAGATGGCATTGACACCAATTATAATAATTATATGCAAAAGTTTAACCTATACAAATTGATTGTCATAAGGAGGAGATTAAAAAAGCCTTAAAAGTGTCTTATTCATAAAAGATTTGACTTATTTGCCAAGTGGAGTGAAATGGCAGCCAAAGACAATGACAGTTTAAAATATAAACTCATTTACAAAACAAAAGTTGATGCATAATGATGAACAGTATTGCCTTATAAATCAAAGAACAGCATCAGATGGTAAAACTAGTTTAAAGAAAGTTTTACATGAGTTTTAACAAAATAAAGTCATTCAAAAGTGGAAGGAGGACAACAAATATAAGAAAAAGGGAAAAGATCTTCAAATTTTTTTATACATTTTTTTAACCACTCAAGAAAACCAAACCAGCATACTTAAACTCAAATTACAATCCTGTGCTCATTAGGAGAGACTGCACCAAAGACAACAATGATGAGAAAAGTAGTCAGATTGTTCTTAGTAGACATAGAGTTCTGTCCTATAGACTCTACAATTACGAGGACGTAGCAAGACAGATTCATAAAGTGTCTGAGGGAGGAAAGATGCCAAAGATGTGAGGGGGAAAAAAATCTCAAACCTATTAGCAGCAGAAAAAAATCAGGTGATATTAACTTTTAATCTATTTGCCTACTTTCCCATATATATATATATATATATATATATATATATATATATATAACATTTACATTGATATAAAATATTTAAATATGAATCCTGACATTACTGATTCATTTACCTTTATTTGGGTCCAGAGTTTCTTTCATATTATTAAAAATGTTAGGAAAAGTATTAAATTTTTCCATTCTTGTTATAGAAACTATACTCATGTTTCAAAATCTCCTTCAGAAAGATACTATTTAGGTCTTTTAGGGATTGCATAGAATTTAGAACTGGATGGGACTTTGGATATCATAGAGTTTAAACCTCACATTCTAGGGGAGAAATTGAGACTTCTAGAGGGCAGGTAATATGCAGGGCCATTACCTTCCAAGTCTAGAAAGCTCTCTCCTCATTTCTGACATTTATAATCCTTTACTTCCTTAAAAATTTAACTGGTGCCATTGCTTATAGGAGGTCTTTCCTGTTCCCCCCCCCTCCCCTTGCTAAGGAATACTATTTGAAATTTAATACTATTTAATACTATTTGAATTGAATACTATTTAATACGCTTTGAATTTAATACTATCTGAAATTTAATAGGACCTATGATATCAATGGTATAGGAAATTCCTGGATGAACAGTGTCTTTTTAGCAACTCAGGTTTAGACATTCTCTACAATTTATAATCTTAATTTATAATCTTTTTTTTTAAAACCCTTAACTTCTGTGTATTGACTTATAGGTGGAAGAGTGGTAAGGGTAGGCAATGGGAGCCAAGTGACTTGCCCAGGGTCACACAGCTGGGAACTGTCTGAGGTCAGATTTGAACCTAGGACCTCCCGTCTCTAGGCCTGGCTCTCAATCCACTGAGCTACCCAGCTGCCCCCTTAATTTATAATCTTAAGAGAGCTGCCCAATGCACTGAGAGACATTTACTCAAGATCCTACAATATGTAAAATAGGGGTGATAATAATACCTCCATACGTGGTTGTGAGGATCTAATGAGAGAATCATTATAAAATGTGGGATGAAGGTGGAATAGGACATAAGGATACCTCACTCTTCAAAATTCCAACCCACCTCAAACAAAAAATAACGCCTCAGCGTCAACTCAGAAATAGTTAAGACTCAATAGTAGGGGAAACTGTCTTACCAAGGACAACCTCAGAGAAAAGTTCCTGACTTTTAAGCTATCTAAACAAATATTGCTCCAGTGCTTGGCTCAGTCAGGACTTGTTAACTTTCAATCAGAATTAAACTATCTGCAGAAGACAGGAAGGGAAAACCTTGTGCTTATGACCCTAGGGCACCCTTTCCCTCATAATATCTAGCACAGTGCCTTGTACACAATTCAAAAACATTTGCTCAATCAATATCATCACCATCACCCATCATCAGCTTCTCTACCAAGATCTAAGTTATATAGTGTTTTGAAACAATCATGCAAGATGATTAATCCCATTTTGCAGTCAATGAAATTGAGCCTAAGGAAGAGAAGTTAATGACTTGCCCAAAAGGATCTACAGTAAGATATGAGCCCATTTCTTCAGTTTCCAACTCTAGTATTCTTGGGCTATATGTATGTGAAGAGACAGTATAGTATATAGAAAAGTCTGCTCGAGTCCATTCTAGATATGGATTCACATACTGCCTTTTTTTTATTACTTGTGTGACATTGGATAAATAATTTAACTTTTCTATGCCTAAATTTCCTTCTCTATATAACAATGGGGGTGGATTTTGTTTTTTGTTTTTCTGTTGTGTCCAACTCTTTGTGACCCTGTTTGGGGTCTTCTCGGCAAAGATATTGGAGTGCTTTGCCATTTCTTTCTCCTGACATTTATTTTACATTTGAGGAAACTGAAGCAAATAGGGTTAAGTTACTTTTCCAGGGTCTTACAGCTAGTATCTGAGGCCAGATTTGAACATAGATCTTCCTAACTCCATGCTATGGATGATATCCATCATGCCATCTATCTGCTCCAGGGATTGACTTTGCTGACTGCTGAGGTTGTTTACTGCTTTAAATCTATGACCTCAAGGCTAAAGTGGTCTAAAAACTATGAAGAGCGCAATAGAAGTTAAAATGTTAAAGAGTTTTCTCTTATTGAACCCTGTGACCTTTGACTTCATCTTGTCAAGGGAATGGGAAAGAGACTTCCCCGTACAGTAGTGGTCAACAAATTCTAAGGCTGGAGTGATACTAAAGCAAAAAAAGAAAAAAAAAATACAAAGGAGAGGAGATCCTGCATTTCTAAGTATTTGCAGACCTTGTAGCGCTTTCCTGCCTCTGATGTCTCACCCTGCCACCTTTCCAATTTTATTCATAAATTACAGCCCATCTAAACTTCATAATCAAACAGTACTTATGAAGCGCCTACCTGATTTAAACCAATTCATCATCATTAAACAGTATTTATAAAGCTCCCACATGATTTAAACCAATTCAGATTTCCCTAAGGAGAAGCTGGGAAAGAGAACAGTTTGAAAGAGGATTCTAAACCATGCAGCAGTAAAACACAGAGAGTGAGAATGAATTTTTAACCTCTCTAGAGAACAAACCTGGATTATTCTACCAGGGTGAAAGTGAAATTTTTTTTATCATCCATTCTTTTTTACCTTTTAAGAAAGGGGGATCTTCAAATCAGACCTTTAAAAATGTTGCTTTTTTTTCTTTCCCCACTCCAAAATTCACTTTAGATCTCACATGAAAGCCATTATATTATGCAAATATACCAATAGCAAATTATAGTGATAACAAGTGTAATTTTTTTAGTCTGACTAAAATTTCCAAAGGCTGGTAAGTAGAGTTTGGGAAGTAAAGAGAGGGGAGGAGGGGGAGAAAGGAAAGGATAAAAAAGGAAAAGATGAAGTCCTTCACTGATAGGATCATTAATAAGATCAGTTAATTAATGCACAAGCATCTATTGTACTATTCTGTGCTAACCACTGTGCTACCGCTGTAGGGAAACAAAAAATGATTTTCATTCAAAGAATTATCCTTCTCAGACACAATCAGTCCTAATTATTTAGTTATTCCCCAAATGGCTGTATCTGTTTTAATTTAAAAAGTTCATTTCAATAAATTCAATACAATTCTTGATCTTTTTGCTTTTGAGAAATTACTATGTCCTAAATTCCTACAGAGTAATGTAAGGCAGAAATAAAACTAGAATCTGGCTTAGAGGCAAATTCAGTGGGACTGGGAAAAGATCCCTTTCCTCATTTGATCCTGCTGAATGTCTAAACCTCTCAGAATAGTAGGCAGTGGAGAGAGAAGAATCATCTAAGACTATGTGGTGATAAGGAAGACAAGGTCCAGGAGAGGAATTTTAAGCTTTAGAATGGCTCAACTGAGGGAACTGAGGCAGTTAAGTCATGTAGCCCAAGACCAGTCAATGACTGATAAGGGGAAGAAGTATTTCCTCTTAAAGCACAGACCACCCCACTCCAGTTTTAGCTCTGGTAGAGGGGGTACAGAAAAATATAACACTGTTCCTGCCCTTTAAAAATTGAATCTCAGTGATGAGATAAGACTTCCATGGTAGACATAGCAATACCAAAGACATGACTAAATGCCCAACAAGAATAGTTGAGACAACTAGAATCAGAGTTCCAAGAATGGAGAACTGAAAGATGAATAAGATGAGTCAGTTAGGGATGGGGCAGAGAGGAGGAAGTAGGGGATAATTCAGATGAGAAAAATGTCATAAGTATGATATGTTTAGGGATAGAATTGGTAAGGCTAGTCTGGGATGAATTTGTCAAGAACCTTGAATGCTAAGCTGAGGAATTTTTACTTTATCTTAAAAGTAAATTGGAACCATTGAAGTTTTTTCCCCCTCATCAGTAGAGGAGCACGATCAAAGTAGTGCTTTAGAAAGAAGAATCCAGTGAGACTTTGCTTTGTTTTAAAGCAAATGGGATTATTTAAAAAAGTGACAATCTTTGGGCATATATCCTGAAAGTGTTATCAAAAACAACAACAAAGAGAACCATCTGTTCAAAGCTTTGCACAGTAGCATTATACTTAATTGAAAAAAACAAACAAACATACTGAAAGCAACTTTAAAAAATCCAACAACTGGGAAATGGTTAAATAAATTGTGCCATATTCATGTAATGGAGGTCTATAATACTATCAGAAGCAAAAGGAATACAAATAAATATGGAAAAAATTTATGAAATAATGCAGAGAGAACAGTATGTAGATGATCTTGGTGAAAGGAAACGAGAAGGAAGGTACAAAGAATGCTGATGGGGGACTTTGATGGACAAACTAGTTTTTTTGAAATTTATAAATTACAATTAAAATATAGTTAGTCAGAAAACCAAAGTGCGAATACATTTTTTCTTTCTCCTATAGACATCTTTGTTCTTCGTTTTTCTCTCTGACCTTATTTTCTCCCCTGACCTCCTTTCTCCCTTTCTTTCTCCACCTCCCTTCTCTTCAGTCCCTTCTCTTTTCTTTCTCACTTCCACCTCCTCCTGTCCTTTCTCTGTCACTTTCTTGTCTCTCTTCTCTGTTTCTTGCCTCTCTTCTTTCTTGTATTTTTTCTCATCACTATATCTTTTATCTCTTCTCTTTATCTTTATTACTATCTCTATCTCTTCTCCTATCTCTCTAAACCTTGTCTATATTACTTTTTTAATTTTCATCTCTCTCTTTCATATTCTAAGATATATTAATTTTTCCCCATCTCCCTGTGGGATGAATATCAAGGAGTTATATTTGGGATTATTACCTAGTGATGTAAAGGCCAGTTTTACATAGGAAAATTTAAGCAAATTTGACTCTAAAAAAAACATACACCTGCACATTGGTTTTGCATGAATTATGTCTTTAATTTAGCAGAAGGCACATGTTCTTTCTGCATATTGCAATTCAATCCCTTCTCAACCCCCATAATTGTCTAGATTCTGCCTTTTTCTCACAAGGAGGACTCCCAAATAGGTTGATGAGGAAAGTAAGAACCTAGAAGTCTCACATGAGTTGCCTAGGTTCACAGGTTATATTCACAGGGTCCTCTGAGAATTCAGAGCTGAAAGGGATTTTAGAGTACTTTTGGTCCAAACTAATACCCAGAGATGTATAGTGACGCGTCACAGAGATAATAATAGTAGAGCTAGTATTTCAAACCAGACTCTCTGATCTCCAACCTAATACTTCTTAAACTATTTCACAATGCAGAAAACACATATAAAATGCCCAGTGGAAAAGGGAGATTGTTAATTCCATCCTGACAGTGTCCCACTGGGACAAGGCATGTGAATGCCTCAGGCAATATTTGGGCTATTATGACAGAGGTGAAAGCCTTAGGGAGCACTTACTCCAAAATTTGTATTCCTAAGAGACTAATAGGTGAAGAAAAAGAGGTTTGTGACAATAACATGACTCAAGTGAATGTAAGCTTCAAGAGGCCAGGTATTTTTTCCCCATTATGTTATTTTATTATATCTCTAGTGTTTAGCATGATGCAAAGCACTTTTTTCTCTTCTTGGTTTTATACCTATGCTTTCATTAGTATGTGGAATATTAGAATATTTTTCTATTCATACAGATTTGTAACTGTTTGGCAATATATAGTCTTAGAGATTGCCTGGTGTAGGATGTCAATAAATGACTTGTCTTGTAAGTAACTAAATAGTTCAGTGGATAGAGTGCTAAGCCAGGAGAGTCAGGAAATCTCCTCTTTCTGAGTTCAAATCCATCTGAAAATACTTTCTAGCTAGTTACTTAACCTCTGATTATCTGACAAAAAGATCCATTAGAGAAGGAAATGGCAGACCACTTTGGTATCTTTTCTAAGAAAACCCTCTGGTGCATGGGGTCATGAAAATTTGGACACAACTGAATGACCAAACAACAATGTGTTAGAGGTAAGACTTGAATGTAGGCTCTCTTGATTTAGAGCAGTGGTTACCAAACTTTTTTGGCCTACTGCCCCCTTTCCAGAAAAAATATTACTTAGCACCCCCTGGAAATTATGAAACTATTTACTGGACTCAGAATAGAATGTAATACAAAAAAAAGTGTGGCCATCACCAATCTCCTGGATCACTGCAGCACCCACCAGGGGGCGGTGGCACCCACTTTGGGAATCACTGATTTAGAGGCTCATATTGTATTAGCTATGCCAATATCTTAAACAGAGCATGTGATTAATAAATGCATTTTGAATAGAATTGACTTGAATTCACCCAGAAGAAAAGACTGCATATAGTTGTAGAGGGAGCCTGTCCTGAGATAGGATTCCAATAGTGAAATTACATCCTGGGCTTATGAATCATTGCTCTTCAACATTACAATTCAGTTTAGATACAAAATTTGCAGATGAAAGGGAGATTGACTTCTGGGAACAGGCCAACTAGAAGATAGGAAAATGAGATTGCTGTTTCATTGAAAAGTTATGGGTGTTCCCAAGGGTTGCCCAGAATGAATTGCCCTAAGCAGATGGGGAGGTTTGTCAGCTACCAAAGTAATAGTCAAAAAGTCACAGAACTAAAACGGCTCCCAGGGCCAGAATGAAAGATGTTTAAAATAGTTATTTGAAACACATGGTTTATACAGAGTATGTGCTCCATAAAATTTGTTGGCCAGCAGACAGGCTAATGGTCCAAAGTTTGTATTAATTGTGAATCATCAGTAAAAAATTGGAAAAAATGGCATTAGATACTTTGGATTTTTTCTATGTGATACTGAACATTAGAATACTGAAGGAAATACACATACACATGCAATACACTAATCCTTAAACTTAAAGTTGAAGGATTTCAGATTTATGACTAGAAGGACCCCTTTAGAAAATCTGCTTTGAGAGTTCTTAATCTTTTTTGTGTCATCGATACCTTCTGGCATATCCCCTTTTTAGAATAATGTTTTAAATGCATATTTTAATAATATTTAATGTATGTAATATTTTAATTTATTTTAAATTAATTTAAATTAATTTATTTAATAATATTTTTAAATACATTTATGTACATCACATATATACATATCATCAGAATTTCGCTCAGTATCATTCCCCTTCCCCACGAGCCATCCCACATAAGAAATAATATTTTTTCAAAAAAGAAAATGAAAACAATCAGCAGTCAGTACCTCAAAAAGTCTGACTATCTCTGCAGTGTTCCATACTCATAAGGATCCTAACTCTATAAAGAAATGGGATGAGGTGTCTACTCATATCTCTTCTTTGAAACTACATTTGCTCTTTGTAATTTTGTAATATTCAGTTTTGTGGATATCGTTCTATTCATATTTTTTCTATTGTTTATTTTTTCTTGGTACTGCTTACTTTTCTGCATCAGATAATATAGATTTTTCCATATTCTTCTGTATTCACCTTATTTTTTACTTCTTACAGCAAAGTTAGATTGCTTTATATCCATGTACACCAAATTGCTTAAGCATTTCTGGATTGATGGGCATTTACTTTGAGAAATCAATTATACTAAAATAAAGATGTATTGCTTCCCCTCCTCCCCCCCCAGTCCAATATATCCATAGAAGTGTGAATCCAAGTTTAAGAATCCATGACCTAATCTATCCTCCCATTATACAGATGAGGAAATTAAATACCTTAGACCTTAGGTAACTTGCCCAACGTCATACAAGTGAGAGACAGGATATGAATACCTGAGTTTAAGAATCAGACCTTCCACTTACTATCAAAGCAGCTTGGTGCAAATTATTTCTCAGTCCCACATTTCCTTATCTGCAAATCACTATAAGAATATCTTCCTTGCTTATCTCAAAGGGCCATTGAAAGAACAAAAGGAATTACTATTGGAAGATGTTTTGTAAAGTCCAAAGCACTATGCAAATGAAAATGATCACTGAGATAATATCTATATAGTGCTGAGCACAGGGCTTGGCATGTAGTAGGAGCTTAATAAATGTTTATTCCCTTCCTCCCTTCACTATTGATCATTTCCTCCAGTTGGCTGGCTTTATGTAGAGAAAGCCTAAGAGCAAAATAAAGCACTTATGTGGGAGGCAAACACAGACCTGTTATGAAATCATCAAACAAGGTTTATAACAACTGATAAAGTCTGTGTAGTCTAATCTAATCGCATAAAGGCAGGTACCACACTAGCTGTAAGTAGCCTCTAGAGTGAATCCTTATTCAATGTGGAATGGAGCCCAGGAAAGAAAGAAATAGCCCAGATAAAGTCCACAGAGCCAAAGGAAGTTCAGAAAAGGACCGATTTGCCTTAAAATGCTGTCTATGCCAGCTGGAGGATCTTTTCCACTTGGGATCTCATCCAAAGCACTTCTTGCCTCTATGAAATATATGTCTCTATGCATTTTTGTGTACACATATTATATATATATATATATATATAATCCACACAGATACATATATATGCATACCATATACAGATGCATATTATCTAGCCTCTCATCTTCTCAAAACGCCAGCTTTAGGAAAGGTGGGAACCCCAAAGAATCAAATAAAACAAAGTCTAGTCTGGAATTGGGGGCTAGGGAGGGGTAGGGAAAGTGGGCAAAGGTAAAAGTGAAAGGGAAGGGATAGAACAAGATAAAGTAAGACTAGTGATGCAGGTGACAGAAAATAGGAAACATTGACTTAGTTTTTGAAAAGCACAGACTTTGGTAATGTTCATGGCCAGTGACAATTCAAAAATACAAAGGGATAGACTCTAAGGGAGGAGACATTAAAAATTCTTTGGGGAAAAAAAAAGACATATGCATTTGTACACATGCATATTACAGATATATACATACACAATCTTATATTTATCTTATATTTATCCCATATGTAAATAATTACACATTTATAAGTGTACATATCCATATTACATATGTATGTATGTGTATAAGCACACATAGCTGTCTATATGAGCACCCCTCTTTTATTTATCTCAAAGTTTATAAATATTCTTGCATATGTCCTATCTCTCTACTAGACCCTCCTCATGAAGATAAGAACAGAGAGATGAAGGCTTATCTTAACTCCACACCTTTCCCAGGATTAAGCATTGAATACTCTGCTATTGTTGTTTAGTCATTTATTCATGTCCTACTACTTTTCAGGACCTAATGGACATGACATTATTGCCTTTGGGTTTTCTTGGAAAATATACTGGAATGGCTGAGGTGCCAACTCAAAACTATCAAATTGGCCAATATGATACTAAGGAAAATGATAAATGTTGGAGGGAATGTGGCAAAATTGGGAAAACTGATGGTGGGGTTGTAAATTGACCCAACTATACTGGAAGGCAATTTGGAACTTTGCTCAATGGGCTATAAAATAATGTATATCATTTGATTCAGCAATATCACTAACAGGTCTGAATTGAAATGAGATAAAAAAGGGGGGCAAAAGATATACTTATATAAAATTATTTAAAGCTGCTCTTTCTTTGATGACAAAGAACTGGAAATTGAAGCGATATCTATTCATTGGGGAATGGCTGAACAAACTATATGGTATATGGTGGTGGTGGCACATTATTTTGTTTTAAGAAATGATGATCAGGATGAATTTAGAAAGAGCTGGAAAACCTACATGGACTGATGCAGAGTGAGATGAGCAGAACCAGGAGAATATTGTACGTAGTAACAACAATATTGTGGAATGATCAACATGAAAGACTTAGCTACTCTCAGCAATACAATGATTCAGGACAATTCTGAAGGACTTATGATAGAGAATGCTATCCACCTCTGGAGACAGAATTATTGGAGCTGGAATGCAGATTAAAGCATACAATTTTTCACTTTAGTTTATTTGGATTTTTATTTTAGGTTTGGGTTTTATATGATTATTCCCTTACAACAATGAACAATGTGGAAATAGGTTTTACATAATACATGTATAACCCAGATCAAATTGCTTATCGGCTCTGGGAAGGGGGAAGGAAGGATCAGAGGGAGACAATTTGGATGATATAACCTCAGAAAAAAGTGAAAATTTATAATTACATGTAATTGGAAAAATAAAAGATCTTTATAATAAAAATTTTTCTTTAAAATTTGGAGATGAAATTGAAACAAAAATGAAACAAACAAACAAAAAAAGATACTGGAGTGGTTTGTGACTTTCTTTTCCAGTGGATTAAAGCAAACAGAGATGTGACTTGACTAGGAACACATAGTGAGTCTGTGGTCACATTTGCATTCATATCTTCTTGATTTCAGGCCCAGAACTCTATCCATGGAGCTATCTACCTGTGTCCATAATACTCTTTACTTAGCATAAAATTAATTGAATTAGTCACTTATTAAGTACCTGCTACTTGCAAGGAAGGCACTATGCAGTACCTGGGATACAAAGACAAACTGAAGACGAATCCCTGCTCTTGAGAAGTTTACATTCTGTGGGGAGTTATAATATGTAGGAGAGAATATAATTGTTTGGAAAGAATACTATCTCTTGAGTCAAAGGACCTGGTACAAATCCTTACTCTGATGCTATGTGTTTGACCATGGGCAAGTCTCAACATCCCCAGACTTCAGTTTTCTCATTTATAAAATAAGGGTTTGGATTAGATGACTTATGAGACTCCTACTTCTAGACTTATAACTCTTGGATGAATCAGTCAACACTTAAAGAAATTAATTCAGGTTACTCCCTGGAAAGTCAAATATTGAAGCTGAAACATAAATATTTCATGGGATGGCAGGATTCATTGGAAAAGAACCTGACACTAGGTAAGATGGAAGGCAAAGGGAGAAGTGTCTGAGACAAGATATGACCCCAGTCTCTAGACCTTGCTCTCTATCCACTGAGACACCTAGCTGCTCCTCCATATGTGACTTTAAAAAAAAGGCTTTCTCCCAAATATCTCTGGTGCCAGACTTGTCAATAACACAGGTCCATTGTGCAGCATCTGCATTATCTGGAACTTTAGGAATCAGAACTCTCTTTATAAACCTATCAGCTTGCAAAGTGCCTTAGGTTTAGTTGAAAGCCCATTATATACATAAATTAAGTGCAAGATAATTTGAGGATGGAGGAAACTGTGAGAGATACTCACACATATTGGATAGGGTATCAACCTCAGAATGAGCAAGATTCACATTTTAGATTTTCTGAAATATAGTAGCTTCATGACACTGGGCAAGTCCCTTAACCTTTTATTACACCAGGTATCTATCTAAAATTAAGTTGAAGATCAGTTGCTGATGCAAATTAGGGAAAGAAATTTTCCAAGGAAAGGAGGTGAGAAAGGGGAAAAGAGAAGAAGCTGGAAAAGAGGAGGGGAAGAATAAGAACTAATAATAAATAAAGAATATTAGGACAGGTTTCTAGTAGCAGGTGGAACCTGTTTTGACTTAAAAGAAGCTAAAGGTGCCTAAAATGAAAAAATGTTTGTTGAGTTTGAACACACTGATTCAGTTAGATGAGTTTGAGCAAACTGCATGTGTCAGTATTTCAGTTAGTATTTCAATTGCTCAGGTAGACTTTATTTTCAGTGACAATCACCCAGAACTTGGGTCACAAACAATTCGGCCATAACTCTAAGGACACAGTCACCTAAGATATACGCTTTATCTTTGTTAGCAATTTCCATTTGTGAATAAGTCTCATTTTAATAATAATACATCCCCCCCAGAGCTGCATCTCAAACAGTGGGAGGTAAATGATCTGTTTGGGAAAGATTAAATGGTGTGAATAATAACATAATAATACAATAAATAGAAAAGGTAACAACCTAAAATGCCTTTTGTCCACAAGGATCCATAAAGACATTATGCCTTGACTTATTATCGCTTTCATTTTGTGGTTGTTCACTCATTTTTAGTAGAGTCTGACTCTAGGATGCCATTTTTGTGGTTTTCTTGGCAAAGATACTGGAGTGCCTTGCCATTACCTTCTCTTTCATATTTTACAGATGAGGAAACTGAGGTAAACAGGGATAAAAGACTTACCTTGGGTCATACAGATAGTAAATGTCTGAGACTTGATTTGAATTCATGAAGGAGAGTGTTTCCTTTTAAAAATGATGAAATGGAGGCTCAGAGAGTGTAAAACACCTGATTAAGGACACACAGTTTTTAACTGGCAGAAATGGTCTTCTGACCCCATGATCAGTGCTCTTTCTATTGTTATTGACTATGACTAAGGTTGGATTTTTTCATGCATTTAATCAAACTGAAAACAGAAGTTTTGGTGTAGTTTAAATACCCACACAGTCTGTGAAATAATTTATTTGCCCACACAAGATACTTTCATGATGCTACAATCAGCAAGAAACTAGAAAGGAATGGGAAGCTCAAGATGGCAATTATGGTCCCATTCAGACTAGCGTGGCTAATTAGTTCAAACTTAAATCCATAGTTCCAGTTTGAGTCAGCAGCTCCATTTAAATTCTGATGAAGAGAAAGTGGTAGAGAACCTGAGGGGGCAAGAAATCAATGATTCTATATACTAATTCCAGTTCTATTGTCTTAGAAAGGTCATTTAATTATTTCATAGTCCTCTTTAAAGGGAACTAAAATATAGAAGTGACTAGAAGGTACAGAGGATACAGTACCAAAGGCTTGGAATCATGAAGGTCTGAGTTCAAATTTGACCACAGACACTTATTAACTGTGTGAATCTGGCTAAGTCACTTAATCCCTTTTTGCCTCAGTTCCTCCTTTATAAAATGGGGACATATTAGAGAAGGAAAAAGCAATTTATTCCTGTTTCTTTGCCAAGAAAACTTCATGAAGAGTCAAATACAACTGAATGACTAAACAATAACAACAGAAACTAAAACATGTATCTGATGCCTAATTCATGCAGAAGTGGAGGAGATGGAATTCTGGGAAGATGGTGGAGTAGAAGCAGCAAGGCTCTAGACCTCCATAAAGCCCTTCACCACCAATCAAGGACAAATGGCTTAGAGGGAACAGAAAACCAAATCTGACAACACAACAGAGCTGTGGGATCCTCCAGCTGAACCCAACTTAAAAGGTAACTGGAAAAAAAGAGAAAAAAGCCTGAATTCTTGGAATTCTTGGGTGGGAAAAGATCCCACATCCACTCCTCTACCTAATGTGCTCAGTCTCCAGCAGATCCTGGAATCTCTGGGTGGGCTGGGGCACTAATCCCAGGGAGTGCCTTGATGACACAGCTGTGCCAAACTCAACACCAAGACTCTGATCACAAAGAGCAGGGAGGCTGCTGGGGGAGAAACCCAGAGAGGGTGAACATACCCTCCATCTTGTGCTGTCCCACCCTCCTTTCTCTTGAGGTTTTGACCTCAGGGCACTCTGAGCTCTGCATATCAACCATACCTGGGCTTAATCCTATCAATACAGCAGACAAGAAGTCTTCAAAGGGCAGGAAAACTCCAACACCCCTCCCCCACAGACTACTATGAAAGAAGCCAAACTAACTTCTTTAGCTTTTACCAACAACTGGGGAAAATCTGATCTCAGGGCACTTGGAGCTTTGTAGATCAACCCAACCTGGCTTAATCCTATCAGTACAGCAGACTAGAAGTTTTCAGAGGGCAGGGAAGCTCCAAAACCCCTCTTCCACAGACTACAGGGCAAGTAGCAGAATTCACTTCTTTAGTTTTTACCGCCAGCTGGGGAAAATCTGGCCTCAGGTCCCACTAACCTAATTAATCAACAAAACAGAGAAGAAGTCCTCCAAGGGCTGAATAGCCCAAACCCACAGATAAAAATAAATGATTAGAGGATCAAGATTATAGTCAATTACAGGGGAGAAAGAAGGAAAAATATGAGTAAACAACAGAAAAAGATAAAAGAAACCACAATCAGCATCTTTTATACAGAAATTGAACAAAATGCAAATGGATCAGAAGAAGATAAAGGAACACCAAGAAAAAAACATAGAAACTTCAGTGAAATGGACACAGGCTTTGGAAGAACTTAAAATTCAATTAACCCAAGAACTCAGAAAACAATCAATAGAGGCTGAAGACAATTGGGAAAAGGAAATACATGATATAAAACAAGAAAATAATGTCTTAAAAGCCCAAATTGACCAGCTGAAAAATGAAGCAAAGAAGGTGAAAGATGATATACAAAGAAATAGAGACCAAAAGGAGAAGAATGAGCAAAAAGCCAGGGATGAAATTCAGTCTTTAAAAACTAGAATTCAACAACTAGAAGCAAATGACTTCACAAGGCAGCAAAAATATATAAAACAAAATTTTAAAAAAATGAAAAATTTGAGGAAAATATGAAACACCTCATTGACACAACCACAGATCTGGAAAACAAATCTCGAAAAGACAATTTAAGAGTTATTGGTCTGCCAGAACATCATGACCAAAGGAAAAGTTTAGACATCATCCTACAGGAAATTATACAAGAAAACTGTCCTGACATTCTTGAATAAGGGGAAAAGTAGAAATTGAAAGATCACCTCCTATATTTAAGCCACAACTGACAACTTCCAGGAATATTATAGCCAAATTCATAAACTACCAGACATAGGAAACAATATTGCAAGCTGCTAAGAAGAAGCCATTCAGATACCAGGGAACCACAGTTAGGATAAAACAGGATCTGGCTGCATCTGCATTGAAGGATCAGAAGGCATGGGATATAATATTCCAGAAAGCATGAGAGCTAGGTCTACAACCAAGAATTAACTAAGCAGCAAAACTGACTATATTCTTGCAAGGGAAAGTATGGTTATTCAACAAAATCAAAGACTTCTAGGCATTCATAAAGAAAAATACAGACCTAAACAGAGAGTTTGCTGCTCAAACACAGAACTCAAGAGAATCACCATAAGGTAATTAAGAGAGTGGGGGAAAAAACAAAAAAACAAAAAACAAAAATACCTTTTCTTTAAGGGACCGAATGAGCTCAATTGACTTATATCCCTATAAGAAAAGAAGATATTGGTAATGCTTAAAAATTGTTATTATCAACAGGGTAGATAGAAGAAGTATACTTAGAGGGAACAGAGACAAACTGTATAGGATAAAATGTCAAGATATATGTATGTATATATATGTATATGTATTGTAGTATACAGAATTTGGGGTTATAGTTTTTTCTAGCTTTGGCTGAGTTCCAAAAAGCTGTTAGAGCTTTTAGAATCTTGAGGAGAGGCAGTTGACTGGATCTTCCGTGAAGGGAGGAAGTCAATGAGCGAGCTCTTAGATTATCTAGCTTCAATATTGAAATTTAGCCTAGCATTGATAGATTTACTTAAGAAATTATTATTTTAGATAGACCCTTTATATCTTCCTTTCCTAATACCACCCTGCCTTCCCTCCCTTACCTTAGTGGCTGTGGAGTTTATAAGGAGAGAAATTAGAGAGGAGTTAAATCTGTGAAGAGTTATTTAATTGACATGGATATTAAAAGAAGTATTAATATTTTAATTAAAGCCATGTTGGTAAAATATAAGATGACCACCCGCCTGCTAAGATCTAATTCAAATTCCCCGCTATACCTTTTCTTCTCTCCACCCTCCCTCTTACCAAAAAGAGCATGTCCCAATCATATCCTCTCTATTTAAGCTACTCTTTACATTTGCTCACGTCTTCATGTAAGACTGGAAACCCGTTGAATCATGGGAAATGTAGTTTCCAAGTTTCCTAAACGTCCACAGGAAATTTGTCATATTTCTAAATATTTAAAAGTTCAAATGAACCCCAAATAACTCTCAATGGACGCCCCCCAAATTCCAAACAACACAGAGGGAATCAAAAGGTCTGGGAATACATAGTTGATAGTTATAACTCTGAATGTGAATGGGATGAATTCGCCCATAAAATGGAATCAAATAGTAGAGCGGATGAGAAAACTGTGATATTGGAAATTTGGGGGTCTTAATATTGAGATCCATAAACTTCCTGTGGATGTTTAGTGGACTTGAAAACTACATTTCCCATGATTCAACAGGCTTCCAGTCTATGTGGTGATGTGAGCCAACTTAAACAGAAGCTTAAATAGGGAGAACTTGATTGGTACTTCCTAGTTTTCTAGGAAGCAGCCAAGGGGAAGGTATAAATAAGAATAGAAGTTGGTACTTTGAAAAAACAGATAAAATAGAGAAAGTACTTGTAAATCTAATTAAAAAAAGGAAAAAAGAAAACCAAACTAATAGTATCAAAGATGAAAAGGGAGACCTCAACTCTAATGAAGGCAATCATTAAAAACTCTTTTGCCCAATTATAAGGCAATAAATATAGCAATCTAGGTGATATGGATGAATATTTAAAAAAATGTAAATTGCCTAGATTAACAGCAGAAGAAATAGAACACTTAAATAATTCCATATCAGAAAAAGAAATTGAATAAGCCATCAAAGAACTCCCTAAGAAAAAATCACCAAGGCCTCATGGATTCACAAATGAATTCTATCAAACATTCAAAGAACAACTAATCCCAATACTATAAAATTATTTGACATAATAAGCAAAGAAGGAGTTCTACCAAATTCCTTTTATGACACAAATATGATACTGATTCCAAAACTAGGCAGACCAAAAACAGAGAAAGGAAACTATAGGTCCATTTCCCTGATGAACATAGATGCAAAAATAGAATACTTACAAAGAGACTCCAGCAAGTTATCAAGAGGGTTATCCATCATGTTCAGGTGGGATTTATACCAAGAATGCAAGGATGGTTAAACATTAGGAAAACCATCCACATAATTGACCATATCAACCATCTAACAAACAAAAATCACATGATTATCCCAATAGATGCTAAAAAAGCCTTTGACAAAATACAACACCCATTCTTATTGAAAACACTAGAAAGTATAGGAATAGAAAGACCTTTTACTAAAAATAATAAACAGTATATATCTAAAACCATCAACAAGCATAATATTCAATGGGGATGAATTAGAAGCCTTCCCAATAAGATCAGGCATGAAGAAGGATGCCCATTATCACCTCTATTATTTAACATTGTACTAGAAACACTAGCAGTAGCAATTAGAGAAGAAAAAGAAATTGAAGGTATTAAAATAGGCCACAAGGAGACTAAGCTATCACTCTTTGCAGATGATATGATGATCTACTTTAAAAATGCTAGGGAATCAACTAAAAAGCTAGCGGAAATAATCAACAACTTTAGCAAAGTGGCAGGATACAAAATAAATGCACATAAATGATCAGCATTTCTATATATTTCCAACACATCTTAGCAACAAGTGTTAGAAAGAGAAATACCCTTTAAGATCACCTTAGACAACGTAAAATACTAAGGAATCTATCTACCAAAACAAACACAGGAATTATATGAACACAACTATGAAACACTTTCCAAAGAATTAAAACCAAATCTAAACAATTGGAAAAACATTGACTGCTCATGGGAAGGACAAACTAACATAATAAAAATGACCATTCTACCCAAATTAATTTACTTATTTAGTGCCATACCCATCAAAACACCAGGAAATATTTTACTGAATTAGAAAAAAAAAACCTATTACAAAGTTCATTTGAAAGAACAAAAGATCAAGAATACAAAGGGAAATAATGAAAAAAAATGTGAAGGATGGTGGCCTAGCAGTACCAGTTATCAAGCTGTACTATAAAGCAGTGGTCATCAAAACAATGTGGTACTGGCTAAGAGACAGAAGGGTGGATCAGTGGAATAGATTTGGAGTAAGTGACATCAATAAGACAGTCTGTGATAAACCCAAAGTACCTTACTTTTGGGACAAAAATCCCCTATTTGACAAAAACTGCTGGGGAAATTGGAAAACAATATGGGAGAGATTGGGTTTAGCACAACATCTCACACCCTACACCAAGATGAATTCAGAATGGGTGAATGACTTGAATATAAAGAAGGAAACTATAAGTAAATTAAGTCAACACAGAATAGTATATTTGTCAGATCTCTGGTAAAGGAAAGATTTTAAAACCAAGCAAGAGTTAGAAAAAATTATAAATGTAAACTAAATAATTTTGATTACATCAAATTAAAAAGGTTTTGTACAAATACAATGCAACCAAAATTAGAAGGGAAATAAAAAACTGAGAAAAAAATCTTCATTACAAAAAAGTTTGACAGAGGTCTCATTACTCACATATACAAGGAGCTAAATCAAGTGTATAAAAAATCAAGTCATCCCCCAATCGATAAATGGTCAAGGACATGAATGGCAATTTTCAGATAAAGAAATCAAAACTCTCAATAAGCACATGAGAAAGTGTTCTAAATCTCTAACAATTAGAGAAATGCAAATCAAAACAACTCTGAGGTACCACCTCACACCTGGCAGATTGGCTAAAATGACAGCAGGGGAGAGTAATAAATGTTGGAGGGGATGTGGCAAAATTGTTACAATAATGCATTGCTGGTGGAGTTGTGAACTGGTCCAACCATTCTGGAAGGCAATTTGGAACTGTGCCCAAAGAGTGCTAAAAGCCTGCTTGCCCTTTGATCTAGCCATAGCATTGCTGGGTTTGTACCCCAAAGAGATCAGAGATAAACAGACTTGTACAAAAATATTTATAGCTGTGCTTTTTGTGGCATCAAAAAACAGGAAAACGAGGGTATGCCCTTTAATTGGGGAATGGTTGAACAAATTGTGCTATATGCTTTTGATGGAATACTATTATGCTCAAAGGAATAATAAACTGGAGGAATTCCATGTGAAATGGAATGACCTCCAAGAATTGATGTAGAGCGAAAGGAGCAGAGCCAGAAGAACATTGTACACAGAGACTGATACACTGTGGTAAAATTGAATGTAATGGACTTCTGTACTAGCAGCAATGCAATGATCCAGGGCAATTCTGAGGGATTTATGGGAAAGAATGCTACCCAAATTCAGAGGAAGAACAGTGGGAGTGGAAAAACAGAACAAAAACAATTGCTTGAACACATGGGTTGATGTGGACATGATTGGGGATGTCGACTCAAAATGACCACACCAACGCAACTATCAATAATATGGAAATAGGTCTTGATAGATGACACATGTTAAAACCGGTAGAAATGTGTGTTGGCTATGTGGGGGATTTAGGGGGGCACAGAGGAAAATAAGAACATGAATCATGTAACAATGGAAAATTTTTCTAAAAAATAAAATTAAAAGAAAAAGAAGTGGAGGAGATTTTACAGTGAAAAGAATATTTTTTTTTTGGATCAAGAGACAGAAGACCTAGTCAGATTCCTGGCTCAGCCACTTAGTAGTTGTGTGACTTGGATAAGTAACTTTTCCTTCCTGGACTTTAGTTTTCTATAAAAAAAAATCTCTAACATGAGGAAAGTAAGCTAGATGGCCTTTCAGACTTTTTCCATTTCTGATTATAATTCTGTGACCTGATGATTTGATGAAATGCTAAAGTATTGTAAAGCATTAACCATGTGAATAGTTCTAGAATAGGAAATACCAAATTCATGAGTGCATTTTCCTAAAATTGTTATTATTAGTAAAATTAAATATTAGCAATACATAACGCATGCACACTATATTGAAAAAGCTGTAAAAGCCTGATGAAGGCATTTATTCTTTAAGTACATTTTATTCTTTAAACATTAAAAACTTAATGTTTTCAAACTTTGTACTTCCTCATATTCCATAGAGCTTTGTACCTAGCATTATGGCACATGAGGAAGTGAGCTAGACTTGAACACAGTAGTGTAGTAGAGTAGAAAATAAATTGGGACATTTATTCTCATATTTGGGTTCCTCTGATTTCTACATGACTCTGAGAAAACCATTTACCTTCCTGAACCTGAGTTACCTCAAATGGAAAATGAAGATAATAATACTCCCTTGCTCAAGAAGCTCCACTGGACTCTAAGATAAAATATAAATCCCTCTGACTTTTTAAGATCTTCACAATGTGGCTCCAACCTACTTTTCCACCGGTTTTATTTTAGTCTCTTCCATGATCTTTGCATTCTAGCCAAATTGCTTTCATGCTTCTCCATACCATTCTGTATCCTTCTTCATGCCTTTGCATAAACTTATGGTAAAAAGGAATTATTTAATTTCTTTAATTTAATGGGGGACCTGGAAGTTCTCTTACCACAGAGATGTGTAGGGATTAACCAAACTAGCAGTGACAGGAAGGGGGAGCCTCCTGTTGATTGAGCGTCAGTTATAGGCTGTCAGTTGCTGATGATTGGTGGGTCGGTTGCTGACAATTAGGGTTGAAAGTTGTGGGAAGCTGGTTGCTGGGCAGGAGTTGGTCATTGGGGGTTGGTTGCTGGTAATGTGGGTTCGTTTTTACTTGCTGAAACATAAAGGCAGGGCTGAACTCACTGAGAGGGCTTTTGGCTTTAGACTTTAGAGGACTTTTTGCCTCTGGGATCTCTAGAGAGCAGGAAGTCTGTCTTATAAGCAAGGATCTGCTGTCAGTTGGCTACTGACAGTTGGGCTGCTATAGAAAACTGAAGAAGTGAGTGGGTGGTGGCTGTTGATTATTTAGGGAGTTAGGTAGTTAGCGAATCATTTATAGATAGTGTAGGTTAGATAGGCCTGGTGTTTGTCAGGCAAGAAGAAGCTGTCCTAAGAAGACAGTTAGAGGTAGTTATTAGGAATTTTAGGTATATTTTTAGGGTATAAAATTAGTAATCTCTCTTTTTTCTTTTTCTATATTTCTCTCCTTTACTATATTCATTTTACTTTATTCTTTGACTATTTATATTTTAATTAAACTAAATTGTTAATTGTCAAAAGCTGCTAGAAGTTTTCTTTTCTCTGGCTTAAAGGGATAATATTAATTTACAACTGCACTATATTATCATTAAAACTTAAATTATTAGAAACTGTTCTCTTTTTTTTTTATCAAAACCCCTATTTTAACCCTTAGATTTAATTCACTTCCTCTTTACTTCTACCATTTATTATTCTTAGATTCTTCCAGTGCTTCTATAACACAAGGGTTATTTCCTTTGGAGGCCTTGCCCTGAGAATTCCTTTGTACATACTTTACATTTAATGTTACATGGATGTTGTTTCCTTCTTCAATAGAAGGAAAGCCCCTCCAAAGCACAGGCTTTTTCATTTTTGTCTTTGAATCCCTAGTATGTTCTATCATAGTGCCTGTCAGTCAATTAGCATTTATTTGTTGTTGTGCAGTCATTTCAATCATAACCAACTCTTTGTGACACCATTTGGGCTCTTCTTGGCAAAGAGACTGGAGTGATTTGCCATTGTCTTCTCCAGCTTATTTTACAGGTGATGAAATTGAGGCAAATAGGTTTAAAGGGACTTGCCTGGGGTCAGTGTTTGTGGACAAATTTGAACTTGGGAAGATGAGTCCTGCTGACTTAAAGTCATATAATGCTATGTACTAGGTCACCTTGCTGCCATTTAGTATTTATTAAACACTTCTTATATGACAGCTAGGTGGCTCAGAGGATAGAGTATCAGGCCTAGAATGGGAGAACTTGTGTTTCTCTATCATTTTTAAGGTTTACAAAGTAATTAGTACCATAATTCATTCATTCAATACTGAATGAGGCAGTAGGTAGAATAATGGAAAGAGGGATAGACCTGAATTCAGAAAGACCTAAGTTCAAATCTGGTCTCAGTTAATTCTAACTGTGTGATCCTGGGCAATCATTTAATTTCAATTGCCTAGTTGTTTTTCTGCCCTGAAACAGATATTTTTATCCATTCTAATACAGAAGATAAAGTTTTCTTTAAAGCACCTATTATGTGCCAAATACTTAAAGATACTTATAATAAAGTTAGCATTTAAATATGATTTTAAAGTTTGCAAACAGTTTAAAAACATTATCTGATTTTATCCTCACAATAACCCTCAGAACAAATGCCTTCATTTTACAGTTGAAGAACCTGAGGCAAATAGAGGTTTAAGTGACTTGCCCAGGGTCAAACAGCTAATGTCTGAGGTCAGATTTGAAACTCATGTCTTCCCAACTCCAGGTCTATCACTCTTGCCCATTATATTACCTCAGTGCCTCATTCATTATTGAATGAATGAATGAAGGTACTATCTACCTTGGAATTGTGAGAGAAAAGTGCTTTAAAAACTTTAAAAAAATGATAAACACATCATTATTAATAAATGTTTGTTGAACTTGATCATCCAACCTTGAAATGCATTAAACAATTATTTTGTTGAAAAAACATGAGTTGGCTTGGGGTCAGTGTCCTTAAAAACTGAGGAAACTTGTTATGAAACTGTAAGAATAATATTTGTTATTTTTATTGCCTGAGAACAGTATGAAGTTTTACAGCTGCAAACTGATTTATGGGCCTCTTTCTTTTTCTATTCTTTATTAATTCATCACTAGAACTCTGTGAAACGGGTCAGTGGTATTATTACCTTCTCTACACATGGATAAACAAGCATACAGAAATTAACCGATTGGTCCAAGGTTTCCCTTAGCCCATTAGCTGTTCTAATTCTTGTTTGGTCTATGGAATCCCATTGCCTACAATGAATATAGGTCATTGGCCTGCCATGGAAGAGAACAAAACATAGAAAATCTGTCCAAGGGCAAGCTTTCTCTCCTCCATGCATGTACAATAAAATTGTAAAGATGAGACAGCACTGTTCCCTGTTGAGGAGGAATCTCTTTAGTGTTACTTGGAAAAAGAAATTTCTCTGGCTTGGAAGATCTAGTCCCTAAAACTACTTATGGTTAAAATTCTATGGTATTGGGAAATGGACAATTGATGCTCAGATCTCTTTAGAATATGCTAGTTTTGAAAATAAACATATCATCAGCTAGCAAAAAATATTGATTCTCCTCTCTAAAAATCAATAAAGGTCCTATGAACTTGGAATGTTAGTATTTCCTGAACTCTGACTCCAACTCACACTAAGAAGAAAAAATGTGTCAGCAAGTGATTTGGCAGAACCAATCTTCATTGATTTCTATGACAGGTTCATCACAATCAATTTCTCTAGGTGTCTTCTGGCCCCACAGTATGACAAGAAACAATAGAGACACTCCACACACTGAGGAAATCTCCACCAACATAAAAGAAGAGATGTCTGAGGCACTTAGCCTTCACTTAGGTTTCTCTGCTCTAATGAAGTTTTACTCGTTTTTTGCTTTCTGTTTCTCCTAAGTACTCTCAGGATCCATACAAACTGTCTAGTTAAATCTATACTCATGGATACCGGAAGCAAAAGATGTGCTTCTTTTTGAGTTCACATCCTGTCACTGAAGTCCTCTGCTGAGCTTTGGGCAAGGAGTTGATGCCCTCTTTAGGGCTAATGACCACAGCTATTTCTTTGTCACCCTCAAAGCTCAGTTGCTCTGCTTTAGTGACTTATTCTTGGCAGCTACAATGCTTATTTCCAAGCCCTAGCCTCTGCTATCCAAAATTCAGTTTGGAAAACAGAAAGACATGAATAGTATATTTTGGGGGGTCTATTTTGTTTGAAGGTGATGTCTCCTTGCTCTGCTAAGCGGGGTGTACTTTTCACACATCCAACTGTACTCCTAGTAAAATATGGTCTTGGTTTGACTCCCCCAACTTTGGCTCTCGCCAGGAGGCAGGAAGGACATAGAAATGAAAGAGAACTGATTTCATATTCCTGAATCTAGGCTTCCTTTGCTGCTTTAATGTCATCAGTCTTGGGGGAGGGAAATGGTGGTGGTGGAAGGTGATAGGACACATTTCTGGCAAGTTCTGCTTTAGAAACAGCTTCAATACCTGCTGTATCTGCCATGCCCCATGCTTTCTGACTATTTAGACAGACTAGCTACAACTGCAGTGGCTTCCTCCTCCTCCCCCTCCACCACCCACAAAAGCCTGGCAGAATCCAAATGACTTTCTCTGTGATTTCAACTGCAACCCACTTCATACATATGCTTTGTGTTCTTCACTGGCTGCTGATTTCTTTCAGGGTTTCCCTTATTTTCTTGGGAATGGAAAATATAGTCTAATCCCTCTATCCCCCCAATGCCTGACTTTCTCTTTTCCCATCAGTTCACCATATAATGGATCACTTCCCTTTGCCATCCTACCAGGAAAGGTGCCAGTGCCAACAATGAACTTCCTGTTTCCAAAATGCCTTGAGCACCCTTGAAATGAAGGTACTATCAAAATTTAAATAAATGCTTTTGCATTTAGCAGCTTTTAGGAGCTCATTAATGGCTCATTAATATGCATGAAACCTGACCAGAAGCAGTGAGCCCAATAGGGGATAATTAAGCCTTTGGCACTGGTTAGATGGCTCCTAATAGAATGTGGAGAACACTTGCATTTTTTTTTTAATTTCCTAGGTCCTTCCCAGCTAGGGATACCAGCAATGTGTCATCCTGGTTAATTGTCTAATATTTTGGTGTTTTGCTTTTAATATTTGTTCATTTAATGGCATAATGGGCTGGCTAAGCAGACACTATTTACCTCCTGCTTTTCCCCACCCCAAAAGACTGATGCCATCTGGTACTAAACAAGTCCGCCCTCTTTCCTCAGAACTGAGAATCCATCAAAATCACACAAGCCTCCAGCCCTCTGCAGTCCCTGGGTAAATGAGGATGGATACAGCAGAGAGGGAAGAGAAGGTAATATTTGCATATGCTTTTGGTTCTTGCCTTGGGGCTTGATCTTCCCCTAGAGAGGTGTTTTCCTCTTTTTCTTAAGGAATTGGATGAAAGTGTTTCATTTGACAAAACCCTATGGAAGAAGGTGGGGTTCCACAAAATAGGATGATTCATTTTTCTCTTCCTGTTTATCTTTCCTGATGACAATGAAGAGGTTGGTGAAACAAACAAATGGGAAAAAACAAAAAAACAAAAACAAACAAACAAAAAACCCAGTTCCTCTTCTTGTATAGGGAACCCTCCTGATTTTTGGATTTGGGATTCCTAATTTCAAATATTCATGCTGTGCCTTGCCAACTCATTACAGGTTCAGCTGCCTCCTGCTCCTTGGTGCCAGCCCCCAACAAGCTACTTTGGCCTGCCTCCCCTGGACTATGCCTTACTGTTCCCAAAATTCTTTCACTTCCTTTCCCTCCCCAGGAAAAAAAGGCAAAACAAAACAAAACAAAAACCTTGGATTCCCTCTGTGTGGGAAATCGCAGCCAAGAATTAAGAATAAAGCAAATTGAATTAGTGATTAAATCCATTTACCCTAATGTATGAATGACTAATATGCCCCCTTAAACCTTCTATGGTATTTTCATTTTCAATGGGGATACTTATACTGCAATGAACTTCTTGTTGGTAGAATTTCAGGCAAGGCAAGAAAATGAAGAATTTCAAGTTGTACAATGGAGACTATTTTTGGGTAGGAGGGACTTTTCAGCAACCTAACAAAGAATGGAGGATGCTTACCTGGGACATTCTGGGTAATGGGCTTGGAAGTTTTTAAAGGTCTTTATGAGCAGCTTCAGTGTAATTCAGTTCAGTAAAGACATAAAGTTCCTCCTTATGTGTGAGGTACTATGGTGGGAACAGGGGATACAAAAATGAAATATAGCATAGCTCTTGCCATCAGGAAACTTACATTCTACAGGGAGGGAAGGAGGTACTATAGGGAGAGAAGAAGGAATGGCAAGTACTTAAAAATATACATGGTAGGGAATTATGAAGAAAGAAGATCAGGAAAAAGTGCTCTAGAAAAATGTTACTAGGGAAAAATCACTTTCAGCTCAGGGCAGAGGGGTAAAGGAAAGTTAAGTAGAAAAGGTGATTACTGAGCTGGCTCTTAAAGGAGAAAGGTGTTAAGGGATTGAGATGAGGAAGGCATGAATTCCAGGCACAGAGAATGGCCTTTGCAACTATGTGGATTCAAGTTAAAACATATTGAGTTCAGGAAAAAAGCTGTTAGTCCAGTGTGATTGATATTGGTGATTAAATGTGAATTAAAGCTGGACAGGGAGATTGGAACCAGACTGTGGAGAGCCTTGTAAAACCAGAAGCAACAGAACCACTGAGCATTTTTAATTGGGGGAGTAAGGTGATCAAACCAATCTTAGATTATTACGACATCTTTAATACATAAAGATGGATTGGAGAGGGGAGATATCATAGGAAGGGAGACCAGGTAGGAGACAATTACAATAGTCTCTAGGTGAAGGACAAGATGGATCTGATAGCAATAATTTGGCTGGATATAAGGATTTTATAACTAGAGAGATGTGGATGATAGGAATAAGAGATGCTATGGATAGAACCCATAGGATTTGGAAATGGACTGAATAGTGGGAGTAAGGGAATATGAAGAGTAAAAAAATTGGTAATTTCTGAACCTGAGTGACTGGCAGGATGAAAGAAGCAAGCAGAAGGTTTGGGGGAATATAATAAACTTCAGTTATTGATTCTGAACAGCTTCTGAGATTGTTTTCACATGTAGTTTTCCAACAGATAGAGATGAATTACTGAAATTCAGGAAAGAGCTTAAGGCTGGATATATAGATTTGGAAGAATTTTAGATAATTATGATAACTGAACCCATAGGAATTCAGATGAGATCATCTAGCTAGAGAAGGTAAAAGGAGAAAAGAGACTCCAGTCTTGGTATTTTTAACATTTAAAGATCAGGAAGCAGAAGCTTGGAGTCAATGACCTAGCAATAGAATGATGATCATCTGAAGTCATGGCTGAGAACAACTTCCTATCTAGAAATATTAAAGCCAGCAAAGGATGAAGAATGGTCAGATTGGAAGGAAAATAAAGAACTTGACCATAATATATTTCCAGATAGGAAGTTGCTCTCAGCCATAACTTCTGACTATTATTTTTCTGTTGCTAGGTCCTTGGCTCCAAGTTTCTGTTTTCTGAGGCTATTATGAAGAACAATCTTGGGAAAACAATGTTTGATCTCCATCTCTAAATAAGTCTCACTAAGCCAGAAAGAGGGGTTATCTCTTAGGAACTGGGATAGGATTTGAGGAAGGTGACTGTCAGCATAGCAGGCCTTTCTTTTCTCATGCTACTAACTAAACTTGGCTAATGTTGACATATTTTCCTTGCAATAGATCAAGCTTCTTCCCTCAGACCATGCTTCTTCACTCTGACCACTTCCTATCCCACTCTGGCTAAGCAAATTTCCTTCTTGCCAGAAAAAAAGCACTATGCTAACCCAAGTAACTCTCATACATAAGTATATTACAGTTGATAAAATACTTTCTTCACAAAGATCCTGTGAAGCAATATAAAAGGCTATTATTTTCATTTAATAGATAAGAAATTGCAGCCCACGGAAGTTAATGATTTATCCATGATCACACAGCTAGTAAGTATAATGTAATTTAATGCTTCCGGGTTAGGATAAACAAGGACTTCAGGACACAGACATCTACCACTTCTAAAGGATGACAATAAAGGATCATTAATCACCATAACTTGAGTTGCTTTAATGCTACCAGTGTTCATTAGGAGAGAAATCCCTACAGGAGAGAAGTAGGCAACAAACTCACTGACTCAGCACCTTTCCAGAACATAATGGTGCCTTGGAAAACAGTGATTCATTAGCATCTTTCTTGCTTGTTCCAAAAGACTGCCTTCATTCAATTTGGTGCAGTTTTGTTTTTTTTTTTATGGAATTGCCTGAAGGTATGTATTGTGGGAACCCCATTCTGTGGAGTTCCTTGTTGAGATCCTGGTACTCCTGACAATGCTCACTCAAATAACCTCTTCCATGCTGGGGTGACTTGGCATCCCAATCTCTTATTTTTCAGAACTGCAATAAATTTCTATTCATTTTTTCTTAAGACTGACAATTACCTTTCTCCTCTCTGCTCAGTCAGGAGGATCTGAATTCAAATTTGGCCTTGGACACTTACTGGCTGTTTGATTCTGGTTAAGTTATTTAATCTCTGTTTTCTTCAATTTTCTTCATCTTTAAAATAGGAGTTATTGTCAGTGGTGAAGTTTTGTACTTCTTTTTCCATATGACCAGTTCTGTGTTTTAAAGTTTTATTTTCTTCAGCAGATTTTTTGTGCCTCTTCTATCAAGTTATGAATTGTCTTTTCAATATTTTTGTGTTATTATTTCTTTTTACAATTTTTCTTCTACAATTCCTATTTGATTTGGAAATCATTTTTTAGCTCTTACATGAATTCTTGTTGAATTTGTATCTTCTTTGAGCCTTTTCTTGTAGTCATTTTGATATTATTGTCTTTTGAGTTTGTGTCTTGATCTTTGCTGTCAAAATAGTTGTTTTTAATGGTCAGGTACTATTTTTGTTGTTTGCTCATTTCTCCAGCCTATTTCTTGACTTTGAACTTCATGTTAAAATTAGGCTCTGTTTCTGGGGTAGGGATGGCACTTTTTCAAAGCTTTTAGCTTTTTCAGTTGCTGTTTTCAGAGTTAATTCTGGGAATTTTGAAGTTTTCATTGCTTCAAAGGTGTTGTGATCTAGAGAGAGGTGTGGTCACTGGGCTTTTCAAACCAGAAGTGATACTGCTCCTCTGGGTCCTTGTGACTGAAAGTGATACTATTCCTCTATTCCCTTGTGACTTCAAGCATCCCTAGCTATTCTGGAATTGTGATCCAGAAGTGGGCATAGGGAATGGAGTAGCCAGTATCCAATCTTTTGTCCAGTGCTTGAACAGGGGACCAGTGTAATCCCTTTAAGACCAGTATTCCAAAACCCTTTTATCATCTCTGGTTTGATAGCTTTTGAAATTGCTGCTGCTGTCATTGCCTCCAAATCTAAGAGCTGGTATTGCTCTGTGCTAGCCCCCATACCCATGCTACAGACTTCTCCTTCCAACCTCTTACTTTGTCTTGGCCTGTAGAACTGTCTTACTTTGACATTTTGTTGGCTTTGCTGCTCCAGAATTTGATTTAAATTCATTAGGAGGAGAATGTTAGGAGAGCTTGGCTGCTTCCTTTTCTCCACTATCTTGGTTAACCTCCCTACTCCCCAGAAAAGTCATCTGTAAAATAGGAATAATAATAGTATCTTCTTCCCAGGGTTGTTGTAAGGATCAAATGAGATATTTTTAAAGTACTTAGCACAGTATTTGGCATATAGTAGGCATTATATAAATGTTACTTATTATTATTATTATTATTATTATTATTATTATTATTATTATTATTATTTACTGTCTTTTTGGCAAGGGGAAATATGAGAAAATGTGAAGAAGAGAAGAAATGAGCTGTGACAAAAAGCAATGTGCATTTCTCACTTTGATGGTAGGGCTTGACAAGAGGAGACTACTGAATGATAAAGGAAAAATGCTTTTTATTACAGATTATAGAACAAATCTGGTGGAGAAGGAAGGAGAAAACTTTTGCTTTGAGTAATTCTTATCATGATATTTGCATCTTGCCTCATCAGCCCACACAGGCAATGGTGATACATCAATGTTGAAGTCAATGCTATAGAACCAAAACCCATATTTTTCTCCATGATTCTGTTTTTAAATAACTCTATATTTTCTGTTCAGATATTCTGCTTATATCAGAGAGAGGGTTTTGAGCAAAATTTCTCTTTCTTGATCCCACAAAGTTCAATTACAAAGGAAATGCCTATAGTAGGGATAGATTTCTCAAAACACATCTGATTAAAAAAAAAAAAGTAATGATGGTTTTCTATACACCTGGGTTCAAGTATGACATTTGTGGAAATCTGAAACTTTCTCAGAAATGCACTAGATGATTAGATTCCATGTAGGTATGCTACAATTAAGCAAGCAATCCATAAATATGCATAAAGTGCCTAATATGTGCCAGGAATTAGGAATACAAATATAAAAGACAGTTCCTGCCCTCAAGTGGCTTATCTTCTACAGCATGAGGGTGGGCTGTTATATTCATAGAGAAGTAAAGTTACCTATATTATATCTATTTATCTATTATACAAAATTATTGGGGGGAGGATAGTAACTACATAAGAATTGGGAAAGGCCTCATGAAGGATGTGTCTCTTGAAGTGAGCCTTGAAGAAAGATAGATCACAGGGTCATAAGCATAGAACTTAGGAGGGATCAGAGTATATACTGTGTTGCCTCAGTTTATAGATGAGAAAATTGAGGTACATGGAGGTCAAAAAACTTGTCCAAGGTCCTACATCTAATAATGGGAAAAGCCTTTGCAAAGGTATGGAAGTGGTAGATGGATGTTGTTTATAGGATACAATAAATGGGTCAGTCTGGCTACTGCATAGAATACATGATGAAGAATAATATGTAATTAACCTGGAAATATGGGCTAGAACCCAGTGACCATTTTATCCCTGTGAAGCTACTGTACCAAGAGGCAATGAAGCAAAGTGGAAAGAGTATTAGCTTTGGATTCAGAAGACTTGCATTCAAGTCCTGACTCTGTCACTTGCTGCCTATGTAACCTTGGATAAATCTAGGCCTCAGATTCTTTACATATAAAATTATGGAGTTGTGCTAGTTGTTCTGTAGGACCTTTCCGGCACTAAATTTATGACCCCATCTTTCTGTTCACCTCTACAAGTAAATTTCTTGATCACAATTTTCAATATTCAATGTTTCTCAATCCTCACTATCCATGCTCTTACCTCATTCCTTTGAAGTCTGGCTTTAGTCTAGACAATGCTCTACTGTAATTGCTTTTTCAAAGGTCACCCTTCACCCTTCATTTCTAAATCTAGTGGTTTTATTTCAGTTTCCATTCTCCTTGACCTTTCTGCAGCCCCCAGCATATTTGATTATTCCCTTCTAATTAGATGTTCTCTCCTCTTAAAGACACTGGACTCTCCTGAGTTTTTACCTTTTCTAATGATACTTTTCTATCTTATATCCTTTATGTTATCATTTTATCATCTTTTCATTTGATTATTATGGGAGTTGGCCAAAGGATATGACTTTGGCACTCATCTATTTTCTCTCTCTGGTATTGCCTCTCTCAGGCAATTTCATTCAATCTCTTGTAAACTTTGGGTCAATATTTCAAAGTATTTATAGGTATCAGGATCAGATTTAAAACTGAAAGAAAGCTTAGATGCCATTTAATTCCATCTTTTGATATTAACAGCTAAGAAAATTGAGGTCCAGGCAAGTTAAACCATTTGCCCTAGATGAAGTGACTTGCCAATATAATGAGTGGAAGAGCTGGATTTGAACCTAATCTAGCATACCTTCTATTTCACCATACTGCCTCCTAAGCATTTGCCAAACTTAGTTTGTTCATCTTTCCTACTAATCCTACTTTATATTCAGTCTTCATTGTTTCCATCAGTGGCATCAGCACTCGCATTCTACCCACTTGATCATGTTAAAAATTTTGAGTTCTTGGTTTTTCCCCTCCCCTTTACCTCTTACTAACCACTTGCCAAATCCTTTCCATAATAACTCAGTAATATCTCCACCAATTTCTCCTCTCTATATTCTACTACTACAACTACTTCAGTAAGGCTCTGATTAGCACCTTTTATATTGCTTCTAATTTTTCCTTTTATGTCATTTAATTTTCACTATCTACTCTCTTCAATACATTCTTCATACCATCATTATATTTATTTTTTTATTCATAGATCTAGTCTTGTCATTTCTCAACTTAAAAAACTATGGTAGATCTCTACTGGCACTAAAAAGTTCAAATTCTTTTCCCTCACATTTGACATGCTCCACAACCTCATCTTTTATGAGTCTCCTCTGTATAAAACCTGCTCCATCCAAAAAGGGTCATTATTTCCCAGGGGAACACTGGAAGACAGTTTAGTATTATTGAAAGGGATCTAGACTCAGTAGAATTGCTCATTAGCGCTGAGAGGAGGGAAGGAAAGAATATAAATTGTGTAACCACAGAAAAAAAATTCAAAATTAATTAACTAATTAAAAAATAAAATAGAATAAAGGGTTCTAGAGTTGGATTCAATAGAGATAGATTTAAACCCTATGTCTCCTACTTCCCTCCTATGTGTTCTTAGGTAGGCCACTTCATTTCCTTGAGTATCAGTTTCCTCTTCTATAAATTAAGAGGGTAGGACTAGCTGATATCTAGAGTCCCTTTACCTCTATATCTATGCTTATTAAAGAAACAACAACAATATGACAAAACAAAAAATGTTTTCTAGTAGCATGCCTTTTTGATTCCCTATATCTGGAATGTACTCTGTCTCTTTTTTAACTTTTTGAATTCATTTATCTTTTAAAACCAAACCAGAAATGCCATCTTATCCTTCCTTTTGTTCAGATGTCACTTAACACTTTGTTTTGTACCTCTCCTATCCTATTTTGTTAATTTTGTACAATTAGTATTATTTAGTCAAACAAGAAAGGATCATAAATATCAAGCAGGAAGTGACCTCAGAAGACATTTAGTCAAATGCCTTCATTTTTTCAGATGAAGAAACTGGGGCAAAGAAAGTCTAAATGATTTGCCAAAAGTAAGGCTCAGAGGTAGGATCTAAACACAGATCTTTGAACTCCAGAAAGGGTGCTTTTTCCATAGTTCCGTGTGTGTGTGTGAGTGTGTGTGTGTGTATAGACACACTTTCTTGTTACTAGACTATATGCTTCATGAGGGTAGGTATAAGTTTTATCTAAGCTCCCATCAGTAGCATAGTGCTTTGCTATGGTCACTTAAATGGTTGTTATAAATTGTTGAAATGAATGATAAAGACCTTTTATGTATGAATTTTTTAAATGTGTAGATGGGAAAAGAATTGGCCAAGTTGCATGTGTAAATATACAAACCTATGTATAAATAAATTCAGAGAGGTCACCTGAATTTTGGATGAGGCCTTTTCCTCATAAGAAACTATTTAGTAAAGTCATCATGCTCTTCCTTGGTATTTTCTGTCATTTCTCTGATTTGCTTCAGCAGATCCTTGTCTTAAGATCTGATGAACATGGACTTTCTGAGGTTCACTCTTTCATTCCTTCTTGACTAGATTTCTTTCTCCATCATGGACTAACAACCTTCTCATTCTGGAAGATTATTTTCCCCCTAGGACCCTTTCCTCTGATTGGTCAGTTCCTTCTGGACTCTCCATTTTAAGGAAGTGTCTAGGGCAGCCAGGTTCATTCTTTCATGCTGATGCTCTGGACTTCTTTCTTCACCATGCCCCTGTTTGGGTACCTTCTCCATCCCCCTACCCCTCCCATTTTTAGCTCCCCTTTATGTATTGCCTTCTTCCATTAGAATGTAAGTTTTGTTTGGGTAGAGACTTTCTTTTTCAATTAATTTATGTTTCTAGAACTTTGCATACTGCTTGATACATAATAAGCAATCAATAAATGCTTGTGGACTTGTCTTGACTCTGTGGGAAGAAACTTTAGAAGTATCCTAATCCAGTTTCCTCATTTTAGAGATGAAGAAAGTGAGACACAAAGAGGTTAAATGACTTTTTCTGGGTCCTACACCTAGTAAGAGACAGGATGAAGAATTTAATTCAGACTCCTTGATTCTAAATTCTGTATCCTTCTACTATTTCTCCCACATCTCTTTCTAATGAAATTTCTGCTATACACCATGCTGATCTGAAAGATTATTTTACTCTGATTTGGAGCTATTAGACTGAAATGATCAACTTATAGACTTCTTCTACACCTGGAAAACAGCTTTTTCCCTTAGACTCCATATCAAAATTTCATAGTCAGAATTGAGTTTCTGATTATTGTGGATCCCTACACAATCTGGTATATGTTACATTCCTATGCGTCCTGGGAAGAGTTACCATATGGGGGCATCTTGAGTCTGGCTTCCTGATGGGACAATTTTGGAGCACTTGCTGTACATCAGTAGTTAAGGCTCTGTTGTGCAGATCATTTCCAGACACAATCATCTTAGGCTAACGTGGGCTCTCATCAGAATATGGTTTGTATTAAGAACTATTCTGTGAAAAAGGAACCCAGTTCTAGGTTTATTAACAAGAAAAATCTGGGAAGCATTAGTGAGAAACTGGGACTAATGGGTCTGACAAAGAGGGATCATATAGGAATCCCAAGAGATAGGATTTAGTCCAAATATTAGTTTTGCCACCTCTTATGAGTGTAACCATAAGCAAATCGTATCATCTTTCTAGGCCACTTTTTTTTCTTATCTAGGAAATTATGGGGTTGGATTGTGACCTCTAAGTTTCTTTCCAACTCTACATCTACAATACTATTATCCTTAAAAAGAATTAATTTGCATACTCAGGGTTCTGTAGAATTCTGGCTGGTCTATTGTCTATCTGCTGTCCTTTGTGCATGTGTTAATTCTCTGTAGCATTTGATAAAGTAAGACATGATGATACTGATTAAGAAACATTTAAATTATGAATAAGGTGTACTTTTATTCTCATTCTTTCATTCATTTAACAAGTTATATTAAATACCTACTCTGAGCAGAATATTGTAATACAAACAAAGGAAGAGGCCAAATTTATATTAGACAAATCTCTGCCTTCATGAAAATTACAGATAATCATTTTATTGGGGGGAAACGGATCTGTGTGTTTTTTGAAAAATTGAGACAACACTTTGCTGAGACTGTCATTTTCATGTTGTTTTCAATAATGGTGACCTTGCTGCATTAGACACGTGTGCTTTATTAGTTTTTGGTTTTCTCTAGTTTTCTTGTTGTTTGGGGCTCTGTCTCTACAACCCCAAACATTCAGATGACAATTGGATTGTGCTATACATTATATGGGTTATTCCCCAGTCTTAAAATGTTTGGAATAGTCATATACACAAAACATCTGGTGGACTATCTTTCAGTCTCCATCTGGATGCTTGGAGTTATACAGAAACAGTTGTGCATGGGAAGTTGTAGAAGGAAAGGAAATTGAAAAAATAATTTAGTGAGAATTATATAATCGGGCCCAAAAGACCACATGCAAATGATTCATTACTTATTGTTTTTTCTTTAAATTTTGTTCTTTTCCCCCCTTCTTACCAATTTCATCAAAACTTCCCACTGTTTCTTTCTTAGATCTACTTAGAATTCAGTTCAGATTTTAGGTAATGAAGAATTGTCTGCTTAAAGTAGTGATTAACCGTCCATACTGAAAAGTCCACAGCAACAATTCCATGACAAAAACTAATTAAATGCCACTGACTTTTTATTTCTTTGATATTTAAATAAGGAAGCCATAAAATAGTTGCCTTGGGCTCTTCAAAATATTAGTCAACATAGATTTCTTTAAAATAAAAGTTGATGTCAAATCTTTATTTGTGCAAGAAAATGATGGCTACAGACAGCACATTTCTTTCTAATCTAGCTACATTTATGTATGTGTATAACTTATGTTGCAATATTTGCTGATGCTCAAGCATATGCAGAATCTGGAGACTGGAACCCAAAGTAGGAAATGCCATTTTTAAAATGACTTCAGTGATGACAATAGCTTCTCCTTATGTTAGAGAATAGTCTTTTGGCATTGAAAGCCATTACTAATCCTTGGCAAGGTGCTATAATTACTGGAGATTCAAATCTGATGACATGATATCTTTCCAAGAAGCCCAGTACATATTTATCCTGAGTTCAATATTTCAAATGAAATGTATATTCGAAAAGACCTAAGTTGAATTACG
This sequence comes from Gracilinanus agilis, assembly GCF_016433145.1. Taxonomy (NCBI): domain Eukaryota; kingdom Metazoa; phylum Chordata; class Mammalia; order Didelphimorphia; family Didelphidae; genus Gracilinanus; species Gracilinanus agilis. The sequence continues at coordinate 282,772,152 of NC_058133.1, forward strand.
CTATTCATTTCTTAACACTGAAGTGATGTACTTAAGGTGAAGAATGAGATAATACAGTTTCATTCATGACCATAGCTTGACATTTGCTGGAATTTTTATAGGATTTTTTTTCAGTAGAACAAAAGGAGAGGGTGCCTAGAGATTAGATTTTCACAAGATAAATGAAAAGAAAAGAAGATTATTGACATATTTATAAAATATTCACAGAGGAAAAAAGGAAAATCAGTAAGAAACAGAGACAAGGAGGACAGTTCTGAAAATCACACTGACCCATAAGTATAACAATATTCTTAGCAGCTCTTTTTGTGGTGTCAAAGAACTGGAAATTGAAGGAGTACTTCCCCTTGGACTATTACTGAACAACTTATTGTATATGAATGTAACAGAAAACTTCTGTGCCATAAGACAAAAGCAATTTCAGAGGAGTCTTGAAAGAACTTGTAGGAACAAATGCAAGTAAACAGAACCAGAAGAACAATTTATAAAATAACATTTTAAGAATTAATTTTGAAAAGACTTAAGCCCTCTGATTAGTACAATGACTAACCTTGGCTGCAGAGTACTGGCAATGAAGAACATTAACTACAATCCAATTGAGAAGTGATAGATTCAACATGGGCAATGAGGTATTATTATTATTATTATTTGCATAGTCAATATTTGCTTCACTATGCATATTTGTTACAAGGTTTAGTTTTCCTTGAGAAGGAGAGAAAATAAGTGCTTATTAATTAAAAAAAACCACAGTAGAGAATGGAAGGAAGGTAAGTGGGAAATACAAATAAAATAGTTTTGAAAACAATACTTTGAATTAGTTGGATACTGAGGGGGATAAATAAGTTGTATACTGTGAGGATTAGGAGCTGCATGTTTAATATTTTTCTATTTTGTTTTGTATATGGAAATAAATGCTCTTTTTATTTGATATTTCTTAAGTTCACAAATTAAAAACACTTACTAGGGTAAGAAGAATTATGGTGTAGTGATAACAGAATCAGATGAGAAACTAGAAAACTGGAGAAATAGAGTGGTAAACTGAATTTGTAACCACAGGATCTTGATTTGAACCTTGTCTCTGTGTGATGTTGGACAAGTCCCTTTCCTTCTCATTCTGAAAATAATGTGGTTAAAAATAGAGAAGGATAGGTAGGAGCGAAAAATAGACTTTCTTCAATAAAATTTAACTTAAAAATATTATTTTGGACCAAATTATCTCTAGGGGTCTCTAGTTCTAAATTTGTGATTCTATTCTCTGGGTAACCTATCTGAACCTATTAGACTCTTGAGGGTAAAGAATATATTTATTTATATTTATAATCATTCTGTGATTCTTAGTCTAAGCACTTTTATTTCACAGATTAGAAGAATTGCTATTGATTTCATAACTAATAAAATAAGAATATAATAACACATAACTTGTGCAATCATTTTCAGTCATGCTTGACCATTCAAAACCCCATTTGTAGTTTTCTAGACAAAGATACTGGAATGGTTTGTCACTTCCTCCTTCAGCTCAGTAAATGAGACAAACAGGGTTAAGTGACTTGACCAGGTCATCCAACCAGTAAGTGTCTGAGGCTAGATTTGAACTCCATGAGATGAGTCTTTCTGATTCCAGGTCCCACTCCATTCATTGCACCAACTAACTGCCTAATAGTATATACCAATACTCTATATTTACAGAGGTCTTATTTCAAGATATTCTTTCCTAATGAAACTTAAACTTAAAAAAAATAAACCATTGGGATTGCTTGTTTTAGAGAGAAGGACCATGCTATAATGCAAATAGCACTAGTTAGAAAAAATGGATCATAGTTCTGTCTCTACTACTACTGCCTATCTGACTATGAGCAAGTCAAGTAGTTTTTCTAAGCCCCAATTTTTCTCATCAAACAGGCAACGTCTTGCCTTGTCTTCCTTATAGATTTTCACAAAAGTCTGAGACAATATTTTTGAAAAAAATTAAAATTCAAAAGCTCCCTTGAAATAGAATTATTATTAGAAAAGAATTCTTTATTCATGAATACATGCCCTTGTAGTTATTTTAAATATGAGTATTCATTTCATTTAATATACAATTGGATTGCTTGTTTAATTGTATGTTACTCTTCAATAACAACATACATTCGTGTCAAATATCTCCTGTTTTTTACAAGGTCCATCCATTAAAAATGAGTAAAACTTTTTCCTTCTAGAATCCTTCTACTTACATAGTTCCTCATCCTTTTGTATCTATTTAAAAAAATAATTACTCTAATTGAACTTCCCATCAACTATTTTTTAAAAATCCTTACCGTCTGGCTTAGAATTGAGACTTGATTCCAAGGCAGAAAGTGAAAAGGACTAGGCAACTGGGGTTGTGACTTCCTCAGGGTCACCTAACTAGGAAATGTCTGAGGTCACGTTTGAACCCAAATCTCCAGGCTTGGCTCTATTGAACAACCCAGATGCTCCCCTTCAACCTTGAGAAAGAGCCTCCTATTTGGTCTTTCTACATCCAGTCTCTGCCCACTCTACACCTTACAAAAGAGGAATCTGACTATGTTATTCCATTACTCAAGAAGCTTCAGAGGCTCACTGTTATCTATCAGAATAAAATATAAACTCCCATGTTTGGTTTGGAAAATGCTTCAGAATCTGGCTCCTAGTGCTATCTTTCAAACTGATTGCATATTATTACTCCTCTTTGTGGCTTTTGCATTCCAGGCAAAGTGTCTTGCTTGCTCTTCCTTGTACATAACATTCTCTCTCCTATCTCCCTGTCTTTGTCCATACTAAACTCCCACGCCTGTTATGCACTCCCTTATTATCTCCTTATCTTAGGTATCAGATTCTTTCAAGGTTCAGGTGAAGTACCAACTCCTTCAGAAAGTCTTTCTTGATTTATACAGATATTAGAGACCCATGTATCAGTTTGTATTTATGCCATATATATCCTGTACTTAGTTACTTATGCTTATTTTGTTTCCTTCTATTAGAAAGTTAGTATCTTGTGGTCAAGTACTGTTTCACATCTGTATTGTAATTTTAGTACTTAACATTATACCTGGCACAAGGTAAATGCTTTTAAAATTTTGCTGATCAACTAATTCAGGTAAATGAAAAAAAGTTAAATGACCTACTCAAGAATACCTTTGCAAATGTGTCTACAGACAAAACAACACCTGCCACTCTTCCCCAGTTCTTACTATAAAAAGGCCATTCTGATATGAAAATGGAATTGAAGTGAAAATAGTAACTCAGTGAAAAGATACACAGGTTATTACTTTGACTGCAAAGGAAGATGTTAAAAAACCAAAAGAACCTAATGACTTAAGCATTATAATTTGGCTCCTATAGGGTTTTCCATCTTTAGACTGAGGTTTGCTAAATGCATAGAACAATGGTTTTATTTCTGAGTTGCACCCCCTACTGAGCTATCAGTCATTTTAGAAATGCAAAATGACATTGCCTTCACTTCTCTCTCTCTCTCTCTCTCTCTCTCTCTCTCTCTCTCTCTCTCTCTCTCTCCTCCCCTCCCCTCCTTCCCATTCTCTCCCTCCTTCCTTCCCCTTCCCTTCCTTCCCTTCCCTTCTTATCTTCCCTTCCCTTCCCTTCCTTCCTTTCTGTCTTAGAATCAACATCATTTCTAAAGCAAAAGAGTGGTATGGGCTAGGCGAGTGATGGGCAAACTAGGCCCTGGCCAGATGTGGCCCCTGAAATATTTTATCTGGCTGCCGGACATTATTCCTAATCTGGCGAATACAATGAGTAGGATACAATACAATGAAACTTCAAAAGAGTTGCCTTAGAAACAGACTGACAGATGAGCATTTCCTTTCCTTTGGCTCCTTCTTTAAAAAGTTTGCCCATCACTGGGCTAGGCAATGAGGTTAAGAGACTCTCCCAGATTAATACACCTAGGAAGTGTCTGAGGACAGATTTGAATCCAGGTCCTCCTGATTCCAGGCCTGGTGCTACCTAGCTGCCCCTCTTCATACATTTTAAACCATTTTTCAGTGATGTCCTAGGTTGTTTTAAACATTCGCTTTTTTTGTTTGATGGTAGGGGAATAAATAAACTAACCTCCATAGATCTCATCATTGCAGGTGTTATTCTGTCCAGAGATTTACTCTTATTGTGATAAACAGAAAACACTCCAAAGGGGAAAAATCGAGTAAAAAAGACAACTGAGGAGTCATAAACCAAAATTACAAGACTTGTAGGAGTTTACTGACATTGAAAAAAATTCACTCACAGGAAGATTTGAGTAACAGAGGAGAGAAGAGTAATCCTGCTACACACTTATTTAATAAATTCTAGCCACAGGTCTATAGACACATTGGGCTACTTCCTATTTGCCAAGATATAACACAAGACAGTGGCATAGAGAATACCTTTCAGTATCCATTATCAGATTACAATAATCATTGTTGAGATTTGAGATAGAGAGAGTAAGAGAAGGATTATTAGTGAAGTTGTTCTTTAGTCATTCAGTTGTTCTACTCTTAGTGACCCTATTTTTTGTTTGTTTTCAGTCAAAGATATTGTAGTGGTTTATCATTCACTTCTCTGGCTAATTTTAGATGAAGAGGCTGAGGTAAATAGGGTTAAGTGGTTTGCCGAGGATCACACAGCAAGTAAGTGTCTGAAGTCAGGTCTGAACTCAGGAAAATGAGTCTTCCTGACTCCAGGCCCAGCATTCTATCTTGGTGTCACCTAGCTGTCCCCTGAATTAAACCTTGAGATTTTATTTTAAAGAAGGCATGTACAGATGTAAACCCTAAGTGAAGTGGAGTTAAAGTGGCAATTTATCTAACAAATCTAATGAGGAGGAAAAAATGGGATTGGGGAAATGGTTACCTGGAGTTTTGTTGCTTCTTATGCCATCATTTCCTCCTCTGCATTTGTGAACCTACTTAAAACCAACTGTAGTGAAGGGTCATATTCATTCACACGTGCAGCATAGGATCAAGGAATGGAACTGCAGAGATATCAAAAGCCCCTCTATTCCATGTTTTCTTCCAAATATCAATCTAGTTTTATGCTGTGGAGCTGTAGCTGCAAATTCAAGTAGAAATGGATCCTGCTGGCAGCATATTGATTTAGAAAATCACAAATCAACCTTATCTATGTTTTATTTTATTTTATTTTTATTTATTTTTTAAACATTTCCCAATTGCATCTTAATCTTGATTTTTGCATATTAAGAGCTTTTGACCAACTGAGTGATTAGTTTACTAGAATTAAAAGCAATAGCATGACAGCTAGGTAGCACAGAGGGTAGTGTACTATACCTGGAGTAAGAAAGACTCATCTTTATGAACTCAAATCTGGCCTTGGACATTTAATAATTGTGTGATCCAGAGCCATTCACTTCATTCTTTTTGCCTCAGTTTCCTCATCTGTAAAATGAGCTGGAGAAGGAAATGGTAAACCACTCTGGTATCTTTGCCAAGAAAATCCCAAATCAGGCCACAAAAAATCAGACATGACTGAAATGACAAAATAACAACAGGAATAACAGCAAAAAGGCTGATATCATTTGGCAAGCATGGAGAGAAACAGAGAGAGTAATCACTGAAAAGTCAAGGAAGAGAGGAAGGAGGAGGAGTGAAGATGTCACTGGAATGAGGATAAAAAAATGAACCCTATTGAAAAAGATGCAACTTGGTAAAGTATAATAGAAAAGATAAACAACTTGGAGTGAGTAGACCTGGTAGGCATAAAATAGCCCAACTCTTGTTATTAACTGTGTGGTGGGGAAAAGCCATCAGACTATTGGACTCTTCGAAATATTCAGTTAAGAGATTTCATTTGTAAAATCAGAGGCTTGGACCAAACAGTTTCTGAGGCAACATGATATGGTAGAAGGCTCAGTGGATCTGATGTGAGATATGAGACACTTGGGAAGGTCAATTCACATCTTCAGTCCTTAGTTTTCTCCCCTGAAAAATAAGGGAGTTGGATCATGTGTTCTCTTAGGTACCTTCCAACTATAGATCCAATTATCCTCTGATGTCCTCTGATGCTAAGGCAAATTTTCCCCTAATACTTTAGGATTTGATTAACTCATAGTTGCTACAATCATTAAAAACGCCAATGTGGTCTAGTGGAACTGTAGATGAGATATGTGAATTCAAAACCCTGGCTGCTATGAATTAACTATGTTTTGCTAGAAAAACCATTAGTCTTCATTTCTCAGTTTCCCCATTTCAAAAATAAGGCAACTGGGATTAGATGATGTATAAGATTCTATCCAATGTTAACATTCTGTGATTCTATGAACTTTGGTAATAAAAAACAAAACCCAGTAGGGCTTTGTTATCATATTTTGACAGATGTTTGTTATCATCATATGTAATCAAGTTATCCCATACTCTGAAGGTCAGGAAGAATCCCTTAATGCCAGCCCTCAGTCTTTCTAGGGTTTAGCCTTCCCTGGATAGAAATATATTCAAATGTTTTCAGATGATAGACTTTTAAAGCTGCCATATTTTGCAGAAAAAATACCTTGTCCAAATAATTTTGATTGGGAGGGCCTCTTATCTAAGATATGAGGGAGATTTCCATTCAGAGTTCAGGAGGGAAGTATTTTCTTCATCAGGCACTGACAGTTATTTCCATAAATAGAAATGTCAGCAAGAGGGAAATAAAGAAACTGAATGGAATCCCAAATGAAAATGGAATTGAAAGCAGTGAACTAAGACTGGGGAGGGAGTAGGGATGTGAGGTGGGAAGGGAAGAAGAAAGGGAAACAGAAAACCTGGCCATATCAAAAGATACTGGCTCAACTATTGATAATATAGGAATTCTGAAGTTGTTGGGTTTTTTTTGCATTTTTGTTTATTAAATAATCATCAACAAATTATCCACACTGAGAATCACTTCCTATTATAAAAATAGTTTAAGAGCTGATAATGAGTTGTCCCACAATTTTTACTAATAACAACATTTTAACAAGTTATACTACATATCACAATGATCATGATTTGACCTATATACTATACTTGAAACTGTGAATCCATAATTGAGCTATTATTAATAACAGCAAATAAAACAATAATGCTTAAGTTCCTGGGATATTGCTTCTCATTCATTCATCTTTCTACTATCCTCCAGCCCCTCTGAAAAAACTATTCCAGGTTCAGGGTATTCAGTAGGTCAGTACATATTGAGAACTAAAGCTCATGAGTCCTAACCAATATATCAACTTTCAGTCCCCAGCCAGAGGACACACTGGCTCAAACAAAAGCAAACAGCAATAATCAAACAGCATAACAAAGAAAGGAAATTCAGAAATGCCTCAAGTAGAAGATGGCCTTTGAACTGAACTTTGGAAGAAGTTAGCAATTCTGAAAGGCGAAAACAAATGCTAACTGAAGAAGTCAAGGTAATTATCCTCCATCTTTTCTGCCTTTATTATATGTATATATATCAGCAGAAAAAATATGGACTCATAGTTTGGGTTATTGTATAGGTCAAGTCATGGCCGTATGTATGCTGTGACATAAAGTACATTTTGTTAAAATACTCCCTGGCATTGGAGCTGTATTTTGGCCAAGGGAAAAACATTCATGTCTCTTTTGTCACAACTTATGTGGTGCTTTACAGCTTAAAGTGTTTTTACCTATATTGTTTTATCAGTTCTTCACAAAAGCCTCATGGAATAACAATCAACCAATCAGTTAAGACTTACTAAGTGCCTACTATGTGCCAGATATGTTGCTAAGCACTTGAGGATACATAACAAGGCAAAAAATAATCCCCATCTTAAGGACTTTATAACCTAATGGTGAAACAACATGAAAATAAATATATACCAAGCAAGCTATGTGCAGAATAAGTAGGAGATGATTATCAGAGATAAGACACTAGAATTTAGAGGGGCTGGGAAATGCATCCCAAATAAGGTGAAATTTTGGGGGAAGAGATGTGTATGACCCTAATCTTATATATCCTAATTTGAAATTATAGAACTGCAAGACTAGAAGGATGGGGGCTGGGGAGGTCATTTATTCCAACTGCCTTATTTGACATAAGAAGAAAAGGAAGTCTACAGGGGTTAAGTTAATTTTGGTTCTCTAATGAATTGGATTTATGGACTTGTTCAAATCTTTTCACATTTCTGGGGTTCTTCTGCTATGCTTTCCTTCATATCATGTAGTAAGGATCATACTGGATAGTCTTGGGTATGGAGTCGGGAAAATTCATTTCTTGAGTTCAAATCTGGCCTCAGACATTTCCTAGCTAGGTTACTCTGAGCAGATCACTGCTTCAGTTTCCTCCTCTTTAAATAAGGTGGAGAAGGAAATGACAAACCACTCCAATATCTTTGCTAATAAAACTCCAAATGGGGTCAAAAAAGTTGGCTACAACTGAAACAATTGAACAATCAAAATAAGTGTAACATTCTTCTAAGATCTAAACCAGTAAAATGCATTTCCCCTTAAATTTTGCTCATGCTCATGGCAAAGTAAAGTTAATTTCACCTTAGTTTTTCCCCTCATTTTCTGGCTACTTTGCCTTAGACACTGCAACTTCTCCAAACCCCTTTGTTCAAACAGAATCTTCCAGAAATGAAACTCTTCAAACCAAATTGTTTCTTAAATAAATTCCATCTTGCCCTTTCCCTACTCTTGCCTTGTAACTCCCTGATTGATGCTGTGGAGACCAACGAATAAGCTCAGGAGCAGGGAGCATTAGGCAATATTAATGTTGAACTCAGTAGTGCTTTGTTTAAGTACCTTTGTGTGCGAAAGTTCTTATTTGTATTGGATAAAATGAGGCAAAATAAGTAACCGACACAAAAAATAAAATTCATGCAGAAATTAAAATGCAGAAAGAGTGAACTCAGAACATTCCCACAAGGAGAATATGGCCAGTCAGAAAGCAGAAGCATCTTCTAATTCCAACATCTTTCAAATTAATCCCTAAGATCAAATGGAACTGATCAAAAAAGCCTTTGTCTTCTTATGATTTTCATTCCTAGGATCCATAGGAAAATCATTCCTAGCCACAAGGAGATGAAATAAAAACTTAAGAATACTTTAGTTGCATTTCCCTCTTTTGTAACAAAGCATTCTATTTACATTATCTCATTTGACTCTTGCAATGACCCTATCGGGCAGGGAGAACAAGACTATCTCCATTGTGTAGATGAGAAATGATGAGGTTGGGGTAGGTAACTGGTACCCATTTCCTTCTGAGCTTTTCATATCTGTACCATCAGTTGCTTTCATATTACCAATGAATTTTCTTTTCAGATTTAAGGGGAAAAGAATAAGCATTTATATAATTTCTACTATGTGCAAGGCAGCATGCTAAATGCTTTACTAATATTGTCTCATTTGGTCTTCCCAACACCCCTGCAAAGGAGATTCTGTGACTATCTTCAATTTATAGTTGAAAGTGAAGCAGTCAGAGGTTAAGTGCCTTGTTCAGTGTCACAGAGATAGTAAGTGTCTGACGTGCATTTGACTATCACTCTCCCTTCCAGTTCCAAACACTATTAGTACTTGCATATACATAAAATATTTTGAGCCACCCCTCAGAGCCCCAAATTTTTGAAGCAGAGGTAAATTCAGTATTTTGAGAATATTGTAAGCAAACCAACAAACACAACCACTCTTTTGCTGCTTTGTAAGAGATCAGAGAGTCCCTTCAAGATCTAACTGTATGATCCAATAACATCCTTTATTTAAAAAAAGCAACACTACAACTATATAGAATAAGAGTCTAACAAATACTTTTACACATACACACTCAATGGGGCGTCACAATAACTCAGTGAAGTAGGTATTCTCTCTCCTGGGGCAGCTAAGTGGTGCAGTGAATACAGTGCCAGGCTTAGAGTCAAGAAAGGCTCCAATACATCTTCATGAACTTGAATACGGTCTCAGACACTAGCCATATGGCTCTGGGCAAATTACTTAACCCTATTTTCCTCAGTTTCCTCTTATATGAAATGAACTGGAAAAGGAAATGGCAAACCACTCCAGTATCGTTGCCAAGAAAATTCCAAATGGGGTCACAAAGAGTCAGACATGACTAAACAACAACTATGATCCTGCATTACAGGTGGAGAAACTGAGGAATAAAATATTTAATTCAGTTGCCCAAGGTTATCTGATTAGTGACTGATGGACATAGGAGAAGATTCAGGTTTTCTGAGTCATGCTCCAATTCTCTTTTCTACTCTCTCATGCTGCTTCTTACTGAAGGTAACACCTGTCAGAGGTTTGCTTTGCAGAAAACAAAAAATAAAACATTTATGAGACTTATGTTTTAAAAATAACCAGTCATTTTCAAGCTTACATTCCCAGTGCATACTTCTGCAGCGGCTCTGGGATTAGAGTGAGTTGGCATCTTTAGGTTCTTGAGACTGGCTTCTGGAAACTTTCAGCTTTCACATTGTAAATACCTGAATTATGAAGCTGGCATGCTTATTAAATGTTGATTGTATTCCCCACTTTTCCTTTTAGGTAGGGAAGAAGGTGTATAATGCCTTGTTAAAGAGTGCTAGCTTTGTGATAGCAGCCACAGAAGTAAACTAGGGTGGCTTTTCTCCCCCTTCTTTTTTTGGTTACAGGAGGTGTAAAAAATGGCTTCACATTCATAGAGGCACAGCTGCAATTACTTGGGCAATTCAGACAGCACACTCTGCTTTGGTTTGAATTATTCAGAATATTCAAGCAAGAATAAGGGTGCAGTTTGGCCTAGATTCCCCAGAATTGCACAGTCTCTTCTTTTTGCTGAGGGAACACTGCATAACTGATGACTGGGCAGCAGGTAAAGCAAGGTGTTGGAGGTCTGGGGAGATTAAAGTCAGGGCAAAGGGTGATGAGCATCACACCTAGAGATTAGTTATTCTTATAACAATTTTGGGGAAACTTCCTACAGTCTGACTCTGAAAGGACCTGGCTTCTTCCTATGGTGGGGATGTCTACATTTTTCAGACATAACCATAATGATTAGGAAAAGGAGTTGGGTTGGGTGAGTAAATGTGGATTTACTGAGGGGGACTGACCTTGGAGAATAGTACTAAGTCCCCTTGTTTATTGCATTAAGCAAATATGTGCTAGCCACATGAGGTCTGTAAGATAATATAAGTAATGGGGTCACCAGGGATATTAAAAATCAACTATGGGGTTTGTGGGAACACTCTCTGGGATGTAAGAGAGATTAAAACTGATCACTGAAGTCTTGTACAGCTACACCACTCCCAACTGGAAAAATAACAACCAACTGTCACTCTGGCCAGAGGCCTTGAATTAACTGACAAGGTAACAAGGTGAAATTGGGTTTTAATTAGAAACAACTAAAAGGAGGGATAGGAATGACTACTCTAAAATCTTAACATTTAATAACAAAACCCAAAGGGATAGGGAAGGACTTATTCACTACACTAATTTAAACTATCTAACTAACAAGGCCCAAGGAGCTATACTGGAGTCTCTGGGTTTCTGCCTCACACCTGGAACCTGCCAGGCTTGAGTACAGCTGGGGCTTTTGTGGCTTTGGGATTTCTCACTGCAATCCACTGATGATGTCTGGATGCCAGGAGCTACAGTTGTCTCAGGAACTAAGCAGTAAGGGTTTTGCTTGAAGCACTGTCCTCTTCTCTTGTTCTTTCCTTAAATGCCACACCACACAGGATCCCAGGGGAAAACAGGATGCAAGGTGTCCTTTGCTCTGAGTTCTCCCAGGCTGGCAACAGTTTTTGCCTACCACTAATGGAGTCCACACACAGAACACACATAGACTTCCTCCTCCTTCATTCCAACCTGGAATTCCCAGCTCCAGCTCCTTCCTGCTAGGTACTTCCTAATCAATATATAATCAATACCTAATAACTAGCTAATCTAATCTTACTCATAACAGGTCACAGATGAATTAAGATGCTAAGGGGAGCATATAAAGAAATTCTATAAACCAAGGCTCATCAATTTCTTTCTTGGATATATCTATCTTGTTTGCCCCTTCCCTTCTGTACCCCTTGCCAATTCCCTGGTGCAGGCCTTCAATCTCCCCTTAGGTTCTTTATACCTCAATTAATCCAATATGCCACTGCAGTCTTATTATTCTGAAAACATTTTTAATGCAACACACCACTCATTAAAATCCTATTTTCACATCCGGCATAAACTCTTCTGCTTGAGTTTAAGGTCTTTTATAATTAAGGCTTGTACCAAGCTTCCCACCTCATTGGATATAGACAATTTCTTCTCTAGTTTGAAGTATTCAGAATATTCAAGCAAAATAAGGGTACAGTTTGGCCTAGATGTCCCAGGTAAAGTTTCATACTGTCCCATAAGCATGTCATGGTCATCCTGATCTTCTCTCTCTATTATAAAAAGGGTAGGAGGGACTCTTTCATTACATAAACTAAAAGTTCAAGGTTTAAAATGTAAATACTTGATTATCATCATATTTTTTGTGTGACTGGGAGGATTGATAATTATTTAGTTTTACTTAAAGACTTAGATGGAGTTGGGATGGGCATTCCCTCTCCCTCACCAAGTAAGATCCCAAACCTATGTGATTCTTGTCTTTATGTGGTAATAATCCTCAAGTGCTGGAGACCCCTTTTGCTTCTTTTATTATTTTTATCATTATTTTGTGGTTATTAACTAGTTATTTTTCAGTTTTATCTAATTCTTCATGACCCTTTTTAAGGTTTCCTTGGCAAGATACTAGAGAATTTTTCTTTTCATTCATTTCCTTCTCCAGATCATTTGACAGATGAGGATTAAGTGACTTGCCAAGGTTTACATAGCTAGCCAGATTAGAATTCAGGAAGATGAATCTTCTTGAGAACAGGCCCAGCCAGAATCATCTCCTTTTCCTCTCCTACAGACACTTGATGACATCTTTTACATTCTTCAGCTGAATTACTGCAATAGAGTTGATATAGATGTGTTCAATCCTTTCAATAGTATGTCAGCTTGTCAGTTGCTGGACAAAGGCCTGCACATTAAGACTACTAAGAATTAAATTCATTTTTTAAATTGGTCTAAGAACTGTGTGATTCCTAGTTCCCCCAACTCTTTTTTTCTACTATTCTACTACCATCACTGTGAAAAAAGAAGAGGGGAGAGGACCTTTGCATATTTTTTCCCCTTTCTGGGTTACCATGGCAGAAGAATCTCCTACCTAGAGACTAACATTCTAGATTTGAACCTCTTTATAATTATATATGTATACACACACACACACACACACACATATATATATACATATATATATATATAATATGTATGTATCAGAAAACAGATATTCACTCAGTTAATAGGCTTATTTTGAAATCCTTTCTGACTTGATCTTTGTTGTTCAGTCATTTTTTATTAGTGTCTGACTCTTCATAACAATATTTGGGGTCACTTTAGAGATGAGGAAACTGAGGTAAAAAGACACTATAGTGGTTTGCCATTTCCTTCTCTACCTCATTTTACAGATGAAGAATGGAGGCAAATAGGGTTAAGTGACTTGGCTAGAGTTACACAGCTAGAAAGTGTCTGAGGTCAGATTTAAACTCAAGAAGATGAATTCTCTGGATTTCAGGTCTAGCATTCTTTTTATTTTACCACCTAGCTGTTCCTTCTAGTTTGACTAGGGTCAATCAGAACTTGTCCTCCCAATTCCACGTGAACTGGAATGACCTCCAGGAATCGATGCAGAGTGGAAGGAGCAGAACCAGGAGAATCTTATATACAGAGAAGGATATACTGTGGCACAATTGAACGTAATGGACTTTTCTACTAGCAGCAATGCAATGACCCAGGACAATTCTGAGGGACTTATGAGAAAGAAAACTATGCACATCCAAAGAAAGGACTGTGGGAGCAGAAATACAGAAGAAAAACAACTGCTTGATCACATGGTTCAATAGGGATATGATTGGGAATGTTGACTCTAAGTGATTGCCCTAATGCAGTATCAATAATATGGAAATAGGTCTTTATCAGTGACACATGTAAAACTCAGTGGAATTGTGCATGGCTACAGGAGGGGGGGTGGGAGGAGGAGAGGGAAAGAATATGAATCATGTTACCCTGGAAATTTTTTCTTAATTAATGAATAAAATGAAATTTATAAAAGAAGACAAAAGAAACAAAAGAAATTACACCTTTAAAAAAATAACGTGTCCTCCCCTGGCATAATTTTATAAAACCCAGAGTTGTCTTCACTTTAATTGTGAGAGTAGGAATTTGGGAAAGATAAAAAAGTTAATAAGCAAGCATAAAATATAGGTTAGTAACATGCTTCCTTGCTTTGAAAGGGGAAGTAGGAGCCCATTGGGCCTTAATTTAGGAAAGAACTCACCACTAATGTGAAAAGGATACAGGAAACAAAGCCAAACTCAAAAACTTCCCTATTTTGTCTTGTGTGAGATCAACACAACTGCTCGCTTGCAACTGGGGTGGCACACACTTGAAGCTGTGCCTTGAGATAGTTTAGTCATTATATCCAATGCTTCTCATTGTTTCAGATTTTTTTTGGCAAATCTTTTTATGGCTGACTTTGCATAAAGTAGCTCATTTCTAGTGATTCATTAATCAAAGTGTCATGGTATTTATGGACTGATTTATGGATCTTGAAATTTCTTGAGTTTCTGAATTGTCTCTCCTAAAAAGACAAATAGTAATAATAAAAGCAATAACAATAGTAGCAGGTATATGTCTTTGAATTTGCCAAATGCAATTGATATAAAAAATGCCAAATATAAAGTTGTGTACCCCTAGCTTGCGTCTGCAAAATGGCTAAAATCCAAAAATGGAATAAAAAGGTTTGTTATAGGCAATAACTATGCAAACTTAGATAGCAATATGTGGACCAAGAAGTACCTAAAATGTGTGAGTCATGCAAATGTGCCTGTAGTAATGGAAATATTTATAATGGTAATTAAAAACCAAGTCATTGACACCAGAAATGATAGGAATATTATTATTTTTTAAACCATTACCTTCTGTCTTAGAACCAATACTGGTTCTAAGATAGAAAATTGGCAAAGGCCAGGCCATGGGGGTTAAGTGACTTTCCCAGGGTCACACAGCTATGAAGTGTCTGAGGCCAGATTTGAACCCAGGACTTCCTGTCTCAAGGTCTGGCTCTTAATCCATTGAGCCACCCAGTTGTCCTCTAGCAATGCTATTTGTAAGGAGTCCAGACTTAGCAATCAGTAGAGACTGTGTGAAGAAATGCTAGAAATGGTTTGACACATTATTACAGGATACAGAAATTTAGAATATACTGAATATGTTGCAAGATGGGACTTGATGACTAGAATTATTCATTGCCTTTATCTCTTAAAGAGTGACAGGGGACAAACTCTCCTACTAAAAACTCAATCCTTAAAAATATCTCAGGTAATTTAACTAATAATGCAGTATTAGAATTAGACCATTATCATAGACTAAGATGTGGAATGAAAAGCTTTCAAAATATAGGGACCAAATTGAATAAATGAAAATCATGGCGGGGGGGGGGGGAAGGATCCTCTTTATCCTGTCTGCTGTGGAATTGTCCACAAATCCCTTTCTAGCTTGCCAACCAATACTCTTATTTGATTGCAAAAAGCAGTCAGTTTATTCAAGCATGCTTCATTTCATAGAATATTAAGAGACTCACAAACACACACACACACACACACACACACACACACACACACAGAATATTAACTGTTCCCAGGATTGTTTCTATCTTATTGTGCCAGTCACGTCAGTCATGTATGACTCTTCTGACCTCAAATGGGGCATTTGGGGCAAAGATACTGGATATTCTCCATTTCATTAAAAAATCCTTAACAGCATTAATTCTAAGACAGAAGAGTAGCAAGGGATAAACAATCAGGATTAAATTACTTCCCTGGGTCACATGACTTAGAAATATCTGGGGTCAAATTTGAACTCAGATCCTCCTGACTACAGGTCTGAAACTATCCAATGTGTTACCTAGTTTCCCCTTTCTTGAGCTTATTTTACATTTGAGAAAACTGAGGTGAAAAGGGTGAAGTGACTTGCTCAGGTCTCATAGCTAGTAAGTGTCTGAGGCCAGATTTGGATGTGGGAAGAAGAGTCTTCCTTTCTCCAAACCTGCCGTTCTATCCACCAGCTAGCTGCCTTTTTCTCTCTTAACTTCATTGATATATATATATATATATATGTACATATATATATATATATATATATGAACAAGAATTAGGAGTAGACCCTCCATATTTATATAAAACTTTTAAGTTATGCAAAACACTTTATATAATGATCTCATTTGAGCCTTAAAACTACTCTGTGAGGTATGTTATTATTTCCCTCATTTTATAAGTCAAGAGCATGAAACCCTGGGAGGTTGTCACTTGCCTATGATTACATAATAAATCAATTATGTGAAGCAGAATGTGAACTCAGGTCTTTAAACCTCATCATCCTGGACTCTCTCCATTAAGCCTTTCTGATCACTCGGAAGACCTTTCTTATCTCAAACAAACTCCCAGAAAATATTCAGATTTTTTTCCTTCCAGTACTTACACTCATAATAGACCATATTATCAAACACTGCTAGAGGTTCCACCTGAGAGAAATACTATATACCACTTAAAAATGCTTTGGGATAGAAATATTTCTACCTTGAACACCTTCTTACTGGCAAGTCTTTACACATTCAAGAAGAGAAAGTGCTTTGAGAGGGATAATTACGATGACAGGGTACATGGCTGAATAGCTAGGGCAAAGTATTTCAGATGACAGCTGAAAGGCTGGGAATTAAATGCATAAATAAAACAAGAAAGCTCCCATTGGTTGCTTCAATGGGAGAAAAGCAGGTAATTTTGTACTCATTACAATTTGACGGCACAACAATGAAATGCCTATATCACCCAATGCTGAGATGTTATTTGCTTGCTACCATAGTCATTGAGTTTGAGATTAAGAAACAGTAAGTTCTGATTTCCAATCTACTCTGTTTACTCATATGGATGCTTTTTCTGGGATTCAAGCTGATATAAAAGACCATTAGTATAATAATAGTAATAACAGTATGAGGATGATAATAATATTAATACCAATCTCTAAGGAGCCCAAGGAAATTCTACTGAAATTGTGCCATTAATCCTATCAACATTCCCATTAGGTAGACAGTGGCAGCTGTTATCATCTTCATTCTATTGCTGAGACAATTAGGTTCTGGATAAAACTACTATGGCATTGGGAAGGGGAAGGGGCCTTTTTTTTCAGTCATGTCTGTTTCTTTGTGACCTCATTTAAAGTTTTATTGGCAAAGCTACTGGAGTTGTTTGCCATTTCCTTAGCTAGTTCATTTTATAGATAAGGGTACTGAGATAAATAGGGTGAAGTGACTTGCCCAGAGTCACACAGCTATTAAGTGTCTGAGATTTGAACTCAGGAAGATGAGTCAGTATAGTGTAATTCATAGTATATAAGACTTAGTTACAGAAGGCTCGAGTTCTGGCTCAGGTTTCAACACTTATTACTCAGGCAAGACATTTCATGTGAGAGAAGAGACAACAGTGGGGAAAAAGTGTTGAATTTGCAGTCAGAAGGCTTTGGTTCAATACTATCTCTGACACTTACTAGCTATGTGACTTTGGACAAGTCATTAAATCTCCTTGGTCCTTAGTCCCTACATTTATAAAATGAAGAGGTTGTTCTACATACTTCCCAATGTCATTTTCTTGCTCCAAATTTGTGATCTTGTAACCATTTAAAGATCCAGCTTTTCTCATCAGAACACAGTGGGCATCGAGCTGGGTGAATTCTGAGAAACCTGGAGTACAGATCAATTTTTACCTAAATTTCACATCTCTCCAAGTTTTTACTACTGTACACAATGAGTGCCTAACAAAGATTGCTTTCATTCTGTGATTCTGGCTACAGCTAGAAGTTATCTTCCTTCTTGGACCTTTCACTGATGGTTTATTTATATATATTCCACCACAGTGTCTTAATTCTCTTTAGTACAAAATTCCTGTAAATAGCATTACAATCAAAGATCAAGTGATTCAGGGCAAAGGTCTCATTGTAAAGAATAAAGGATGGAATCTAACTCCTGGCCCAAATCCTGTTCTTGACTTCAATTTTAACCAAACCAGATTAAAGTACCTATTTCTCTGTTCCCTTATTACCCTTTAGCAACTAATTCTATCTGTTGCTTAGCAAAGTTTCCCCTATGAAAGCCTTTTTCCCAGTGATGTGGGGTGTGAAACATCTCTACGCTATTTCTATTTTTCATTTACAAACTAGACCTGAGTCGTCTTGATAAAATAACTTCAATTTCCTGTTCTGCTTACCATGAAGCAATGTAACAGTATGGCATGGAGCCATGTAACAGTTGATAAACTAGGGAAAAAGACAAGGTAACCCCTAAATTCTCTTTTAGTTCTGAATCTATGATCTATTAGTGATCAAAAGTAATGAGAAGTATTTCAAGTTGGATTAGGCAGTACATAGGCAGGGAGAGGTGGTTATCAAGGATCTGTTAGAAGGGCATGGGTTGCTTCTCTTTTTTAGAGGAGAAGATAGATAGGAACTTCAGAATTGGAAAAACTAGAGTTTTGCTTTTCCCCTTTAAGGGACAATAATGGCTGGGGTAGATAACTGATAGGAATTAAATGAGAGTTATACTTGGATTCTAGTTTATATGGAAAGAATACTTATTATCTAGTCAGAAGAGCTAAGTTTAAACCCGACTTTTGATGTTTACTAACTGTGTGACCTTTAGCCAGTAACTTAACCATCTTGGACTTCATTTTCTTCACCTATAAAATGAGTGGGTTTCAGGTAGGTAGGTGGCTCAGTGGATATAGCACCAGGGCTAGAGTTGAGAGAACTTGGTGGTATCAGACATTTCCTAGCTGTGTGAGCATGGGCAAGTCACTTAACCCCAATTTCCTAGCTCTTGCCCTTTTGTACAAAGCTGTAACTAAGACAAAAAGTAAAGTTTTAAAAAATTAAAATGCGTAGTTTTGACTAGATGGTTTCTGATGTGCTTTCTAGTTCTAGATCCATGATCCTATGACCTTCTTTTCTTCCTTCCCCTTCCATGATCTTTAGCTGCCCAGTTCCTTCTTGCCTCCATTATGTCACCCTTTTCCAAACTGCATTTCCCTGTAAAGTCTGTAAAGTAAAGGATGTTTTAAGTGATTTTTGAAAGAGGAATGGTATGAAGTTGTTTAATTCTTTTCTAATTTTTCTAGGTTATAGTGAAAACCTGCAACAGAATTGTAAAGAATTTTCTTCCCTCCACAATACTCCTTAATCAGGAAGAGAAGCCTTTGCAGAATGAACATTTGAGTATATTCAGCTGAGCTGTAACATGAATGGGCAGGTGATTTCCTAACTAGCTCAGAGTATGTTTAGAATACAGAATGAATGAATGAGATACATCTAGAAAATATGATTATGCCCATTCGAGATCAATGTGTGATTATATTTTGAGGAAAGAAATATTCTAGTTTTGTGTTATTTTATTTATTTTTTATTTTTTTTGAAACCCTTACCTTCTGACTTGGAGTCAATACTTTTTTTGGCTCCAAGGCAGAAGAGTGGAAAGGGCTAGGCAATGGGGGTTAAGTGACTTGCCCAGGGTCACACAACTGGGAAGTTTCTGAGGCCAGATTTGAATCCAGGACCTCCTGTCTCTAGACTTGGCTCTTGAGCCACTGAGCTACCCAGCTGCCCCCTTTTGTGTTATTTTAAAAATATTTTATTAAAAAAATTATCCAGGGCTTAGGGAATAGGACAAGGATACGGCAAGGAACTGTTGGCTTAAGATTATCTGGTAAGGATAGATGTTACCTACTCTATGTGATATAATTTACTCAATTTTCTTTTAGATGTTACAGAATACAAATAACGAGCTCCTATGGGAACACTATACTGGGTGTCATCGAATAAATATCTAAACAAAAAGAAAGGAGGGCCAGTCATTTGGAAAGAGCAACATGTAACCAGTGGACTGGAGATGTATTTCATTGGTAGACTTAAAAAATCAAGGAAATGAGAGGAAGATTCCCAACACATTGTGCAGATACTCTGGAATAAAATTAGGGGAGGAAATATATGGCAGTGATGGATGAGGTGTGATATGTAACAGGGGCGGGAATATCCATATGAACTTGAGGTCGCAGTAGTATTACAGTATTAGTTTGAAAGAAGTAGTATGATTAGGAGACATAAGGAACTGATGGTGGGAACATTTTAACATAAAGATGCCTAACTGTGGGTGGTGGTGGGGAAGTCAATGGCTTTACAATTATATGCCAAAAGGTAGGTCCAAGAATCAGGGGATAATATGATTTCTGAGTGATCCTTTTCCATGTTTTCTCACAAATCTTCCTGAGAAGACCTATCCAAAGTGCTGAAGACTTTCTTGATAGTAACTAGAAGAAGAGTGATAATACTCTACTCTGCCATTGTCAGATCATATCTTAAGTATCATATTTATTTACAGGATCCATGTCTTCATGCCAGCATGGCATGGTGAGTAGGGGACTGGATTCAGAGCCAGGATGTCCTGGGTAAAAGGCCTGTTTCTCACATGGACTTTCTGTTTGATGCTGAGTAAGTCATTTAACTTCTCAATGTCCTAGGCTACACATTAAAACTAGAATTAAAGCTAGAATATGAAAGTTGTTGACCTGATTTCATTGAGGGAGTTTCTTCATCTGGGAATTCTCCATTTGAATAAACTCATTGGTGTAGCCCCTATCCCTATTATTATCTGATTAACATTTAAGAAGGGCCAGCAAGAAAGTGGAATATATCCAAAGAACAGAGAGCAGGAAAGTAAGGGATCTCAAGAAAATCATTTGATAGAATCCTATCAGAATGATTTTCTTGAGATCCCTTACTTTCCTGCTCTCTGTACAACTTATGCTGGTGATGGCAAACCTATCACACATAGCCATTTTCGATGACACGCGACCTCATACAGAGAAGTATGGGGCTACATGCCAAAGATGAAACATTTGCTGTAGTGTAGTGTAGACACTCTATGCACTATAGATGACAATTCTACCTATATTAATTTACCTATTTTGGTTTATTAAATATAGTTATATATTATAATTATACATTTTTATTATTTAAACTGTAAATATCACAAAATCATGGTGTTTTTTTCCTTGAAGTGACACACTACCTGAGTTATGCTTGTTTTTTTGGAGAATTTTGACCCACCAAGCTCAAAAGGTTGCCCATCACTGACCTATGATTTAAAGCTCCTTTATACAAGACTTCCCTAATTGGAGGAGGCTGATTATTTAATACTCTATCCCCCCTCTTGGGGGAGGCATTTGGCAAGAGTTTGGAAGAAGAGTGATCCTAGTCCTCTGGCTTCCATCTTTTAGAGACAGAAAATATATAGTCCCAGTTTCTTCTCAGAAACCTGGCTGATCAGTTGAAAACTTCATGATTCACAGTCTTGGAACCTCACTGGGACAATAATGGTGTCAGAGAGAGAAGAATTTCCTGAAGCAAATTTAGGATCATTAAATGTACTATACCATTTCCCAGAAGTGATGAAATCCAATCTTCTCCACCTATTCAAATATGGACCCAGATCATAACCAATTTTCAGGGCCTATGCAAGTTACTGATAGACTTTCTACCCAGCTTCAAGTCAAATTATGAGCTTAATAGACATTTTCCCCATGATATTTCTCCACCCATGTGTACAATTAAAAATATTTTATTTCAATCTATAGATTTTATGAAGTAGTCTTTGTAATGAGTTAATTGTTATTCAGTCATATCAGTCACGTCTGACTCTGTGACCCCATTTTGAGTTTTCTTGGCAAAGATATTGTGTGATTTCCTTCTCCATTTCATTTTATAGATAAGGAACTGAGGCAAATAGGGTTAAGTGACTCACTCAGAGCCACAATGTCCAAGGCCAGATTTGAACTCAGAGAGATGAGTCTTTCTGACGCTAGGCCTAGCACTCTATGCACTATGCTGGGCTTCAATTTAGTTAGAATAAAGTTGTCTGAGGAGGGCAATATTTTTTTTGGATGTTATACGAGGTATCTTGTGGGGTTATAAGATTGATAACAAGTGACTTTTTATATTTATATGTAAATGTATACTTTCTATTGTATATACAAATACACTTTATATTTTTACAAATATAGAACTCTTTATTAAAAGAACTAAATTTTACCATTATTATCAAACTGTATTTAATGACACACAAAGGGCAAATTTTTATAAAAATGAAGTCTAAGATATAAATTTGATAATATTCTCTTTTAAACTGCTATAATTCATAACTTAATTTAAGCCCAATGGAAACTTGAAAATTGATTAGAAAGTTTCTTTCTCTGGACTAACTCACAGGGATCTTTATTTTGGGTTCACTGTCCTGCCCTTGTTTTTTCCTTACTATTTAGACTGTTGGTATTAAAATGCCTCTGGGCTGTCTTCCTTGACACTAAAACTTTGTTCTAGCACAGTCTATGAAAACATTCTGTATTCCCTTAATTCAGAACTCAGAGAGTGAGCAGACTGACAACACCACTGTCCAAGGGATTATAAACTCACAGAATCATAAATCTTGAGCCAGGAGGGACCTCAGAGATCATTAAATCCTCATATTACTCTCCATTTTATAGAAAAAGAAACAGAAGCCCAGAGAGTTTAAGTTATTTGCCCAAGTTCACACTTGGGTAACAATCATCAGAGGTGGGTTTTGAATCCAGTATTCTTTCTGTTGTACCATGCTGCCTCCTTCATGTACACATGCTGAATTGCCATTGGAGTTTGGAATATCTAATTTCACACCAATTTCTCTTACTATCCATGCTGGGCTAGAATTCAACAGCTTTAAGGGAACAAAGAACTGGACTGTTCCACAGTTTCAGCTGGTTATATGAATGCACTAAAGGTGGGAGTGGAGTGGAGAAAGAGATTTGGGAGCAAGAACAAGTTCTGACCAGGGAGAACAGTCTAGAAATTAAATAGACAGTTACAGAAAAAAAAAAGACTCCAGAGTGGACAGAATTGGAGACAGGCAAAGGATGTCCAGGTTGAAGATGAGTAAGACTTTATAGAAAAAAGTTTTGCAGGTGGATGGAAAATGAAGGATTTTTTTTATATCAGAGTATCAAAATATAAGACCAACCATGGTTGTAATCAGGTTTTACATAAAGAAGAGCAATCTATGTAACATTCAGTGCCACCAGTTGGAGATCCACATAGTGACGTTAAGAAACCTTTATTTCTGGGTAACTAAGTGGTTTAGTAGTTAGAAAGCTAGTCCTAGAGATAGGAGGTCCTGGGTTCAAATATGGCCTCAGATACTTCCTAGTTGTGTGACCCTGGACAAATCACTTAACCCCAGTTTCATAGTCTTCATCTTGGAACTGATATTTAGTATCAATTTGAAGACAGAAAGTAAGGTTTATTTTTTTTAAAGAAACCTTTAAATCATCCTCCCATCATCTTCAATAAAAGTTTTAATCCACAGTAGCTGCAATGTGCCACTTATGACTGGAACTGGGACTTGATCAGCAATTTCATCGGAAAGGGAGACACTGGATGAGGGAAGCTGTTCTATCAATGTACTTTCTCTGCTGTTATAGTCTGCTGTTACAGTCTTAGTGAGTTACCTAAGGGACTGAGAGTTTAAATGTCTTGCCCAAGGTTAGCCATTATCTGCCATAAGTGAGTTTTGAATCCATGCCTTTTCTGGTCTCCAAGGCCCCCATTCTTTTCACTATCCCACACTGGTAATTCTGTTGGTCAATAAAGTCATTTTCAATATACCTCCTTCCTTGTAGTTAGCAGAGTAGGAAGTCTGAAACAGCACTTAGATCTGTGAAAGGTGGATAAATAAGGGGTAATCAAGTCCCTTCCTTGTGTTTTCTGCTGCCCAGTGGGAAGTTTTGGCACACTAGTATAATATCTATTTGTACCACTTAACGGGAAGATCTTAAAATTTATCTTTCCAGGTTTCAAGTCATTCCCTCTAATTGCCCAGCATTCTCACTCCCCTACAGCCAAAACAGAGAGATTAGTCACATATGGCATGTCCGTGCTGCAGTACACAAACCCCCCTGTGATTCTTTTTCCCAATCAAAAGGAGGTAACCTTAATGCCCACTTTTAAAGAACAGAAAAAGAACTCTACTTCCAATAGCTATTTCCAGTAATTTGCCTCCAGCTAAGCATTTTCTAAATTTTATATACAATGGTCCCATTGCACTTCTTTAATAACCCCAAAAAATTACTCCAAACTCTCTAAGACAAAATGCATTCTCAAAAACGTGTTTTTTTTCTCCAAAAAAATCAAGGGTCCTTATATTTTGAAATGAAATTAGACATGGCTTCTGAACATAAATTTAACTAGTTTCATCACAGGGAAGACATTATCAAGTTAAGTTCTTTATATGCTGAAGATTCTAATTAGCAGAGTGAATTTCTTTTCATAAATCAGTGAACTGATACACCCTAGGGAAACATAACATACACGTTCATTTTGTTGATTTGATATTCATTTGATGTCAGACTTCTTTTCTAATACTTGTAATAAATAGGAGGCAATATACTTACATATTGTTAACCCATAGATGAGACAAGCAATGAAACAATTAATTGATACAGAGGAAAAGAAAAAGAACCAGGAGTACAGTTTGTACAGAGCAACAATATTGCAAAAAGAGCTAATTATGAAAGATTTAAGAAGTCTGATCAATGCAGAGGGCTCCAGAGGACTGATAATGGAACATCCTATAGAGCTTCTGGAAGATATATGATGAATTCAAGACACAGAATGGAACATACATTTTTGAGCATGTAAAATGTGGAAATTTATTTTATTTGACTGTGTATTTAAAAAAAACACACCTTGCCTTCCCTCTTAGAGCCAATATTAAGTATCAGTTCCAGACACTAATACTAGGTATCAATAAGAGAATAATAAGGGCTAAGTATTTGGATTTAAGTCATTTGCTCAGGGTCACACAGGTAGGAAGTATCTGAGGTCATATTTGAATCCGAGACTTCTATCTCCAGGCATGGTTCTCTATCCATTAAGCTAACTAGCTTCCCCTTGACTGTATTTAATAAAAATATTTTCTTTTCCCATTTATTTCATATTATAAGAGAAGAACAAGGAGAAAATAAATGCTTGTTAATTGAAAAGAAAATGAAAATGTAAAAAATGAATACTACTCTGTAAAAAAAAATAGGAGAGGAAGCTCATGTTACAGAAGTCTGAATCTACATCCCAAAATGGAAATAGAAAGAAGACTCAGCATTACATTTTTCAAGTTTGTATCATTCTGTTACAGGCTAGTAAATAACTTGTACCTTATAACCAGCAAGAGAGAAAGCCTAATCTTCCTTACCAATTGCAAATTCTTTGGAGTTGCAGGAGTCTTCTGAAATTCTAGAATTTTCTTCAGACATAAACCTGTGAGATCACTAAGGGCAGGTGTATAATTCTAACAATTGTGCTTTTTACCTGATTTCCCAACCATGAGACTAGATACTGCAAATCAGAGGAGAGGAATAGAAAGAGTCAAAGGATGTTTATCTGAGAGGCACAGTCAAAATAGCTGACTTTTATTTGTTTTGCATCATAGCAACTGAGAAAATAGAAAATTTATAAAGTGGTATTATAGTTAAAAACAAAACAAAAATTTAAAATCCCAAACAACAAAAATAAAAACTCTCAGCAACTTAGGTCACCTAGTGAAAGGGTAAAAGCTCTGTACACTTGAGTCAACCCTAAGAATAACGCACAAAAAGTAATGATTGCAATTTAACCCAGAATTATGATCAAGTGACTTCTCCATTCAATAAACTCCAATGGTTTCCTGTTGCCATCAAGGTCAAATAAAAAATGCTCTGTTTGGTATTCAAGTCCTTCATAGTCTAACTTCATAGTCTCTCTTACCTTTCCAGTCTTCTTATACCTTACTCCTTCCCAAGTACTTTTCCATCCAACTGATATTGATCTCTTGCTTTTCCTTTGAACAAGATACTCCTTTTCTCCAGCCCTGGGCAATTTCTTTGGCTGTCCATCTTTCCTAGAAAACTCTCACTCTTCTATTCTAACTAAGCCTTTAACTGGAAGCCTTCCCCTACTCCTAGTTCTCTGGATTCCAGTAATGGAGGGAAATGGTTAATGATTCCTAATTGTCTTATATAAAGCTTGTTTTGGATATCTTTGTTTGCATATTATCTTCCCAATCAAGTTGCAAACTCCTTGAGGGCACAGATTGTCTTCTTCCTCTTTTTTGTATCCCCATTGTGATTGGCACACAGTAGATACTTAATAAGTTTTATTTATTTATTTTATTATTTGATTTGTTTTATTGATTGACCCAGAGTATTCAAGAAAGAATTAAAATACTGTCAGTATATTCATTTAAGAAGTCAGGGAAATGTATACAGATGAGAAAGGTAGCCATATTTTTAAAATTGATGCTTAACATAATATTCATTTATTTGTAAATAAACTTTAAAAGAATGCTAGGTGTAGGGAGCACTGGTCTTGGGAGTCAGAAAGAATTGAGTTCCAATTAATTGTGCCTCAGTCATTTACCAGCTCTGTGACTTTGAGTAAGCCACTTAATTTCTCCCAGCCTTAGGCTCCTCATCTGGGGGGAAAAAGCATCTAGGTGGCTCAGTATGTAGAGAGCTAGGCCTAAAGATAAAAGGTCCTGGGTTCAAATTTGACTTCAGAATCTTTCTAGTTATGTGTCCCTGGGCAAGTCATTTAACCCCCTTTGTCTAGTCCTTACCAGCTCTTCTGCCTTGGAAACCATTACTTAGTATTAATTCCAACACAGGAAGCAATGGTTTAAAAAATAATTGCACCTATCTCACCAAGTTATTAAGATCAAATGGGATAAGATATGCAAAGCACTGTGTAGACCTTAAAGTCAGGTATATGCTGTAGCTATAATTATCATTATTAAATGAACTTATAAAGAATACTTCATTTCCTAATGATTCTAGATAAATGTTGTGGCATAGTATAACAGAGTCAAGGAAAGATTCTCCAGGTTTTGTAGAAATAGCTGGAGATTCAGCAAGGCAAGATACCAGGCTTGCTTGCAATAGATTAGGAAGATGGAAGGGCCTGTAAACTAGAGGATTTGTAGTTAAAAGATCTGGGTTTGAATTCTGAATGTTAGTTTCTTGCCATGTGACTTTGAGTACGACCCTTAACTTCTTAGAGTCTGAGTTCTCTGACTGCAAAAATGTGAGAGTTGTACCAGTTGCTCCCTTTTAGCCTCATCCAACTCTAAATACGTGATCCAATGATTATTTGGGTTTGATTCCTGTCTCTGACACATATTATCTTTTTGACCTGAGAGGAAGTCACTTAACCTGGGTCCTTAGGCAATTCTTTAAAATTTTTAATTGTGTATGAGTTTCTGATGAGGATTTATGGAGATTGTATCCACTCTCAAAATTCTCTAAACCAACGAAATGGCAAGTTTTGACCAAAAAAAAGTAAAACTTTAGAAGTAGCACTTTCACAAATGTTACCATTATGAGGCAATAACTTAATTGAGCAGAATATAATATTTGAAAGTCATAATAATGACACTGAATCATTAAGAAAAAAGCATCATTAAGTTTATTTAGGGGCAGTTAGTTGGAGGAATAAATAGAGTGCCATTAGGAGTTCAGTTCTGGCCTCAGACACTTATTATCTGTGTGAACCTGAGTCAGTCACTTTACCTTGTTTGTCTCAGTTTTCTCATCTGTATAATGAACTGGAGAAGGAAATGGCAAACCACTCCGGATCCTTTGCCAAGAAAACTCCAAATGGAGTCACAAAGAATTGTACACAACTGAAATGACTTATCAAAAACAACAGTAAAAAGTTTGTTTAGACATATAACTAGGAATAAGGAAGGTAGGCAGTTATTTAAGAAATAACAAGCAAAAGGGCATGATGGAGGATTATTTTTAATTTTCCTATTTATAATTATACTTTTTAATGATGGACAATTCTACTCTTCCTGGTAAGTAAATATTCCTTTGGAAAAGACGCAAATTACAGATTATAGTGACTGCTCCAACTCATGTCAGTTCACCAAGCATCTATGAAATATAGTTTAAATGAGGGATAGTGATTAAATCTATGCATTTAAAAGGGAATTCTCAGGTGTGGAGATCACCTGCAGCAATGAAAGTCAGCACCTTTCCTGCAGTTTAAGATCTGAGATATTGCTTAGAACCCTGAGAGTTTAAGTGACTTACCCAGAGACCCAGAGACTGTAGGAGTCAAGTCAGACATGGGACTTTAACTTAGGTCTTCTTAGCTTTATAGCTGGGCTCTCTATCCTCTAAGCCACATTGTTTCTTTTCTTTCCTGAATGATCACTCTGCTAGAGAGTGACACACAAATGGAACAATTTTCAACATTTGTCTGAAGCTTGGATACCTCATTAAAACTCTACTTTGTTCATTATGTTGATGTTGTTTCTTGAACATTATATGTGCAAAGGAGCCTATTTATATACATAACCAGGAAAACCTGGGTTCAAATTCAACCCCTAAAACGTATCTGCTAAAGCTATAGTCTTTCTTCTGCTCCTAAGCTATTTGGGGAGGTAGTCTAGTGGGGTGGAAAGATAGTCAAACTTGGAGTCCCAGACCCTTAGGTTTGCATCTTGATTCTGCCACTTAAAACCTCTGTGACTGAGGGGCAATTAGTTAATGAAGATGATACATGGTTGGGTCTGGAGTCAGGAAGACCTGAGCTTTGGACACTTGCTGGTTACATGACCCTGGACAAGTCCTTTAACCCTCTTTGCCTCAGTTTTCTCATATTTAAAATGAGAAGAGTTGGAAATAACAAACCATGCTGGTATCTTTGCTAAGAAAACCTCAAATGGGGTTAGGTAGAGTTGGACACAACTGAAATCACTGCACAACAACCTGTGTTTCTGAACAAGTCATTTAACCTCTTTGGGTTTCTGTATCCCTATGTGGAGGTGTTGGATTTGGGAGTTGATGACTTCTCTGATCTATTCTAGTTCTAGATTTGCAGTTCTATGTGACCACAGGCAAGTTGTTTACCTTCCCTGAGTTTAAATTTCCTCATCTGTAAACTGGGGATAATAATATCTGTGACAACAACTGCAAAAGGTTGTTATGAAACTCACATGAAAATTTTGCAAAGCATTTTGCAAACTTTAAGGCACTATATAAATGCTAACTATAATTATGATGATTACATTTTAATGAGTTTATTGAATCATTTGAGAAGGCAGGAAAGTGTGACCCATTTTTGACAGATTTCCATCAAAATCATTTTTAAAAATATGCTTATGAGAAAAAATGTAATTATCTAGAAAAATCACTTAGAACACCTCACTGTTCAATATTTATTCATTACAAACACAAGTATTTTACATTCAGAGGCATTTTAATTTATGCTTATATGAAACCTCTTTAGACCTTGGGAATCTGAAGAAAAAAGTGTTCTAAGCACTCACAATTAGAGCTAATAATTATGTAATACTTTAGCAGTTTCTTTTAAAAATTTTAAAACTAGTTTATTTTTAACAGTCATTTTAAAAAATTTTGAGCTTCAAATTTTCTTCTTTGCTTCAGCCTCTCCCCCACCAATTGAGAAGGCAGTGCTCTAGTCTTTATAAAGAATGCTTTACATATGTACTGGATCTTCAAAACAGTTCAATTTGGCCAACATGATGTGAGTTTTTCCTAGTTCTCTTCCTTCTTCTATGAACATTTCTTTCTTTTTCTATCTCTTACTTTGAGTTATCATTCACAAAACATCCTTTACCTTTGGGTATAACCTTGGGCTTTGTCCTGGGACCTCTACTCTTCTCTTTTGACCCTTTATCTCTTGGTGATCTCAATAGCTCTTATGATTTTAAATATCACCTCTCGGTGGATGACCTCCAAATGCTCTATTCTCTCTCTGACTTTTGTTCCACACTAACAACTGCTTACTGAACATTTCCATTTGTACATCCTGTAAGATACACACAAAATGTTTAAAATGGAACGTGTCTTCCCCCTTAAACATGCCCTGCCTCAAAATTTCACTATTTTTTTGAAGATATATTAGCTTCTAGACACAGGGTTGTTACTTCAGAACCCTCATCAACTCTTTGTTCTCATGGTGGCCTTTCTATATCCAATTAGTTGCCACATCTTGCCAATTCTACCTCCACATCTGTTGGACCCCTCCATTTCTCTTTACTTGCATGATCATCAACCTAGTTTAAATTCCCATAACCTTTCTTCTGGATTGCCATAAATGTCTCCTGATTGGTTTATCTTCTTCCACTTTCTTCCTTCTCCAATCCATCTTCTATTCTACTGTCAACATGATATTTCTAAAGGGAAGAACTGTGCTACTCCCAAAAGAAGCAGTGACTCCCTATTAACTCTAGGAGAAAATACTTTTATTTTTTTATGGCATTTTAGCTCTTCACTATCTGACTTCACTCTATCCAGACTTATCCACTTTCCAGGCTTAACATTACTCATTTTCATCCAATCTATGTTCTAGTCAAAATGGCCTATTTGCTATTCCTGCAGCTTATGACTCCATTTCACACTCCCATGCTATCACATAGGTTGTCTCACATGCTTGAAATTCACTCCCTACTTATCACCACCTTTTAGAATTCTTAGCTTACTTCCAAGGGCTTGATGCATGGGCCACCCCCTATGTATGAGTAGTCTTTCCTGACCCCTCTAGTGTTGGTGCTCTCTTCTTAGTCAAATCACATTGTCTTTACTAATTGGTACAAATGTTGTTCCTTCTCTTGCCCCAAAGCACCTTGAGGAAAGTCATTGTCTTTCATTTTATCATTCTGTTCCCAGTGCCTGTTATAGTACCTTCTACAAAGAAGGTGTTGAATTGAGGAAAGTACTAAGAATATTCTTAACCATGTCTTGCAGGTAAAGAAACTGAAGTCCAGGCTTCAGTGAATTGCCCTTGGTCATGCAGTCTGATGTCTAGCTCCATCTTCATTCCATCTCTAAGTCCATCTCTTTATATATACTTGTATACATTTATTTAGAGATATGTATATGTATATTTATTATGTTTAAAGATATATCTCTGTAAATGTACTGCACAACATCCATATGTATTATATATGTAATAGTAAACATATATATGCAAAAATATCTTAAATATTTTAGATTTCTCCAGACTTTCTCCATCTCTCAGGGAACCGTCTCTTACAATAAAATTTCTTTCTTTTTTTTCCTAAAACCCTTACCTTCCATCTTAGAATCAATATGTTATATTGGTTCCAGGACAGAAGTGTGGTAAGGGCTCAGCAAGAGAGGTTAAATGACTTCCCCAGGGTCCCACAGCTAGGGAGTGACTGAGGTCAGATCTGAACACAGCCTGACTCTCAATCCACTGAGCCACCCAGGTGCCCCCCAAATTTATTTCTTAAAAAAGAAAAAGGAAAAAAAACAATTCTGCAAAATTGATATATGACAACACATAACCCATTATCTCAAGGGAGTATCTTATAGTGATACTTTGGTGTGGAGATCTCTTTATCATCTCTGATAAGGACAGTTTAGTTGATAAGGAAATAAGGACAGAACAAGGGATATGTCTTTTACTTCATGCTTCCAGCTTTGGCTCCAGGAGCATGGAGTTTAATATATATATATATATATATGTGCATATATATATATATATTTTTTTTAAGACTCATTTCACACAAAAGAACCCCCCTGAAACTTTGTAGATGTGCAGAATTATAAATTATGTCACATCAAAACACAAAACATTGGCTTCAGAATAGACCAAGGCCAAGGCTGAATTTTGACTAGGTTTTTATCAGAAAGCCAAGTTGGGGAGTATCTTGGCCTTGGCTATAATAGGCAGCAGCATTCCTTGCTGTGTTAACAGTGTTAACCCTTTAAATTCAGGTTTGATAGGAATTTAAAGCTCTTCAATAAGGCCACAATACTTTTCAACAAGAAATCACAAAGATCACAAAAGGGGTCAAAAGAGGAGTCTCAGATTTTTTTCTATTCTCTTATTGGCTTCCCACACTTTGGGGCAAATGTCTTTTTGGAATTTCACAGCTTTATTTTCAACTATTTTGTGGCTTTCTGTTTTTGTTTTTAAAGATATTGTACTGGCCTGATTGAACTTGTCTCTTGATAATAAAATATACCTTCTATGTCTTTATTACCAGTTTGGAAAATTCTATTTCTATACATGCTTTGCATAGGTCTCAATATCACCACTATGAACATATAAGGATTTAAAACATGTGATGAGGGGGCAGCTGGGTATCTCAGTGGATTGAGAGTCAGGCCTAGAGATGGGAGGTCCTAGGTTCAAATCTGGCCTCAGCCACTTCCTAGCTGTGTGACCCTGGGCAAGTCACTTGACCCCCATTGCCTACCCTTACCACTCTTCTGCCTTGCAGCCAATACACAGTATTGACTCAAAGATGGAAGGTAAGGGTTTAAAAAAAAACATGTGATGAACATAAGGAGTACCAGAGGATTAGGACCATTCATGCTAAAACTGCATAAATTTTAGTCTCTGTACCTTTATGAACTAAGTGGAAACAGATGAACTCATCTCTGCCCAAGGAAGGATAGCACAGAAACAGTATAATTAGCACTGTATTGTAGTCAGATGAACTGGGTTCAAATCCCACTTCTATCATTTACTCACTAGGATCTTCAGCAAGTCTTTTACTCTTTCTGGGATATAGTTTTCTCATCTTTAAAGTATGAGGGGCTAGACTGTATGTCTTCTATGTCCCTGACAACTCTAAATTTATGATATGAATTGCCAAGATTGGGGAGGAGGGTCCTAGGTTCAAATCTGGCCTCAGACACTTCCCAGCTGTGTGACCCTGGGCAAGTCACTTGACCCCCATTGCCTACCCTTACCACTCTTCTGCCTTGGAGCAGTATTGACTCCAAGACAGAAGGTGAGGGTTTAAAAAAAATAAAAAAAAAAAATAAAAAAAATTGGGGAGGAGGGAGAGGATAGAGATCAAGTTAATTGGATGATTTTACTATCCTTTTTGCTCTTCTTTTCTAGGGTTTGCGTGTGTGTGTGTGTGTGTGCGCGTGCGCGTGTGCACCTGATCCTCATTTCCACATTGGGGGAAGGGAGAAGGAGGAGACCTGCAACTTCAATGCTTTATCCTGGCATGTATATATTAAACTTTTGAATGCTTAATTGTGCACTCTGTTCTTCTATCTCAGTATAAGGTAGAGCTGTACTCCCTTTAGTACACAGAGATGGCAGATGCTTGTTAATAATTTTATTTTTTAAAAATAAGTTTTGTTGATGACTTTTATTTTTGCATAGCAGTCATTTCCAGACACGCCAGCACCCACCCAATGAGCATCGCCTTGTAACACAGAACAAATGTTTAGCAAAACCCACCAACACATAAAGTGTGTCTGACACCATATGCAACATTCTGTACCCACACCCCCACCTATCTACTGAAAAGAGATGGCTGCATTTAGTCATCTGTTCTTTAGGGCTAAGCTTAGTCATGGCAATAAACTTGTGCTTACTATGAAGGCCAGGCTATTATCTCTACCTTTCTCTCTGGGAAGCCAGGATCTGAACATCAGGGGCTTTCAAATATGATGGCAACAAGCATGATATGGATTAAGCTAATTTTTCTCTCAAACATCTATCTCTCTGTTGTTCTCACAGATATCAGGGTGAATGGAAAAATGAAATGAAATATCTATCTGCATAAAGACTGGCAAATATAAAGATGCTTTAGAGATCTTCCTTAGGGCTGTGCAGAGTCATGGACTCTCTTTTCTCTATGGAATTAGGAAAATAATGTTATTCATCAATCCCCTTAGACTTAATGGGAAGATACTTTTTATTTGAATACGATGTTAAATGCTTTGCAAAACTTAAATCTGCATACTTTATAGTTATCATCATGTAAGTTATACAAGTGAAAGAAGAATATGATTTTCATAAGTATAAAGGATTTTGAAATGGAAATTTCTTTACCAATGCAGAATTACCTATTTTATTTATATGGTACAGTACCAAGGGTTCTACTCACCTAGAGACCTCCAGTTAACCACCCCAGGTTTTATGCATTTTATAGATCAGATTCCTTTCTAAATCATAACTCATATGTGAAAATGAAGGCATTTAAAAGAATAGCTTAGCAACAAATATAAAAACAGGAAATTCCTCCATAGATTTTGAGTTCAGTCTCCCACAAATATACACACTCTTAGAATGATAAGAGGATCTTAGCAGAGATCATATTTGAGGAATATAAACTTGAGTAAAATTTGCTCTCGGCATCCATGTAGAAGGATTGAGTATACACATACATGTACGTGCACGTGCACACACACACACACACAGAACAGGACTAAGACACAGATATAGAGGGACAACATATGCCTCTAAAGCAGTAGAGCTGCTAATAT
The DNA here is from genome assembly GCF_016433145.1 of Gracilinanus agilis. NCBI lineage: Eukaryota > Metazoa > Chordata > Mammalia > Didelphimorphia > Didelphidae > Gracilinanus > Gracilinanus agilis. The sequence goes on from NC_058133.1 coordinate 282,806,566, forward strand.
CTCCAAACAGCATCATCATGCTGGTCTCTGCTGGACCCATTTCCTACTATGACTTGCTCTCTATCAATCCTCATGGGATACTGGGTCTCTCTTTAATCTTTTCTGGACTTCATATTTGCTCTAGAAGGCATCATGTCTCTGCTCCAGTTAGTTGTCAGTTATCCAGCTATCTTCAGGGTTTTTAATCTTTAGGGCCACTTAATACCTAGAAATCAATCTTGTTGCCTTGAAAAACAAGATGTGGCTGTCACCTAGCTTCTTTTAGGTGAGATGGTAAGAGAGAAAGAGAGAGAGAGAGAGAGAGAGAGAGAGAGAGAGAGAGAGAGAGAGAGAGAGAGAGAGAGAGAGAGAGAGAACAGAGAGAGAATGAGAATGAGAATGAGTGATGGGGGAGGTATTATGGTTAATAAACTTTTTCTTAAAGGAACTATAGGTTATTATTGTCTGCACTTAAAATAGTGCCTAATACACAGGAGGCATTTAATAAATGTTCATAGACTTGATTTTGGCTAGCTCATTAATCAGCTCTTTCAAGCTGAATTTTGAGGGGTGAGTAGCAGTGCTGCTTCTGAGTCACTCTGTCCTCAATCTTCTACAAGGATAGCCATATTTGTCTTGTGAAAGCCTTCTCATTCAATGGCTATAGAATTCTCAGCTTAAGGCAGTTAATAATAGCTCTCCTCAATTAGTCCTAATGGCTAATGGCTATGAATCTCTTGCCTTTAGCCAAGCTGCACATAGCAGGTAAGAGACAAGCTAAGATCAGATTTGCCCTTTGAATTTTTCTCTTAGCTTTTTTTTTTTCTTTGAACCACTTATCTATTGTCTTTTTGAAGTCTCTCAGTTTAATTCTCAGCTTACTTATGATCAAAATTCCATTTTTTTCTTAATCTTTCTATATCATTCTGACTAGGCAAATGTCACCAGGACTCTACTTTCTCAGTTAAAAAAATGAGCTTATTGATCCTATGATTAGAAAATTGTCTTTAACTTCCCCAGAATGCTCCTCTGTTCTATACAGATAAATACTTTGCTCACTACAGAAGACTTTTGAAATTTGCAGATATTCATCCTCAGTCCTTTATCCTTCTAATAATACTAGGCTCTGATGAGCCTAGTCTGTCTCTGTCTCTCTCTGTCTCTCTCTCTCTCTCTGGCATCTAGGACTTTTATTGACAAAGGAAAATTTACTCTAGTCACTGACAATGAGCATGGCATAGTGCACCATGAGAACTGATTTTGAGGTCAGAGAAGTTGGCTTCATGTCCCAGATCTGCTTCTTATTACTTGTTTTCCTTTCCTCAATTGTAAATAAAGGAGTTGGACTAGAGGATGTCTAATGTGCCTTATGGGCAGCTAAATGGTGCAGTGGGTAGAATGCTATCCTGGGTAAGGAAGGTTCATCTTCCTGAGTTCAAATCTGGCCTCAGACACTTAGTACCTGTGTGATCCTGGGCAAGTCACTTAACTCAGTTGGTCTCAGTTTCCTCATCTGTAAAATGAGTTAGAGAAGGAAATGACAAACCATTGTAGTATCTTTGCCTAGAAAACTCCAAATGTGGTCAGGAAGAATTGGACACATCTGAAAATGGTTGAGGGGTGGCTTGGAGGCTCAGTGGATTGAGAGCCAGGCCTAGAGATGGGAAGTCCTGGGTTCAAATCTGACTTTAGACACTAATTAGCTGTGTGACCTTGGACAAGTCACTTAATCCCCATTGTCTAGTCCTTTTCATTCTTGTGCCTTGGAACCCATATATAGTATTGATTCTAAGATGTAAGGTAAGGGTTTAAAAAATAGTTGAACACAAAAATTCCTTATGGTTATAACAGTCTGAAGTTCTTCATTTTAGCTCATTTTTCTCAGTGCTTTCTTAGAAGATCTGAAACTATATGCCTGGGCAAAGTATTATTTTAATAAACCAACCAGCTGCAAAGAATAGCCAAGTACCAAACACTTTGTTCTACTTATAATTGGAGTTGAGTCATGCTGCATCTACAGAGCCCCTGACTATAGTGAGAACCCTAATAAGATAGCAGGAAGTTTGTCAACTTAGCATAACTAACAGTATTGTTTTAAGCCTCTATTTTGTGATTGTGCTGTTTTGTCCAAGTTGTTTTTCCATAATGAGATAAGTACTTATATGACATGATGTAGTATACAAATATGTGTATTTTAAAAACCTTCTGATAAGAGTATGGATGAAAAATATTATAAGTAACTTTATCTGTAATTTATACAGGAAACTGCCAATCAAATGATGTGGTAAAAAAACAACAACAACAAAAAGCAAAAAGAAACCTCAAAACAATCCTTTAGAATAGCCATAGCTAAAAGTATAAAAAATCCATTGTGGGGCAGGTAGATGGCTCAGTGGGTAGAGAGTCAGGCCTTGAGACAGGAGGTCCTGGGTTCAAATCTGCCCTCAAATATTTCATAGCTCTGTGACTCTGGGCAAGTCATTAAATTCCAGTTGCCCAGCCCTTACCACTCTTCTGCCTTGGAACTGATACTTAGTATTGATTCTAAGACTGAAGTTAAGAGGTAAGGATTAAAAAAAATAGGGCAGAGAGCAAAACTCGATTTTGGTATAAAAGAAACTTATTTGGACTTCTAAGATGCAAGTCTGTGGTTTGTTCCTACATGAGGTTATTGTTTGCATTCTTTTGATTAATAAAGTTTGATTGCATGCATTGAGAAATATAAGTCTAATTGGGGTTTCCTTCATACAAATTAGCGTGCATAACTGTAAATTGGCTATTTGCATACATCTTTTGTTATACTGACATGTAGAAATTAGTTATTTTAGCACCATCTAGACATTTTAGTAAATATTTTGTTGTTTTATAACCATAGCATTAGAAACAAGCCTTTGTCACAAACCTACTTTCTTTCTCATCCATTATTAAACTGAAATTAAAGTTATGATGCTTCAGTCTAAATTCCTGTGTTGAATGATGGCTGTGGATATTTTATGTGTAGATACTAAGGTCCATTATTTGTATCCAGAAGGGTCTTCAAGGATGACCTAGTCCAACCATATCAATTTATGGATGAGGCAACTGAAGCCTACAGAAGTTAGGTAGCTTATCCAGATAGTAACATTAGTCCAGATAGTAAAATTTACAGATAGTAAAAATTAGAGGTATGTTTTGAATTTAGGTTTTCTTGTTCAAGAGGTGCCTCCCTTTCTTTCATTTCTTTCTTTATATTAAAATGTTATTTGAAATTGAGGTATCTAATGGGACAGCTAGTTGGTACAGTGAATAGAGTACTGAGCCTGGAATCAGAAAGACTCATCTTCATGAATTCAAATCTTTCCTCAAGCACTTCCTAGCTATGTGACCCTGGGCAAGTCACTCAACCCTACTGGCCTCAGTTTCCTCGTATGTCAAATGAGTTGGAGAAGGAAATGGCAAACCACTCCAGGTATCTCTACCAAGAAGACCCAAAGTGGGGTTGTAAAGAGTGGAACACAACTGAAATGACTAACCAACAAAAATGATTACTTGTTTTCCTATCAAATTACACTTGGAGATTTGTTTTTTCCCTCTGGCATGTCTAAGTCACAGGAGCAAATTAATTTGCTGACTTTTTTAAAACTAGAAGAATACATTATGGTGCACTTCATTGTATTATGCATTTGCCTGCATGAACCTGAGTGAAGTCACTCTACCTGACAAATCCTGTCATTTCTGTCACTTTTCATTTCTATTACTCATGAAACTGACTTAATAATCCTTTCCTCACCTAACAAAAAGCATCAAGATAAGCATTTCATAGTGTGGGGAAATTAAGGGAGAAGATTCAACAAAGTCAGTCCACTTTCATAATCTCAGTTGATGTGGGCATTTGGCTTCTGACCAGTGACAGTTCCATTATAGGCCACAGCTGCAGGAGGTGACAATTTTGAACAGGAATGGAAAGATGTCCTTTTTAATTGCGCCAATTGCCCCTGTCTCCACTGGGCTACCTTAGCCCACTAGCCTTTCATAACCCTGTGAAACTCAAAAACATATCAGGTGAGAAAGAGTTGAAGAAATTAGTGATTTTTCAACCTGGAGAAGAGAAATACTAGTAGAGACATGACAGATGTCTTCAAAATTTGAAGGGTTCTCACAAAGAAGAAGGACAGGTCTTGCTCAGCTTGGCCCCAGTGGGCACTCTGAGGAATAATGAGTGAAAACTGAAAAGAATCAACTTTAGACCTGATGTCAAGAAAAGCTTTGTAACAGTCAGAGCTGACCAAAGGAAGAATGACCTTTCTCAGGATGTAGAAGGTTCCTTTATTAATAGAGACCTTCAAGAAAAGATCCAATATCATGAGCTTCTTGTGTATGTCTTAGCTCCAGGTTGGACTACAGACTCTGAGGTCTCTTCCCACTTTGAAGATTCCATGGCTGTGGATGCTCTCATGGTCCTTAGTTAAATGAGTTCTATTCTCTAAGCAGGGCACATAGGCCAAACAAACGAGGAGTACGAATTTCTAATATACTGTCATCTTAAGTTGAAATAAAAATTTCACAAAACATACTTCTTTTCCTCAACCTTATTACAAACTACCTGCTCCCCTTTATTCTATATGACTAAATCCATTCATCAGTGAACAGGCATCAGATCAGTCTTTGGTTTAAGTTCAGTGATGCATTATACCTTTGAAGTTTAAATTGGTTTCCTGGTTTACCCTGCATTACAGAGATAACTACTATGAGTTGTAAAATGATAAGCTTCAAAAACTTTCCTTTTCTTGTTCCTTTCTTTAGGTAACTGAAAAGAACTCATTTCAAAACATTTTAAAAGCATTGTTGTATTTATTTTCTATTATTAAATATATATGCAATATATGCATATGTACCATAATAGAAATATTTTTTCTAAAAACAATTTTCTGCATAAATGTTTTATAGAAATGTAAATATATTTTACAAGTTTAAATAACTATAGTTTATGAGCAACTATGTGGTGTAGTGGATGGAGTACCAGTCCTGAAATCAGCAAAACTCAACTTCCTGAATTCATATCTGGTCACGGATATTTACCAGCTTTGTGGCCCAGGGCATATTATTGAACTCTGTTTGCCTCAGTTTCCTCACTTGTAAAATGACCTGGAGAAGGAAATGACAAACCACTCCAGCATCTTTACCAAGAAAATCCCAAAAAAGGGTCACAAGAAGTCAGAAATGACTGAAAGTCAACTGGACAGAAATATATTTCACATAAAAACATTATAATATTTACATATTTTATATAAAATGTTAACTACTTTTTATCTATCTAATCGATCTATTAGAGAAGAAAAGAAATAGTTAATCTGAGTATGTCTTTTTTTTCTCTATGAAACCTACCTGATGACAGTCCCTTTGGTTTGGGAGAAAGAGAAATCTCCTTAGTTTTAAAATTCTCACTCCCTGTGGCAAAAAAAAGTTTTGGCAACTGAACAATGCTATTCAGTGATAGCCCCACAAAGATTTTCATACTAGAACTTACCTTTGTAAGCTTGTTGAGGGTAGGTACTGTTTTTTTTTTCATTTTTGTCTCCCCAGCACCTAGTATAGTGCTCTGCACATAGTAGGCACCCAATAAATGCTTGTTGAATTGAATTCACAGGAGAAAATGTGTATACTAGCATTCTTTCTCTCTTGAAATTATTTCGTATTATTCTGTATGTAACTTAAATTTATTTACTTGGGTTCCTTATGAAGAAGATTATAATCTCCTTGAAGATATGAGGTATTTTTCTTTTATCTCTATCTGCAGAGCCTAGAAGACTGTTTGGCACATTAATTAAGAGCCCTTAATTGATGCTTGTCAAAATGAATTGTTGAAATGAGGGAGTTTTTTGCTTTATCTTCCTTATTGGGTTATTGTGGGCAAAATAAGTGAGTGGTGGGAAGAGGAGCATTTTGGGGAGAAGCGACATCAAACATGTAGAACTGTTAGAAGACATCACATGCACTTCACAAACACAAGGTATAAGTTACTCCTTTTATTGTTTCCAACAAAGGTCCCTTACCAAGCAGCCAATAGAATTAACTTGAGCTTTTTTGAGGCTTTGCTACTTTTATTGTTGATCAAGGGACACAGAGAAAAAGCAAAAATAGATACACATGGTTTTTTATACAATTGGTTTAACTCTTTGTATATTTGAGTAATTAGACCACTGGCAGAGTTTTTTATCATAAAGATTTTTTCCCAATTTGTTGTTTCGCTTCTGATTTTAGCTACATTGTTTTTGTTTGTACAAAAGCTTTTTAGTTTGATACAATCAAAATCATTTATTTTACATTTTTAATTTTCTCTAACTCTTACTTGGTTTTAAAATCTTTCCTTTCCCACAGATCTGACAAGTAAACTATTCTAAGTTCACTTAACTTATTTATAGTTTACCTCTATATATTTAAGTCATTCACCCATTCTGAATTTATCTTGGTGTAGGGTGTGAGATGTTGATCTAAATCTAATCTCTCCCACATTGTTTTCCAAATTCCCCAGCAGTTTTTGTCAAATAGTGGATTCATGTTCCAAAAGTTGGGCTCTTTGGGTTTGTCATACACTGTCTTGCTGACATCATTAACCCCGAGTCTATTCCACTGATCCTCCCTTCTATCTCTTAGCCAGTATCATATTGATTTAATGACTGCTGCTTTATAATATAGTTTGATATCTGGTACTGCTAGGCCCCCTTCCTTCACATTTTTTTCATTATTTCCCTTGATATTCTTGATCTTTTGTTATTCTAAATGAAATTTGTTATAGTTTTTCCTAATTCAGTAAAGAAGTTTTTTGGTAGTTTGATAGGTGTGGCACTAAATAGGTAAATTAGTTAGGGTAGAATGGTCATTTTTATTATGTTAGCTCATCCTACCCATGAGCAATTAATGGCTTTCCAATTGTTGAGATCCAGTTTTATTTGTTTGGAAAGTGTTTTGTAGTTGTTTTCATATAATTGCTGTGTTTGTTTTGGTAGATAGATTCCTAAGTATTTTATAATGTCTAGGGTGATTTTAAATGGTGTTTCTCTTTCTACCTCTTGCTGTTGTGATGTGTTGGAAATATACAGAAATGCTGATTATTTATGTGCATTTATTTTGTATCCTGCAACTTTGCTAAAGTTGTTGATTATTTCTACCAGCTTCTTAGTTGATTCTCTAGGATTTTTTAAGTAGACCATCATATCATCTGCAAAGAGTGATAGCTTAGTCTCCTCGTTGCCTATTTTGATACCTTCAATTTCTTTTTCTTCTCTAATTGCTACTGCTAGTGTTTCTAGTACAATGTTAAATAATAGAGGAGATAATGGGCATCTTTGTTTCACTCCTGATCTTATTGGAAAGGCTTCTAATTTATCCCCATTGCATAAGATGCTTGTTGATGGTTTTAGGTATATGGGCAAGAGACATGAATAGGCAATTTTCAGATAAAGAAATCAAAAGTATCAATAAGCACATGAGAAAGTGTTCTAAATCTCTAATAATTAGAGAAATGCAAATCAAAACAACTCTGAGGTATCACCTCACACCTAGCAGATTGTCTAAATGAAAGAAGGGGAGAGTGATGAATGCTGGAGGGGATGTGGCAAAATTGGGACATTAATGCATTCCTGTTGGAGTTGTGAACTGATCCATCCATTCTGCCTGGCAATTTGGAACTATGCTCAAAGGGCTATAAAAGAATGCCTGTCCTTTGATCTAGCCATACCATTGTTGGGTTTGTACCCCAAAGAGATCATAGATAAACAGACTTGTACGAAAATATTTATAGCTGAGCTTTTCGTGGTGGCAAAGAACTGGAAAAGGAGGGTATGTCCTTCAATTGGGGAATGGCTGAACAAACTGTGGTATATGCGGGTGATGGAATACTATTGTGCTCAAAGGAATAATAAACTGGAGGAATTCCATGTGAACTGGAAAGACCTCCAGGAATTGATGCAGAGTGAAAGAAGCAGAGCCAGAAGAACATTGTACACAGAGACCAATACACTGTGGTAAAATAGAATGTAATGGACTTCTGTACTAGCAGCAATGCAATGACCCAGGACAATTCTGAGGGACTTATGGAAAAGAACACTACCCACATTCAGAGGTAGAACTATAGGAGTGGAAACAGAAGAAAAACAACTACTTGAACACATGGGTTGAGGTGGACATGATTGGGGATGTAGACTCGAAACTACCACACCAATGCAACTATCAACAATTTGGAAATAGGTCTTGATCAATGACACATTTCAAAACCAGTGGAAATGCGCATCAGCTGTGGTGGGGAGGTTGGGAGCTGAAGGGGAAAGTAAAAGCGTAAATTATGTCATCATGTTAACTTCTCTAAAAAAATGAATATTAATAAATGTTTAAAAAATAGATACACATGGGAAGAACCTAAAAAGCCTCCTATTGCATCTTTAATGCTGTTTTTCATTTTGCTGGACGCTCTTAATAACTGTAGCCAGTCGACTTACTGAGTCTAAATTATCTATGTCATGTTACTGGGGGTATAGTAATGTAATGCAATTAGGAAGAAGCATGAGTTGGTTGTTCAGCAGTGCTCAGATTCAGGGATGCCCAGAGGTTTTTCCCCATCAGAAGATGAGTTGCTTTTAAAAAAAAAAAGTATTAACAGGAAAGCAAGCTCACTTGAAGGGAGATTCAAAATATACTTTAAAGAAAATTTCTCCAAATGAAACATTGCATTTCTCTGGGATCACTATGTAAAATAATAACCTTTTTTAGAGAATTTGGACATGTCAGCTCTATAGGTCTCAGTTTCTTCCTCTGTAAAAGGAAGGAGTTGAATCAAATGGCATCTAATTTCCCTTTCAGCTCTAAATCTGTGATCCTATGATCTAAGGTATGAATACTTAAAAATCCTCACTTCTTTCCCTCTTTAAAGGCCAGAGGGAAGGGAGAAAAAATCCTCTTTCCCTATGTGGTTTTGCAGCAGCAACTATGATTATTTATATAAGAAACACCTTTAGAGAATATATGGGCTCAACCCAGTCCAGCAGAAGATTTAATGCCCAAGTCTCTTGGTTCATAGATATAAAAAGGAAAGAAAAACATTACTAAAGTTATCCATTTCTCTTCTTATTTAACCCTGTTCCAATACACATTTCATGATTAAGATGGTTCCACTTAAGTAATTTAATTCAAGAAACATGTATTAGCACCCATACAAAAATAGTCATTACTCAAATCAATTTTCAGACAGGGAAGGTTGTTGTAAGCTCTTATATTCCTTCCCCCCACCCCAGTTTCTATTATAGTAACAGGCACACAATAGGACATCAATTAAAAAAATTATTTATTGGAAGTGCCATGGTCGAGGATGAAAAAGCACTGGACTAGGAGAAAATTGGATCTTAGGCTTAACTTTGCCACTATTTTGCCCTGTGACCTTGGGAAAATCACTTTACCTCCTTGGGACTCAATTTATCCTTTAGCATTTATATAGCACTTTACAAGTGTGAACTCATTTGTTCCTTATAACAGTCTTGGGAGTTAGTGATCTTATCATCACCATTTAACATATGAGGAAACTGAGGTACTAGAGGTTAGATAACTTGCCAAGGGTGACAGAGCTGGTAAGGGTCTGAGAACAGATCATTTTCAGTTCTCAAATATTTTGATCCTGTTATTGTGTGTGACAGGTCCTGTATACTGATTTTAAGCTACTTTTCATCCTTTCTGGCTGCTGTTAACAGCTTAATCATGTATGTGTTTAATAAGGACATGGTACAGAAATGTTATTGTTATGGTATAATTTGGGGGGCTGGTGATGATGAAGGAGCATATCCTGCTTAATATTAATAGCATATTTTCAAGGAAAAAATAATTATGGAGGTTTTATAGGCTAGAACCAACTAACTCAGTGGTCTCTGACCTTGAGTTTCATGAACTAGAGCCAGGAAAACTCATCTTCCTAAATTTAAATTTAGCCTCAAACACTTATTAGCTCTGTTATCCTAGGTAAGCCACTTAACTGTGTTTGCCTCAGTTTCTTCATCTATGAACGAGCCAGAGAAGGAAATGGCAAACCAGGATCTTTGCTAGGAAAACTCCATATATATATGCATATATTTATATATACATGTATATTTTTATACATACATAGGTTTATTTTTTGGTATTTGTATCCCCACTTGTATGTATGTATATCTTTCTATCTAGAGGAAATCAGTAAATAGAGAATTGTATTAAGTATTGTATTAAGTTGTATTAAGTACAAACTTAAATATTAAGTATCAGTTTGATGAGGTTATCTATAGACATGAGTAAATAAGGCTATTTGTAGCCTTCCTGAGGTATTACTGTTTGGAGTAGGAGAAAGCTGTGATTAGAAGCCTCTGGTACCATTACAGTTGGCAAAGATATATCCACATTTTCTTAGATATAGACTTCGTACTCATCATCCATGTCTTTAGGACTCATAGCTTGATTAAGTATAACTATAAAAGCACATTAGAAATCAGACATTCAAATAAGTATAGAATATAGAATATAGGGCCAGTATTTTTTGTCTTTCTTTCCTCTTTTGCCTACCATAGTGTTTTGCATGTAACAGACATTTAATAAATGATTTCTGGATTAGATTGGGTTAGTGTTATTCTCTTCAATATTACAATTCTGTGATTATGTCAGTGATAATGCCTTTAGTCAAACCCTTTTTTGAACTCCGTTTTCAGATTTGTCTTCAGTTGACAAATGGAGCTAGGTGGGAAAAAAGGGACCTAATCATGATTTTTTTTGACTTTTGGCTTTTCAAGTAGCCCAAGAATATCTTCTATAAATATCTCATTAAATTATTGTTATATTTCTTTCCATCTAATATACTAAACATCAATGGCCATTTTTACCATTACAAGAAAGGAAATTTACTCTTTACTGATGAAGATTTAAAATCACAATGTATTAAAAAAAAGATGTGCCATAGACTTTGAAAATAATTCTCAAATTGCAGTTCAAAAAAGATTTTGTCCAATGGCATCCCCTTTGAAATAACTGCATTATTTCCTAGGGTGACTATTATGAAGGAGTGTCACTCATCTGGATATTCAAATTATGGTCCATTGTTGAAAAATATCATTCTCCTCCTGGTCACAAAGAGAATATGTATGACATCTTGGAACACCCTTTGAAAGTAGCTAGAAAAGGAATAAGCCTTCATAAAGTGATTACTATGTATGAGGCCCAGTGTTAGGTCATCATCATCAGCAACATCATCCTCATAGCCACTACCATCATTATTATCATCACCATCAACATCTCTATCATTATCACCATCCCTATTATCATCATCATCATCATCTACTTCTCAAATGAGATTGTAATTATAAAAATAACTTAGCACAGTTTCTGGCACTAAGTAAATATCACAGAAACACCAACCATTTATTTTTATAATTGTTGCTATTTTATAAATATTATCTCACTTGATGCTTACAACAACTCTCCATGGTAAGTGCTATTATCATCACCATTTTATATTTGGAGGAAATGAGGCTAATAAAAGTTAAGTGTCTTCCTGAACCTAGGCCCAATGCTCTATTCACTGAACCATGACTTACCTCTACTGGCAAGGAATAGTGTTTATCCTTTTTGGTGGATCTCACAAGTAAAATATGTCACTAAACTTTCCCATTCTTGCCCCTCCCACTCTGGTCTTTTCAACATCCTCTTCTATCTGAAAATACTGTTTCTGCCTATGTTGGTTTTCAGAGATTTCCCTGCCTTATAGCAATCTATTGCTTGACCTTCCTTGAGCTTCTCTATATACACATTCTGTTTTTGTAAAGTGAAAACCTATATTTTTTTTATCGGAAGATACTACCCTGGGAGAAAGTGGGAGCTTAGTTTCTATTTTTTTCCTTGCCTTGTTTTTCTTCATGGGCATAACTTCACCCAACCTCCCCAGAGTCTCAGCTGCCAGGTGAAAAATCCAACAAGAGCTTTCCAGGTAATCTAGAAAATATTTGTTCAGATGTCTACATTCTTGTGGCTATCCTGAGAGCTGCAATAGCAATTTGAAAACTTTCTTGCAGGATTAATCATCCTGTATATACAATCACCAGAAAGAAATGATCCATTTAATTGCTTTAGTATCAATTCAGTCTTACTTTGAGACCAGCAATTGATCAAGATTAATTGCCAGAGCATGCCCAATTTCCCAACCCTATCCATTTGGGGATAAATCTCAATTCAGGTTTATCAAAGGCTCTCTCTCTCTCTCTCTCTCTCTCTCTCTCTCTCTCTCTCTCTCTCTATATATATATATATATATATATATATATATATATATATATATATATATATATATATATATATATAATCTTTTCAAATAAAAAAGGTAAGACTAGTAATTCAATTATTTTAAAGCTTAGTGTCTAATATGTATACTTTATACAAAGTATAAGAAAGAAAATATCAATTTAGTATTTCTCCTTTCGTTTTGTTTTTTTAAATCAGGTATAAAATTAATCAGCTGACAAACATTTAAAGCATTTTCTGTAAGCCCAGAACTGTTCTAAGTACTTGGGATGCAAATACAAAAAATGAAATCATATTTGCCTTTAAGGAGTTGACATTAATTTTTCTTTATAGGGCTGATCTAGTCTGTCATAAACTTCAATACATATGTTTAGGAAGGAGAAAAGGGCAGAAAGGAGGGAAATATTTAAACCCCTTTATTAGTTTCTAGTTGAATAGAAGGGTTTTGAAAAGAAGTTGGGTTAATGGTAATTGTAACAAAAAAGAAAGAAAAGAACATTGATGAATCATGTAAAAATATAAATAAGAGAGCAAAAGAAAACACAGAATGTGACCTAGACATGCAAAGCAATGTTGTAACAATCATATTAAATTTGAAATCTATATGTTTTAAAAATTGTATATAATAGAGGTACACCATTTCATGTATGCTTCTCTTTTTTCTGACCTTTGTGGAAATGTTCATGTGTGTTATTACTTATCAAGTTCATATTAATAAAAGAGAAAAACTCCAAAAATGGAAGGTTTCTTAAAGTATATTTTATTGCTAGATATAAAAAACTGTATTTATAGTGACCAAAGGTCTTCAGAAACTGAATCTTCTCCCCCCCCCATATATCTCTACAAATATGAAATGAGACTATTTAATGACATAAAGAGCTCTTAAGTTGCTAAGACTTAAGAGGTAAGTTGGAGATCAATTACCCAAGGCATGGTGATGAGGAGAAAGATTAACCTCTAATAATAATTGAGGTGAAATTAAATGAATTGTTGTAACTAAAGCAAACATATAGGGTCCCAGATTTAAGAAAAGAAATATGAGATATAGGCAAGCATTCTACTATCAAAGAATGAAGCCTGCAAACTTACATCTGGAAAAAAATAGATAACTGCAAATCAATGCCTCAATAATCATGAAACTTCCTGAAAACATCAACTAAAGCAATTTAGCATAAAATGAACTTAGTATCATTTTGCAAGCAACTCTGAAATGTGTATAAAAATTCAAGGGGACAGTAACTTGGGAAAGTGAAGGCTTATTTTCATTGCCCTTGAAGAACATAGCACAGAACATTAGCGACAATGTTGAAAGAGATAATTTGACTAAATAAGCATATATTGTGGTTAGAGTGTGGTGCTTGGTCCTAGGTTAAGACACTGAGATTAAGTAAGATTCTGAATAGAACTTATAGAGCCATAGGGAGATCCAGCATAGTTCACCATAACACAAAATGAAATACAAGGCACTTAAGAAAAGTGAAAACTAAGTGTTATGAAAGGTATGTGGGGAAGGGTAGGGAAGAATCATTGCTAACTGGTAAGGGTAGGGAAGCTTTCAAGGAGAAGGTAACTTCTGAGTTGAGGCTTAAAGTATAGATTGGGCAGTTTCATATTTTTAGTAATCAAAAATGTTGCACATGGATTAAGCTGTTAATTTCTGACATGAGAAAAAGCTACATATAGGACAAAATCACATTACTGCAATCAAATTTACTTAACAAATGTACTTACATTTAATCAAATATCTTCAAGGTCCTAGATACTGTGACTGATTCTGGGAATAAAAAGGGATAAGGACAGAAACTATGATTTCACTGATGTAGGGAATTCTGGAATAAGGGAACTCTTTTGCTAATACAAATTGATGCCTTAGAGTCTTATAGAATTGCCTAAGGCAATAAAGGGTTAAGTGATTTTCCTTTGCTATTTCATATATGTCCGAAGCAGGGCTCAAATCTATCTCTTCCTGAAATAATTTTAGACAATTTCTGGCCAAATTTTCCTTGCCAATTTTCTAACTACTGCATTATAATGTCTCACTAGGTTCTGAGGGCTCCGAGGAAACAAAAACTCAACAAAACAAATAGGCAAAAAACAAAAAGAAAAAAAAAACAACCTTTGTTTTTAAGGACCTTACTTTCCCCCTTGGTATGTATAATGTACATAGATAAGTAAATACAAAATATATAAAAAGCAACATATACGGAGGAATTATGGGAAGATGGTGGAGTAGGCTGTGAGACTGTGCTGCCCTCCAAACACTTAATCAGAATAATAACTGAACAGAATTAATACTAAAAGAGGCAACAATGGAAAAGAGTCAGGAATGAAGAAGAGCAACAACTTGGGATAACTTGGAAGAGAGGTCTCTGACATCTCTGGCCTCAATATCACTTGGTGGGGCGTGCACCTGTGAGTTAGCACCTAGGAATCAAAATTACAAGCCCTGGAGGCAGGGTGGACATCCTTACCTTGTCAGCTTGACTTGAAAGTCTGTATCCCAGTGGCACACTAGTAGTGTACATAGGTAGTGAGCTCTGGGAGCACCTGTGTGGACTATGACCTCAACTCCAGGTTGGGGCGGTCCCCACTCACCCATAGCTGGGTGTTGATTGCTGAACAGAGAAAGACTTCAGGGGCTGAGGCATAATAATCAGAGAAAAGTAGCAAAGGGAGCACAGCTATCAGTACAGTATTGGGATGCTGCTGGATGTGGTTCTCACCTAGAGAGTGGAGTCTCTGGCTGCTATCTCATGGGGAGGTGAGCTGTCTGCTTGCAGTGGCAGAACTACCAGACTGCTAAGGAATGGCTTTAGTTGGAGCACATGACATCAGTCACAGGCTGGGATTAGTTGGGGGGTGAGAGGTCAAAGAGTAGGGACTATACCTGGTTTGGGATTTTAGAAACTAGAAGATTTAAATTGGGCCCAGGAAATAAAAAACAAAAATCCTGAAACCTGTAGCATTACACTCCTCCTCAAACATCAAACTAACAGTTAAGCCTATTTTGTTGACTGCTAAAATTTTGGGAAAAAATTAGCAAGCCAAAGAGAAAGACCCCAACTCTAAAGAATAATTGCAAGGACAGATAAAACCTGGGTTCAAGTTTATAGAACAGTGAAGTTCAAACACATACTTCTAAAATAGCAAAAAAGGAAATATCAAGTGATCCGAAACTCCAAAAGAATTACTGAAAAAGCTAACAGAGATTTAAAAAATCAAATGAGACATGTTAAGGGGAAAAACAAGAGCAATGTAATAAAATCAAGAAAATGATGAGAGAAAGCTTAACCAAATTAGATAAAGATCCAAAAACTCAAGGAAGAAAATAATTGATTAAGATTTAGAACTGGACAAGGGGAAGCTAATGACTTCCTAAGACAATAAAAAATAACAAAACAAAATGAAAAGAATAAAAGAATAGAATAGGAAAATTTTATTATAAAAAGAAATGACCTAGAAAACCTATTAGTGGAGACAATATAAGAATTGCCAGACAACTGGAAAGTTGTGATAAAAAAAGAGTTTAGGCACAATACTTCAAGAAATCATTAAGAAAAAAATGCCTACAAGTTTTAGAACTAGAAAGTAAAATAGAAATTGAAATAATCCACTGATTGCCACCATACAGATAACCCAAAATGAAAATATGATGGGACATCATTGCTAATTTCTGAAACTCCCAGGATAAGAAGAAAATACTACAAGGAATAAGAGGAAAAATTTTAAATACTGTGGAGCAAAAGTCATAACACAAAACTCATCAGCTTCAACATTAAAAGAACAAAGGACATGGGTCAAATTATTTCAAAGAGCAAAGAGCTGAGTTTACAATCAAGAATAACATACCAAGGAAAGCTGAGCATAATTTTTGAGGGGAAAAATAGATATTTAATGAACTAAAGGGGTTTTAACAATTCATGGGGGGAGGCAGAACTTAAATATATTAAATACATTGTTTGAATTAATAGGTAACAAAAGGAGTTTTACCAAACTCTTTTCATGAAGCAAATGTTGTACTGATATGTAAAACAGGAAGAACAAAAACAGAGAGAGAAAATTATGCGCTAATTTCATTAATGAATAAAGACAAAAATCCTAAATAAAATTCCATCTCAGAGATTACAGCAATACATCACAAAGATTATGCATTGTAACCAAATAGGATTTATACTAGGAATGCAGAAATTGTTTAATGTAAGGGAAGCATTTAAAATATTACATCATATTAGTAAAAACTAATATAATTATATTATTGTATCAATAGATAATGTCTTTGATAAAGTACAACACTTATTCCTATTAAAAACATTGGAAAGCAGAGGTAAAAGTGACATTTTTCTTAAAATGATACCAAGTATCTACCAAAAACCATTGGCAAATATTATTTATAAGAGAGATAAGCTAGAAGCCTTCCCAATATAATTAGGAGTAAAATAAGGATGCCCAATATCACTAATATTATTTAATATAGTATTAGAAACATTAGCAATAGTAAAAAGAAAGGAAAACAAATTGAAGGAATTTGACAAAGAAATAATAAAACTATCTCTTTTTTGCAGAGATATGATGCCATATGTGGAAAATCCTAGAAATTCTACTAAAGTTAGTTGAAACTATTAATAATTTTTGTAAACAAACAGGATACAAGATAAGCCCACATAAACCATCTACATTTTTATATATTACTTTCAAAGCCATGCAAGAAGAGACAGAAAGAGGTGCTCCATTTAAAATAACCACAGATAGAATAAAATAACTGGAAGTATACCTTATAGAACTAACCCAGGAACTATATGAACCTAATTATAAATCACTTTTTAAACAAATAAGGTTAGATTTAAATGATTAGAGAAATATTAATTGTTCATGAATGGACAAAGCCAATATAATTAAAATGACAATCCTACCTAAATTAATCTACTCATTCACTGCCATCCCAATCAAATCACTAAAACTTTTCTTTCTGAGTTGGAAAAAATAAAATTAATTTAAAAGAATAAAAGATCAAGAATAGCAAAAGAATTAATTTCTTAAAAAATCTAAAGCAAGAAGGTCTAGCAATATTAGATTTTAAATTATAAAGCAGTAATTATCTAAATCATCTTGTACTGGCAAAGCAATAGAAAGGTAGGTCAGTGGAGCAAAACAGACATTCAACAAAATTAGTAAAGGTTAACAATAATCTTACATTTGACCAAAATATAGATATAGGGTATTGGGATAAGCAATTTCTACCTGTTCAAAATCACTGGGACAACTCAAAAGCAGTTTGGTAGATATGTATAGACCAATATTTTACATCACTGACTAAAATAAGATCAAAATGGATATATGATCTACACTTAGATATCAGAAGCATATTACCTTTCAGATTTATGGACAGGAGAGAAATTTATGAGTACACAAGAGATGGAGATCACTGTAAGATATAAACATATAATTTTGAGTATATTAAATTGAAAACCTTTTGTACAAATAAAGCAAATGTTGCCATGATTAGAAGAAAAGCAGAAAATTGAGGGAAATTTTTTCATAGACTCTCTCTCAGGTAGAGGTCTTATGTCTAAAATATATAGAGAGCTTTGTCAAATTTATGGAAATATGATTCATCCCTCAATTTCATAAATGAGCAAAAGGCATGTATAATTTTAGGATAAAGAAATCAAAGCCACATATAGGCACATGAAAAAATGCTATAAATCACTACTCTTTAAGCAACTGAAAAGCAAAATAATTCAGAGGTATTATTTCACAACCATCAGATAGGCTAAAATGAGAAGTGCTGGAGGAGATGTGGAAAAATAGAGTTACTCATACATTTTCAGTGGAAATGAGAACTGATCCAACCATTTTGGAGGGCTATTTAGAATTATAACTCAGATAATTATAAAATTGTGTATATCCTTAAACCCAATCACAGGTCTATTTCTCAAGGAGATCAGGGAAAAAGAAAAAGATTCTGTCTGTTCCAAAATATTTAGAGCAACTCTCTTTGAGGTGGCAAAGAACTGGATGTCAATCAACTAAGGAATGGCTGAGTAAATTGTGGTATATGATTGTGATGGAATACTATTGTAACTTAAGAAATGATGAGTAGATTGATTTTTTTAATTGTAAACTATATGTGATAATGAAGAGTGAAGTGAGTTAACTAAGTAGAAATGAAAAGAGTAGAACCAAGAAAACATAATATACAGCTACAAATTTAATATTTGAAAAATACTTTTTGAATGTTCACCTCCAGAAAATAAACTAAGAAATGAACACACAAAAGATATTATCTATTTATTTTGCCAGATGATGCCTTTTGTAGTATAGGGAGAGCAGGGAGAAGCTGAATAAAAACACAAAACAAGTAGTATAAGTTAATTTAAGGGAGAGGATCAAGAAGGCTATCAGGAATGGTGGGGATAGCTTGATTGTACAGTAGACTTGGATTCAGGAAAAGCCCAGTTCAAATTTCACCATAGACATTTACACTTAAACTCTCAGTCTGAGTTTTCTTATTTAATAAAATGAGGAAAACAGGATCTACTGCATAGGGTTGTTGTGAAGACAAAATAAATTAGCATATATATATATATATATATGTGTGTGTGTGTGTGTGTGTGTGTATTTAGTTTCTACAAACTTTGAAGTCCTATATAAATTAGAAATAACATACAACATGCAAGTTAGTGCTTGAACTATGCTTCAAAGGAAACAATTCTTGGAATGGGATTTTAAATGTATCTTAAGAAAAAGTGACAAGTCAAACAAAAGTGTCCTAAGGAACCCAAAACTGCCACTCAAGTCTGTTACAGATTAGAGTATGTTTATTTATATAGTCAAGCTTCCAGCTAAGAATACACTTATAAGAAAGAGAAATGATCCACTAAAATTGATAAGACCTGTGCAAAGAAAGACAGTTGTGAAATATTAAAAGATGACTTTCATAGCTCAGAGATCTTGTGGAAGACATGATTTTTTTTCCAGTTAGCCCCATGGGGGTAGAAATAGGAACAACAGTTAAATGCTACAAAGAAATATTTAGTTTTTTAAAATTTAAAAATAATTATTACTTATTTATAACATTCATTTTCTAAAATTTTGAATTATAAATTTCCTTCCTCCCTTTAGCCCCTTTTCCATCCATTGAGAAGGCAAGCAATAATATATTAATTATATATGTGAAATGATGAAACATATATTTTCATGTAAACCATGTTTCCCCCCAAAATAAGAAAGAAAAGTAAAAATATGATACCTCGATTTTCACTCAGAGTTCATCAGTTTTCTCTCTGGAAGTGAAGAGCATTTTCTGATTTAGGTTTTTTTTTTAACCCTTACCTTCCGTCTTGGAGTCAATACTGTGTATTGGCTCCAAGGCAGAAGAGTGGAAAGGGTAGGCAATGGGGGTCAAGTGACTTGCCCAGGGTCACACAGCTGGGAAGTGTCTGAGGCCAGATTTGAACCTAGGACCTCCCATCTCTAGGCCTGGCTCTCAATCCACTGAGCTACCCAGCTGCCCCCTCTGATTTAGTTTTAATGTAAGGATTAGGTTGCTTTCAGAGGTATAGTACCTTATTGGTCTATTAGGCTACATGAGGCAACAGCCGGATAATCAGGCAAATACTAGTCAGAATTCTGTCTAGAAATGATTAGACTATCTGATGTTTGAGCTCACTTCCAAGTTCAAGTTGCTGTTAATCTTTAGATTAGATTAGATTAGATTAGATAAAATTAGAAGATTTGACTGATGCTTTCTGGCTATATCATCTTAGGTAGCCACTTCACCACAGGGTCTAATTATTCTGTAAACTAGGCATAATGAAGTAGCCTACATATTCTATGAGTTTGTTTTGTTTTAAGTCTTTTATAAGATCATATGTTAGCCTGAAAACATGTTATTTCAATATGTTATTATTATAGGTGTATGATAAATGTGTTTTGTGATTCACTAATTCATACAGTCAAGAAATATTTATAAAGCATCTACTATTTTACACTGAGTACCATGAGGCATAAAACATAAATAAAATGCATACAGTCCCCTGTCTAAAACTTATTGTCTTGTAGGGGATTGTGTGCACAGAGAAATACTATAGAAATGTCATCTCCTCCATCAAACATGTTATGACTTCAAATTTCTTATAGTACTTTGCTTAGCATTCTTTTTTCAATGGCATTTATCTCCCTTATGTTATAGTTATTTCTTTACCTATCATCTTCCCCTTTCAGCATCCCCAGATCCTAAGTCTCATTAGATATTAGCTTCTTGAGATTCATAAGTACTGAACCTGGCACATCCTAGGCATTTGACAGTATTTGTTGCATTGAGGGAAAAACTAAATTATATATCATGAGTTTACCAAGTGAAAGCTCACTCTTCTGTTCCAAGTTGAGGGTGTAATCATCCATGACAAGGCACACATTAAAAACTGAGAGATGCCTTATTGATCATTATCATCAAGACCAACCTCCTCCTTTTACAGGGAAGGAAACTGAGACTTCAGTGAGGAGACTGGAAATCTAAATTGGGATTTGAATTATAGACTTCTTATTTGCAGTTATGAACTCTTTATACTACAGCCTCTTGTATATCTTCAATAGTGATTACATTATTGTGATATAGCCATGCCCTCCTCTCATATAGCCACAAACCATAGTACATCATTGATTACCTTAATCAATGAATCAATATGTGTTATTACTATGTGTGTATCACTAAGTACTGACGATGTGCTAGGTACTTGTGCTAAGTACTAGGGGGTTACAAAGAAAAATATGTCTAATGAAACAACATGCACAAATAAGTACGTACCAAATGTCATGTAGATAGAGGTAACTTTAGAGGAGGTGACACAAGTAGCTAAGAGAGACCTCATAGAAGAAGAGATACTTGACTTGTGCTGAATGTTAAATGAAGCTAGGGATACAAAGAGTCAGAGGTAGGAGAGGAGAACTTTCCAAACATATTGTTGAATCATGTCTGATTCTTTGTGACCCCACTGGTGTTCGTCTTGGCAAAGATACTGCAATGATTTGCCATTTCCTTCTCTAGATAATTTTAAAGATGGGAAACTGAGGCAAAAAGAATTAAATGATTTGTCCAGGGTTACACAGTTATTTATATAGTCTAGGGATAGATTTGGATTTAGGAAGATGAGTCTTCCTGATTCTAGATCTGGTACTCTAATCGCTGTGCCACCTAGCTTCTATTCTAATGAGGAAAATCATTTTTTTGTGCTTAAAAGGACAAAGATGGGTGATGGAGAACCTTGTGATGAATTATATTAAATTATAGAATACAAGGAAGGTCCTGGAACGTAAGAAAAAGAAATGAAGGTAAAGGTAATGGCTATCAAGAAGGTCACATGCTGGTTCTAATTTTCCTTTCCAGTGTTCTTTTCTACATAGAAGCCAAGCTGGACTTCTGGCTCTTCTGTATATATGAAATTCAGTTTCCCATCTCTTTGTCTTTACCTGAGCTATGTTCCGTGCCTAGAATATAACCCCTTTTTACCTTTGTTTCATTGAATCCCTAATTTCCTGCAACATTCAGTTGAAATACTACCTTATAAATGAAGCTTAATTCCTTCCATCTATTAGTGTTCCCTAACCTTACATTTATTTTGTATATTTTGTATGGACTTATATGATAACATAATTAACATATTATACAATATTTTGATAATATAGGATGGTAATATGATGAAATGTATATAACATAACGCTTTAAATTTTGCCAAGTATTTTACACATGTGTATGTAGTTAAATTTTTTTCTAATATAAAAAAAATTAGGATAAGGATAGTTTCATTTATATCTTTGTTTCCCTTGCAATTATCACAGTGCCTGACAAAGAATTATTTAGACAATGCTTATTTGATTGCCTGATTGATATTATGAGATGAACCCTAGGCATATTCAAAGGATCACTAGATAAGTAGATTTAGGAAACCTAGGAGTCATCCAACTAATATTTCATGGATTTACTCTTTAAAATATTTTTTCACAGAATGGAAGTTTTTTGTGAGTAGGTATTATGTCATTATTTTACTTGTGTCTCTAGCACCCTGTACAGTATTTGGCACTTACTACGCATTTATTAAAAAACTGCTATTTTTTAATATAAACCCTTACCTTCCATCCAATACCTTGAATTGGTTCTAAGGCAGAAGAGTGTTAAGAGCTAGGCAATGGGGGGGTCAAGTGACTTGCCCAGAGTCACACAGCTAGAAAGTGTCTGAGGTCAGATTTGAATAATTGTTATGTCTTGATTACTTCTATAAGCCCAATGTCAAAAATATTATTATTTTTCTTTATTAATAAGCCCCATATGAATTACAAAAGAGATCATATACTGCAACCAGAGAACCCAGAGAGTGCTATGATAGGGGAACCACAGAAAGTGTCCAAAATTTAGGTAGAATTTAGAACTTTTAGATTTCTCAGTGGGTGATTGAGCAAATAATTTAGATATTAGAGCCAGGGAATAGGGCATTTAAAAGATCACTTAAGTATTCCACATCTATCAGGAAGATCTCAGGCATAGCATATTTTGCTCCAGCCCTTCATCTTCACGTCAGGTCTCTCATTTTCATTGTGTTTCTTTTAAACACCACATTGTCAGGTTCTGGTTTTAGATCCTTGCTGCTATCTGTTTTCTTTGCATGTGTGAATTCAGCCCATTATACTCAATGTCATAGTTAGTGCATTTCCATCTCTGTTCCTACTCATTGTTTCTCCACTTTCTTTTTTTCTGTAATCCACCTCAGATATCTAATTTCCTTTGACAATATGTCTTCTATTTATATTCCTTCCCCTAAATCCTCCCTTATTCTCTCCTCTTGCCCTCTGAATTCCAAATTAGCTCACTTTTCGAAAGGTCATTTCCTTATCCCTTGCCCCTGACTTTTGGTTTCTTATTCTATCCAATTTCCCTCAGATCTCTTCCTTATCCCCAACTGTGCCCTCTTACTTCTTGATTTTCCTTTCCTCTCCCCTTACTTCTTTAGGTATCCTTTCCTTCCTTCCCTTGTCTTATTCTCTTGACCTTTTTTCTCTTTCCAATCCTTCCCTTATCCCATCCCATTTACCTAATGTTTCTTTTTCCAT
Source organism: Gracilinanus agilis (assembly GCF_016433145.1). Lineage (NCBI taxonomy): Eukaryota > Metazoa > Chordata > Mammalia > Didelphimorphia > Didelphidae > Gracilinanus > Gracilinanus agilis. Next base: position 282,829,927 of record NC_058133.1, read on the forward strand.
TTAGAAAAATTTTACCCTTCTAAGTATACATGTTGTTTCTTCATCCCTGGAGTGATGAGACTTAAGTTCTATTACTCCCAGCCCTCCACCCCCTCTTTCCCTTCTCTGTGGCAGTTCCTCTATTCATTCCTCCTCCATATGAGATGGCCTTTCTACCCTGCCTTCTCCTGGTCTATTTCACTACTATTTTGACTTCTTCCATTACATTCTCTTGAACTAGACTCTTCCATCCATACCCACCCCTTCAAAATAAGTAATGATTATATTCCCTAGGGCCAGAGATGACATTTTCCCAAACCAGAATTAAACAGTTAGGCATTTTTGGGTTGCTTATGATTAATCTTATATTACCTTTGTATGTTTCTTATACATCAAATTTTCTGCTGAGTTCTTGATTTTTCTCCAGGAATAGTTGAAAAGTTAATTAAATATCCACTTTTTTCTTTAATAATTATGCTAATCTTTGCTGGATATGTTATTCTTGGTTAGAAGACAAGTTCTTTTGCTCTTCAAAATGATGTGATCCATATCCTGCATTACTTTAATGTTGTGACTGATAAGACTTGTGTTATTCTGACTGTAACTCCACTGCATTTGATTTTTTTCTTATGGTTTATAGTATTTTCTCTTTAACCTAGGGGTTATGGAATGGAGCCATGATGATCCTGTGCATTTTCATCTTGGGGTCTCTTTGAGGTGGAAATGAGTGGATTCTTTTCAATTTATATTTTAACCTCTGTTTTTAGAATTTCCTGGCAGTTGTCCTTAATGATTTATTGGAGTACATTGTCTAATTTGTTTTTTGTAACTTTCTAGGGATCCAACTATTCTCATATTGCTTCTTCTTGATCTATTTTCTATGTCAGTTGCTTTTGTGGTGATGTTTCATATTCTCTTCTATTCTTTCATTCTAGTCTTTCATTTTGCTTTATTATTTCTTGTTGCCTTAGGAAATTGTTAGCTTCACCATGTCCAATTCTAGATTTTAATACATTATTTTCTTTTATGGCTTTCTGTATCTCCTTTTCCATTTGAGTGATCATTCTTTCATAATTTTCTTGATTTTCTTGCAATGCTCTTGTTTTTGTTTCTAATTTTTCTCTACTCTCATTTGGTTTTTGAGATATTTTTAAAGCTCTTCCAAAAATTATTTTTGAGCCTGTGGCCATTTATTGTATTTCTTTGTTGTTTCTGAAATAGATGCTTTTACATTCAGAGAAAGAACTGTGGGAGTATAAACTCAGAAGAAAAACATGTGACTGGATATGTGGTTCAATGGATATATGAATGGGGATTTTTACTTAAATGATCATTCTATTGCAAATATTTGTAATATGGAAATAGGTCTTGAACACTGATAGATGTATAACCCGGTGGAATTGCTTGTCAGCTCCTGGATAGGGGAGATAAAGAACATGAATCATGGAAACATGGAAAAAATATTATAAATAAATTAATTAATATAAAAAAGAAATAAATGCTTTTACTTCACTATCCTCTAAATTTGAGCAGAAATCTCAGTTTTCATAATAGCCATCAATAGTTGGGCTCTTTCTTTTGCTTCCTAATTTCAATCAATTAATTGAATTTTAGCAGCCAAGCCAATAATTTTGATTATTGGGTTTTTTTCCTTTCTGGAGTCCTAGGGTTTCCATTGTGTTGTTATATATTATCTCAGGTTTCAGGATTTTTGCATGAGTTTGGTTTTTTTTCCTGGGCTTTGTTTAGTTATTGCCATTTTTATAGTTCACAGTCAGATGTACTCCCCATCCTTGCTCTAATCCCTAACTGTGATTAACCTCAGCTGCTCCAATCAGAGCCTGCAGACAGTCTTGTTACTGCAACAGCAAGCAGCCAGTCTGCCTCCCACTATGGCAACAACAAGGGATTTCATTCATCTGGGAGTGACCATAGCTGATAAGGCTGCAGTCCCTTAGCAAACACACTCACCAGTGGATACTCTTTCCTCACTTCTCCTCTCCCACCACTGAAGTCCTGGTCAAGGGTCCAGCCCACAATGTTCAGTTCTCTAAAGTCCTTCTTTTTTTTAGCAATGAGTCTTGAATTTTTGCCATTAAGACCTGGCATACAACAACTCCATGGTGTCAACTCCTTCAGTCCCTAGCAATGAGCCAGCTGAGCTGAGGCTGAAGCTAATACAGCTTCTCCTCGGACCCTCCAAATGTGGATTTGGATTCCAATGATATCCTTAAAGATACAGGCTTCCCCTGTTTCAGCAAACAAGGTGAGGCTGCTAATCTTGTCCTGAAGAGCTGCTTTGTGGATTCCCTCTATTTGTTATGTTCCTGCCCATAGGTCCTGGGGCTTAGGCCAGGGAAATTAGAAACCTTGCTCTTAGTTGTCCTTTGCCATTCAGCATCTCTCCAGATGGCAAATGTTTTCGCCATTTTAAATATTTTAATATGGATTTTTAATATGGATTTTTGGAGTTATTTTTCTTGTTTATGGGAGGTTTAAGAAGGGCAAGAAAGCTTCCCACTCTACTCCATCATCTTCTTCCAAAGACAATCTAAACATTTTTGTTCTTTTTGTCTTTGTATCCTCAGTGCTTAACACAATTAAATGATGATTGATTGATCATTTACTTCTTATGTTCATTTGTAGTGTCTGTTCAAAAATCTATTATTGCTCTTCAATTGTTTTTCAGTCATATTTGACTTTTTGTGACCCCATTTGGGGTTTTCTTGGTAAGATACTTGAATGGTTACCTCTAGCTCGTTTTACAGATGAAGACACTGAAATAAAAATGGTTAAGTGATTTTCCCAGGGTCATACAGCCAGTAAGTATAGGAAGGCAGATTTGAATTCTGGACTTCCTGATTCTAGGGCTGGTGTTCTATCTGCTGAGACACCTAGTTGCCCCAAGAAATGTATAGTGATAAATTAGTTACATAGCTAAACCATCTAACTGAATACTGGTTGTCTATTTGGTTGTTCTCTCGGTGCATCCCTCTTTCTCATCCCTTAATTTAATTTTTTAAAAATCATCTCATCATAGTCAACACATGCCTGGAGACTCTGTCTATGCATACTCCTTCCAACTCTCCTAATAATAAAAATATTTTTAGGAGTTACAAGTTATCATTTTCCCATGTAGGAATGTAAACTGAATTCCTCATGTTTTCTGTTTCATCTTTACCTTTTTATGCTTCTCTTGAATTTCATTTTTTAAAGTCAGATTTTCTATTCAACTCTGGTCTTTTCATTAGGAATACTAAAAAGCCCTTTATCTCAATGAATATCCATTATTCTCCCAGAAGGATTATATTGGGTAGGTCATTCTTGGTTATAATTCTAGTTCCTTTGCCCTACAGAATATCTCATTCCAACCTCTCCTGTGTAGAAGATGCAAAATATTATGTGATCCTCACTGTGGCTCCATGATATTGGAATTGTTTCAGTATGACCATCTACAATATTTTCTCTTTGATCTGGGAGCTCCAAAATTTGGCTATACTATTCCTTGGAGTTTTTATTTTGGAATCTTTTTCAGGAGATGATCAATAGATTCTTTCAATTTCTATTTTACCTTCTGTTTTTAGGATATCAGGGCAATTTTCACTGATTATTTCTAATAATATGAAGTCTAGGATATTTTTTAATCATGGTTTATCTCTTTTTCATCTATTTTCCTAATCAGTTGTTTTCCAAGGAAATATTTCAAATTTTCTTCCATTTTTTCATTCTTTTGATTTTTATTATTTATTGAGGTCCCTTGGAATCATTAGCTTCCACTTGCACAATTCTACTTTTTAAGAAATAATTTTCTTCTGTTAACTTTCATTCCTCCTTTTCCATTTGGCCAATTCTATGTTTTAAGGAGTTCTCTGCAATAAGTATTTTTCTATTTTATAGCCTTTGTCCAATTCTGTTTTTTAAAGATGTCATTTTCTTCAGTATTGTTTTTGTCTCCTTTACCAAGCTTTTGATCATCTTTTAATAACTTTTTGCATCACTCTCATTTCTTTTTCCACTTTTCCTTCCATCACTTATTTGATTTTAAAAATCCTTTTTGAGATCTTTAGGAATTATTTGGGGGCCTATGACTAATTCAAATTTTTTTCTTTGAACCTTTGCACATGGCTCTTTCGACTTCATTGTCTTCTTTTGAGTTTGTGTCTTGATTTTCTTTGTCACCATAGTTACATTTTATGGTCAAGTTCTTTTTTTTTATTTGTGTTCACTCATTTTCCAGTCTATTTCTTGATTTTTAGTCATATGTTAAAGTAGGATTCTGTTTCTGGGGTCTAGGGAGCATTGTTCAAAGCTTCTGGCCTTTATTGCTGCTGTTTTTCAGAGCTAGCTCTGGAGGTGTGTTCGTTTTTGGTTCTTCAAAAGTGATATAATCTAAGAAGTGTGTTTACTACTTTCCTGGCCTATGCTCTAGTCTATGAGAAATCACAAACAATCTCTCTCTGTCTTAGAACTATATCCAGGTTCTCTGTACTCCTGAGGTCACAAGCACTAGTGAGCTAGTTTTTCTCTTAACTTGAGGATGATAATCCAGAATTGTGTAAGGGCAATGTGACAGAGTCCTGCACCAAGAGCCAATAAAGGGTTCCCTACTGTAATCTTCTGACTAGTTGTCCGATTCCCTTTCTGTCTACTAAAAGCTCCCCAAACTGCTTATGCAACTGATGAAATGCCCCCAAGTTATGTTTCTGGTGCCCAGCATGGCACTACACAGTCTGTGCTAGGTTCAAGATCTGATCACCACTCTTTTGAGCCCTATCTTGCTGACATACTCAGTTGTTCTTGGATGGAAATTTTTTTCACCTTGACTTTTGGTTGGTTCTGTGGTTCCAGAATTTTAAGTATTATTTTAGAGTTGTTTGGAGGAGAATTTGGAAGAGCTTAGGTGAGTCTTGCCATTGCATTTTGCCCTTGCCATTTTGGCTCAGTCTCTCTCTTCAACTTACTTTCATTTTCTTCCTGTCTACTGTTTTATTTCCTACTGCCTACAAACATACCTATACCTTGCTCATCCCAAAATAAAAACCAATGAAAAAAACCACCTCTCACTTGATCCTTTTTTTCCTTCTCTCATCCAATTTTTCTTCTCTGTAGAAATACTCCCTAGAAAGGTCAATGAAATAGGTGCCTCCATTTTCTCCTTTTTTCACTATCTTCTTAACGTTTTAATGATCCTGCTTCTGACGTTATCCCACTGAAACTGCTTCTTTCAAAGTTACTAAGGATCTCTTAGTTGTTGAATACAATTACATTTTCCTAATACTCGTTCTCTTTGTGCTCTCTGTAGCCATTGACTCTGTAATCACTTTTTCCTTCTTGATATTATCTTTTCGCCATTTTCCTCCACTCTGTCTTGATCCTCCTCTTATTTATTTGATTCTTCCTTTTCCTTTTCTGCCTCCTTTGCTGGATCTTCCTCCAGGTCATGTACTCTAACTGTAGGTGGCACTCAGGATTATACTGGACCCTCTTTTCTTCTTTTTACTACTTTAATTGGTGATCTCATCAGTGTCTTGTGCATTTAATTACCTTCTCTTTGCTGATAATTCTCACATTTACCTATCCTATTTCAAACTCTCTACTGACTTTCTAATCTTGCTTTTCAAACTGCCTTTAAGACATGTTGAACTGAGTGTATAGTATATGACTCAATATGCCTAAAACAGAACTAATTATCACTCTTCCTTCCCCTCACTCCCCTACTGCCTTCACTATTACTATAGAGGACAACACTATCCTCTCAGTTCCTCAGGCTTGCAACTTAGGGATCATCCTGCATTCTATGCAACTTATTATAGAAATGAGTTGAACAAATATTAGATAAATTACTGGAAATTGGAGAAACCCAGAGTAAAGAGTAAAGCTCATAAAATATAATAATTAGGTGGTATAATAGGGATAGGTGCTTCTAGTCTAACATTTTTTTGCAAGTAAAAGCTGTTCATTAAACAAAATAACATAGATTATACATTAAGGTGAAGACTTTTAGAAAACAGCTGCATAGGAAAGAAATGACAGCTTAAATGACTAGTTTAAATAAAAAAGAAATAGTGTGTTATCATGGGATAAGTGCTGGAGTTACAGTTAATAGAGACCTTAGTTCATAATTATTTTGGTGATGCAAATTGTATGACCAAATGGGTAAGCTACTTTACCTCTGATTTAAAAATAAATTCATTTTTACTATTAATAAAATTAATAAAATTTTCTATTAATAAAATTAATAAAATCTCTCCTTCCTCTAGACCTTACTAGAAAAAAGAACCAGTTACACATGTATGACAGACCTAAATAACTGGAAGTGTAATAATTTTAATAAGTAGGTCAAATAAATATAAAAAAGGAGACATTAACTAATTAATTTACTTATTCAGTGCCATATCTAACAACCAAAAGATTATTTTACAAAGGCAGATAAAGTAAGAAAACAAAAGGTCAAGGATTTCAAGAGAAATAATGGAGAAAAAAGAGAGAAGGAATGAGACCTAGAATTGCCAGATATCAAAATACACTACAAATCAGTTATTACTGAATATTACTGAATATTACTGAAATAATTTGGTACTTAACCTTTTAAAGTCTTAGTTTCTTCACTGAGCAAAGTGAATTCAAGATAGAATATTGTCTCCATTTTAAAGATAATAAAGCTTAGATTCTTAACACACTAGGAAGAAAGGAAGGGGAAAGGAAGATAGTGAGTGAAGGAAAGAAATAGAGGGGGAGAGAGGAAGGAAGGAGCAAAAGACTGAAATGAAGAAGGAAAGAATTTGTTGTGAATTGCTACCTAGTGGGAAATCTCTTTCACTTATTATACAATGTAACTCAAATCCTTTCAGATAACCTACTACACCTGCCACCCAGCACACCTAGACAAGAGTGAAGATAGGATAATGTGAGCTGTCACTACAATAATTGCATTGGTAAATCCAGGTAAGAAAGAGAAAATCCACTCTCCCAAGTCCCAACTTCAGTAAAATAAAAGCAGAATAAGAGGCAAATATCCAGACTTATATTCTTTTAAATGGGGAAGCTTGAAGTAGAAATCTATTGTTATGTTAAGCATGTACAAGGTCCCCTGAAGCCAAGAACTCTAAAAGCAATTTTCAATTTTTAATAGTAAAAGTTATGTGAAGTTAAAAATAACTTTTTCTATGACTATATCTTCAAGTAATGGAATAACTAAGATCAGTAATTTACAGACAAATCAAATATTAGTCACAGGGTTAGATTCGGGGAGAAAAGGGTTTTGATGCATTGATATCCATAATTATATGTTCCTGGGAAAATCATTTAACTTCTGTAAGTTTTAGATAAGGGCAAGGATGAGTGGAATTGTGAGCTCTAGAATTCTATGGTTTATTTTAGAGTAAAAATATGTGGCGACAAGAAGGTACAATGAAGAGGACTAAAGTAAAAGTCAAGAGATTTGATTATTAGTTCAAGTTATATCAATAACTAGTTCTGTGACCTTGGGAAAAATCTTTTCTACTCCCTAACTCTCAGTTTCATCCCACATTAAATAAAGAATGTGAACTAGATGATTTCCAAGGTCTCTCCCAGCTTTAAAGCTGTTATTTTTTTATCTTATTGAAATGCTTTTTCAGTTTAGTCCCTGCATGTCATGATCCTTATGTCAAACATTTGAACAAATGAATGAACAAAAAAAATTAATTAAGGTTTTTTGATGTTCAAAACACTTTGCTAAAAACTTTGTGGATGCAAATAGAAAAGCAAGATAGTATCTCACATTCACATTCTAATGGAGAAGACAACACTAAGTTTCAAGTCATTTACAAAATTCAGTGAACACTAAGGCATAATAGCAAAGTTGATGTTATTCATCTTTTTTAATGCTATTTCCATTGATAAAATTATAATTTTCTGATGTTTGAACTACTTGATAGGGCCCAAAACTTCAGTGATAATAACTTTCTTTGAAGTTTTGGGAGACACTACAGCACCTGAAGAGAAATGCAGGATGCATCTCCATAGGGGTTGTTCTATAATGATTAGAGGAGCTGGGCTGGCTTCTAAGCTCTTGGTATCAGGGACACTTATCTCCACGGTTCTTGAGCTTTGGACCCTACCCTTTCTCCACTGGGGTTGAAGAGGTCGGGTTATTTGTGGTAGCTTGATCTACTTGCAGCATTCTGCCTCTTGTCTCCCCTTCAGGATGCCTTTGCAGCTTTAGCATGTATTAATAACATTTACTATCTTTTCCAGGTGGAAGCAATTCTCATATATTTCTTTTTACTCGAAGACTCAAAAGCTGAGTACCTTGCTTTTGGCATTTAATTAATGTTTGTCGAATTCAGCTAAAAAACTAAATCCTTAAAGAACAGTGAGGAATGTTCCCTTTAAGGACTTAGGGAAATAAGGATGTGTATATACATGAAAGGTACATGAAATCTTGATTAAATTCTTTTTTCTTGGGGAAAAAAGTACCAGTTCATCCAAGTATTTGTGTGGTCTCTGTGCTATCTGAAGTGTAACATTTATAAATTGGAAAGCAACCTAGGAATAAAACCATTACAGCCATTACAGAGATGACTTCACATTGCATAAATAAGAAAAAAACAGCATTTGCTAAAATACAACTTTATTAGCATCTGAATATGGGCTACACAATGTAGCAGCATCTAGGTAGAGATAAGTGATGACTATTATTTGCCATGTTCTCACTAAATAATCAGAATGCACTTAAATTACAGGAAGAATGAATCAGGATAAACATCAGTGCTTGTGTATCACAAGGGGTTGCTAGATAATGGAATGGGCTGGTGAGCAAAATTGTTGAATCTTCCTGCTATGAAATAGAAGTTGTCAAGTACATTTTAGGCATGGTTACACTCTATTTATAAATGGGGACTAAGCAATTTCTGGCTTTCTTTCCTTTCTTAGGGTAGTATTGTCATTCTGGTTGGGAGTAACCCATATATGACTTAAGAGGATATGAATTTTCATCAAAGGCCATTGTAAATATCCATTAAATATACTGAGGCAGAAATACTTTGATTACATGATCCCGTAGGAATGAAATGCTTTTATAACCAAGGGATCATCATGAACAAAGAATTACTTGGTGCTTACTAATAGGCTAGATTTAGAATTTTCTTGCTTGGTTTAAAGCCTCCTTCACATTATGGGGACATCTTCAGTCATATCATCCTATCATTACTTTCTAGCTCTCTATTAAGTGTTTTATTTCCCTGCTAGAATATGTTACTTGAAAACAGAGGTGGTCTTTGCTTTTATTTATTTCCTGGAATATAATAAATGCCCTAATAAATGAACATAATAAATTTCCTATCATTTATTAATCTAATAACTATCATTTATAGATCACTTTAAGGTTTATAAAATACCACAAATATTATCTAATTGAATATGCACAAACCTGGAAGGTAAATAATATCCCCATTTTTTTTAAACCCTTGTACTTCAATGTATTGTCTCATAGGTGGAAGATTGGTAAGGGTGGGCAATGGGGGTCAAGTGACTTGCCCAGGGTCACACTGCTGGGAAGTGGCTGAGGCTGGGTTTGAACCTAGGACCTCCCGTCTCTAGGCCTGGCTCTCACTCCACTGAGCTACCCAGCTGCCCCTATCCCCATTTTTATGGATAAGGAATCTGAAGCAGACAGAAATGAAGTGATTTGTCCAGGTTCACAAAAATAGAAAGAGTCTGAAACTAGGTTTGAATGAACATCTCTCCAACTCCAAGTCAAAAGCTTTAAGCACTGTACTGCCTACCTTTCTCCATCAACTCATCATCTATGTATATATTTATGTATGTATGCATGCACAAGCCTTTGTGCTTGGTGATGGAAATGGACAGTCTGACATCAAGGATCTTATAATATTGTTGGAGCAAATGAATGTGTATGTGAAAAAGGTATGCATACCAAAATCATAAGTTATGTGAAGTATTGACATGATTCACCAGAAAAACTTCCAAGTTGTCTTTGAGTACAGCTTTATATAAGAAAAAAAAATCATCCATGCACATTTTAGTTTGTCAGAGGAGAGTTGAAAGTAAGCAGAATCAATTTTAGATTAAATTTAAGTCCACTTTGTTTCTGATATTTCAGGCCGTTTTTGCACCCCCTTTTCTCTCATCTCAGGTTCTCAGGTCCCACTGTTACTCTTTTATCTTCTTGCTTCCCTTTTGATGAATGAGTGACCATGTTCTAACATTGTACATTAGCAAATGATGCTTTTTCCTCTTACGTGTGTAATGGGAATTCAAAATATAATGAGTCTAATACCTAAGTTTATATTAACACTTAGGCTTCTTATTTCTAATTGAAAGTATAATAGAAGCAAGCTAGGTAAATTGGATGGCTGAGCTTAGAGTCAGAAAGATCTCAGTTAAAATGGTGCTTCTAATATTTTCTAGATCTGTGACCTTAGGCTAGTTACAAAACATCTTGAATCCTTGAGCAACTTCTAAGGACTTACCTACTATGTTATAAATCAATTGAAATCTGTTTTAGATGAGCGAGTTTCTGCAGGGAAAATTCTCCATTTAAGGAAAAAGAGCCCCTTTCTTATTTTCCAATTCAATTAGTACTTGAGATCTTTGAGAGAAGAGACTGTTTTTTTTATGAGTCTACTATGTAGAATAGTGCCTGCAAATAGTAAGTGATTAAAAAGTGCTCATTGATTGACATGTGGTAAATATTGAAAGCCTATGTCCTTTGTTATAATAATGTTAGTTAGCAAGTGGGAAGTGTCTGCCAGAATACTTGGGACTTCTCCAGGTAAACTGAGGATGCACAGTGCTAGAGGCTGTTATCATCAACATACTCTACTCTCTGATTCTGTTGCTTTGCACCTAAACCATCACTTAACATAAACCTGTCTCTCTGTTGTTTATATTTACCTCTTCTGACTACCACTTATATGCCCAAGGAAAATATTCTTTTAAGCCTCAATGCATTAGATATCACTGGCTATTTTAAAACAAAAAATATGCTAATAATTGTTTTACTTCTTTCCCTCTAATTCTGATGACATCCTCTCCTTCCCTTAGATCCCAAGCTTAAAGCCACCATGGAGGACAGTTGGGTTCTTCAATAAGAAAAAATGGATCATGTAGAATAAGACAAAAAGAATGATCAGAAATGGTGATCAAAATTACTCAAGAATCTGATCCTAAAATTGAACCTGTTCTAATTGTTTTAAGATTATTGGGAGATCCATTAAGGAGCAAAATCAAGGTATGAGTCTGTTTACATCTTTTGGAGTCTTCTTCAGTTTAATGAACATTTACTTATTGCCTGTTGTGTGAATGAAAATGAGTCAAAAGTCCTGGGAGATGAAAGGAGAAAATCAGACACCCAAGTTCAGGTACAGAACTCTGTCTACTATGCCATCTCACTGACTTCTTGGCCTCATAATATGTTTCAGGCTCAATAATGAATTCATGTCTCTAAAGAACTTACAGCTCTGGAGGGTAGTATATAACTACTCATATTAGAAATAAGGGCATTGGCTGTCAATAAAAAATACAATGGTAAAATTGAGGGAAGGAAATGAAAGATCCTGTAGAATGGGAAAGGAGCCACAGGGTTGGAGGAGAAATGTCCAAATATTCAAAAAATTGAAATAAAATGGATTTTTCAAACTCCTGGTTTGTGAACTTGACTCAGATTCCTGAAAAGCTTAAAACATCTTTTTTTCTGGAGGTAGTAAGAGAACATCAAGAAAAAGAAGCAATGTTAAAAAGAGAGCCAGTATTGCTTCACCAAGAGCAAGTTATGTCAATTGAGCTTTGTTTCCTTTTTTTGACAGTTATTAGAGTCTAGGTAAGGGGAACATTATAGATAGAGTTCACTTACATTTCAGCAAAGCATTCGTGTTTTTTATGATATTCTTGTGAATAAGTTAGGTAGAAGAGGGTGAAATGAAAATACACTTAAGTGGCTTTAGAACATTCTCAATGGTCCAACTCAAATACTAGTCATTAATAGTAGTTGTATGTTACCTTGGAAGGTTATCTTTAGTACAATATCATTGGAAAACACAAGTAACATGCTTATAAAATCTGCAGATGAGAGACTTCCCACAAATATGGGAGGGATAGGTAACACACTTAATAAAAGAATCTTGATTGCCTAGCATATAGAAGGAAATCTAATAACCACATACAACATATGCTAAATCCCTAGATACTGTATTTTCTTGAACTAATGATACCATTTTAGTATGTATATGAATAGGACACATATCATGGTTTACTGGGTAATAGAACTTGTCTTAGAGACAAGGGTCTAAGTCTGATCTCAGAAACTTATTGACTGTGAATCTCTTAGTATGCAGGTAACTCCCTGAAATTCTGAGTTCCAGAGAATTTGACTTTCTGCCTTGACAGAAAGAATTTCTCACTGAAAATTCTCAACACTAATGAAATAATAGCTAGTCAAAATTATAAAATAGTATAAAATATCATTTGAAAACTATAACTTCCATTTTATGTCCTTGAAGATATCCCTTGGAACTTATATTATTTCAAGAACTGTTAATTTGATTTCTCACAAATACTCTTTGCTAGTAAAGTTGAGACATTCATACGTAAAAAAAGTTATTTAAAAACTCTTCATACTGGAAAAAATAATAGTAAACAGGATAACTATAATTTATATAATATCATAAGATTCAGAAAGTTCTTCATGAATATTATTTCATTTTATCCTCACAAAAGCAACCCTGGGAGGTAAATGTTACTACTATCTACATTCTACTGATGAGAAAGCTAAAGTGAACAGAGTTTAAGTGAATTGCTGAGGGCATCATGCATAAAAAATATTTGAGGCAAGACTTAAATTCTTGTCTTCCTGACTGCAGGATCAGAACTCTATCCACTGTGCCCATTTTACTGCCTTCTTGGCCTAGTAATTCATATTCCAGGTCCATTAATGAAGGAAATTATGTTGTACCTTTAAAACATTTTAAATCCAAGAATTGGAGAGATTAAAAAAATAAAAGGTAATCTCATCCTCTTAGAGAAGGATGTCATTGGTTATATAAGAAAGGTACTCTCTAAACTCTATACAAGGATTATTCTTTTCTCCCAATACATGTCATTAAAGTTTGAACTGACAGATAAACTTTGCCTCAGGACTTATAAAAGATTTTAATACAATTGGGATCTCAGAAAGAGTTGAGGACTAGATAAAATGAAAGTGCAAATTGAGTGCTCACATTTTCAAGGTCTGAAATTCACACATGTTCCATTTGCTCCATTGTAGTAGATGGCGTTTTAAATTTCACATTGTAACTTATTATGATAATCACAGAATACTTATATAATTACTTCTGATTCTTTTTTCACCTCCATGTATATATTGTCTTTTTTTATTCCTTTTGAAGGAGAAAGGCCAGACTTTCGCTACATTATATATTCTAAATGTAACACATATATCATTGTTGCATCATGTTTACAAAAAATGTTAGAATCTCAGATTTTAAAGGGACATCAAAGATCAATGAGACTAGCCCAGGCCTGAACAGGAAACCCCTATAAAATCTCCAACATGTTATGTATCCAACCTTCAGTTGAAACCAGTTAGTGTAGTGGTCCCTACTACTTCCTAATGTGTCAGATGTCACTTTTGGAGAATTCTAATTGTTAGGCAATATTACTATTTATTGCCCATAAATCTGCTGCTTTGCCACTACCACCTATTATTAATTTTATCCTATGTGCATGTGCTGGATTTATCTAGAAGAAATCTCATGGCCTTCTCCTTCATATCTATTGTTCATGTAGCTACATGCATTGTAATCCTGGTTTAGTTTTCAGATCATCCAACATATATTGTGTATTTTTCCAAGGTTTCATCTCCTTACTGATTTCATACACACACACACACACACACACACACACACACACACACACACACATACACACACACACAAACATGTTTTTCACAAGTAATGCCAATAATCTTGGCATGGAAGAAGCTTCTGGCCATGGTGCTGAAGTGGCAGACCCCTCTCAAGAATTCTAAAGCTCTGACATCTGGACATGGCACATGAACAAACCTCCTGTGGTACAGCTATTCCAAAGTACTGAAACCTGATTATTTCAGGAGTGTCTCTCCACTATTTGTGGTAGTATTTTAGGATGTAGTGACCCAAGATAGCCAGCAAACTTCCTCTCCTTTCCTTTGCTTTTCATTATACTATCTCCCTAAGGAGAGAAACCTATGGATAGTAATAAGAGTAGGAGAAGAGCTATTGAAAAAAAAAAGCATTATGCTTAGAGTCAGAAGACATGAGAAAAGATACCCAACTCCTTTTCTGAAAGATTGGTTAGCTTTGCTGAACTTCTCCCTTCCCTTTTTGTTCTTTATTAAAAGGAATAATACCCTTGGAGAAGTGGGGAGGGATGTATTGTTAGACATCAGTGATATAAAAACAAAATATACCAATTTTAAAGGAATATTGCCTCCCAAATATATCTGTTTTCATTACTTATTATTCATATAATTTAACCTATTAAATTATATTACTTCAATGAACCTTAGTTTTCTCACCTAAGGCTTGGAGTTAAAATACCTGTACTGCCTACTTCACTGGATTACTGTGAGGAAAGTGATTGGGAACCTATAAAACAATATCTAAATATGAATTATATCTCTATAATTTTAGAAATTGAAAAAGTAAAGTGGAAATACTAGATTTAGAGTCAGTAGACTGGGATTTTATTTCCAGCTCTGACATTTAACTGGTGTTATCATTGAAAAATCAATCAGTTCTTCATCTGCCAAAGATTTTAATTTTTAAAATTTTAATTTAACTGAATACCTTACAGGGCAACTCTGAGATGCAAGGAAGATAATGTATGTAGAATGCTTTGTGAATCATAAAGTACTATATAAATTTGGCCAAATGGCCATGATTACATTAATGCTTTGATGGAGTCATGATTAATTTCATAGATATTCTCTCCATCAGTATGGATTACAACATATTTGCCATCTCTATGTGATTCTTGTCCATGCTCCTCCAAAAAATTCTAATATATTGTCTACTAATGCTATGGAAAAACTGCCTCTTAATCTTTTTAATTAATATTGCAAAGCTACCTAGCAGTAAAGCTCTCATGCTATCCATCTGTTTTCTTTCATTTTCAGTGTCCATCTCCTTTTTCTTTAGGATAACTTTCCCTGATGATCTATTTTCTCACTATTTTTTTGTTTACAAGTCATTGTTATTTAAAACTTAGTTCAAATATCATTTTCTGAAGAAAAGACAAAGCAATATATTGGGAAATAGAGAAATTGGGTTCAAATCCTGCCTCTGACTCTTAGTATCTATGTGTCCTTGGGCAAATCAGCATAATCTCTGCATCAGTGCACCATCTATGAAATGAGAAGGTTGGACTAGATCATCGCTGATATTTCCTTCAGCTCTAATCCATGCTCCTCAGATTCCAAATGCCTACTGTTCATAGAACACTGTTAGATAGTGGGGAAAATAAAAAGTTTAGATAAGGCATAATAATCCTTGCACTACAAAGCAATTTATCAAGCAGTAAGCATTTATTAAGCACCTACTATTTTCCAGGCACTAGAAGTATAGAAAAAATGGAATTATGCTTGTCTTAAGATTGCATTCTATTAGAGAGACAATTGATACACATCTAAGCATATACAAAATATAAAGAAGGTAATTTCGCCAGTATGCACTAGTATCTGGAAGGGGATAGATAGATCAGGAAATACCTTCTGTAAGAGATTCTAAACCTGAGGTTCATTAACATGATGTTATAAAAATATTTTGAAAATTGTAGTTCAATATAATTTGTCTCTTTTATACCCCTAGACATTTTACTTTATGTATGCACAGCAATTTTTAAGAAGGGAACTCAGAGACTTCACCAAACTGACTAGAGTACATGACACAAGCAGGTTTAATAAATCTATTTTAAATGAAATATCATAGAATACTTTCTGCAAAATTCTTATTCCTCTGCCACAAATGGCAAATAGTTTATTTTCAAAACTTGATATTTATTTTTAAAATACATTTTTATATTCCATGCAACCTACTTATGTTAGAGATTTTAGTGGTTTAAAATTTCATATGGGAAAATTGAGATGACTCTGTTTTCAATGAAATGCTCTTTGGGGTGTGACACTTCAATATGATGACTTCCATTACCCATCAGCTGTCCTATAAGAGCTGATGTTGCACCTCACTGATTAATATCAAGCTTTCATTAGTACCCTGAATTTTTCCAAATTTCAGATATACAGCATTTATTTATTCCTTTCTCCATGTAAAATCTCATTTTTAAAATTTCATTAGCTACTAATTTAATTTTGGAGAAGATATAAAAGGGGCATACAATAACTGTGATTTTCCTCAACATCTCCCACCCACTCACAGTGACATTTCAACATATGGCTTAAGACAAATCAAAACACATTATACATATGTTAAATTAGGTTTATTTCAAATCAAAATTCAATAAAATACACTCCCACAAAGAATTTTGTCGGAGCTACTTGTTGCAAATGAAGGATGCTAATTATTGCAGAGCAGAATTAAAGCAATCTTAGTGCTCAGTTATTGGTGATGGTTTTTTATTCTGTCATACTACTTTTAAGGCATCATTAGCAAGTGTCATGGGAAAATGATGGAACTCAAAATGGCCTAAGAACTAATCAAACCATTTCAGATTTTAAAGGGATCCCATGCTTGTACTTATGACCAAGTTATGAAGTTCGTGCCAAAGAAATTGGCTCTTCCCAGGAATTTTCTATCTTGAAGAAACAAATGGTGTAAAAATAGATGGCTAGCCAGAGGCAAGATGGCAGAGCAGAAGCAGGGAAGCTCAAAGCCACCATGAAAATCTTCTCCAACCAATCTTAAAATAATGCCACAAAATGAATACAGAAGTGAGAGAACCAACAAGGAAACAGAATGAAGCAACTTCCTAGAGGAGAACAACCTGAAACATAGGCAGAGAACATCTGGGGCACTGGAGTGAAAGGGGAGCATAGCCAGTAGGAGGCTATAGCAAGGAGTAAGGAGTAAAACCACCCATCACCCACATCTAGTGTACCAGATTTTGAACCTGAGTCCAAGCCAACATCTTGATCCTGAGATGCTACCTGGGCCAATAGCAATCCAAACCAATGCAACACTCCTTAAGGTTCAAAGCAAACTTGTAGTGAGGTCTAGTATTCCAGCCTAGGGCAGTCTGTGCTTGACAGCTGATCTGTGTGAGCCCAGAGTGAGGCTAGGAGTCCCATTCTGGCATTGTGGTGAGGACATAGATCCCAGTTTGGGATAGTTGGTAGATCCAAAACTGGGCCCCCTGATCCTCGTGCCAAAATCTCAAGGCAGGATGCCAAAGTGACAGGAACTGGGAACTGTCTGTCCCCATTCCCTGCTTTCTCCTATTTGTCCTCTTTAAAACTCTAGGTTTAACAAAAGTGTGCTCCAAGGAAAAAATTGTAGGGGGGAAGAATGACCTTGTAATAGAGGCTCTGCACAAGTCCTTAGCTGAGAAGTCTTTCTTTCTCATACTAGTCAGCTGGGGCAGGGGAGTTCTAACTAATATTTTTGGGTAAATGCTTTGGCATTCCTTCCCCCACTGACCCAGTAGCCAAGGATCCTGGATTCTCATACCCATCTCCAACCCCCTCTTCTCTGTGACCCTGAACTCCTTTACTACACATGCATGGGTAGCCTCTCACACCTGGCTCACAAGCAGAGGGCTAGAAGCCAGGCTATTGCCCACTTAGTACTCCCCCTCACAATCCCAGACAGCCTAGAGTCTTGTGACAAATTCTCCAAGACCACCAGTAGAAATTCAGCCGTTGAGCCAGATGAGCCTAGGCCTCTGAAGATCCCTCTCTGGAGCTCTGAGCCTGATCCTCATAGACTCTGAAAACTCTGCTTGGGGAAGCTACTCGAGGACACAACTTGAGCAGATTTGTGTGTGTGTGTGTGTGTGTGTGTGTGTGTGT